>NC_054372.1:196721153-197030653 GCF_017654675.1 Xenopus laevis | reverse complement strand
AAAAAACAGGGGAAAGATTTGTCTGATCCCCTACATATATTTCTGAAGTAGTGAACATTAATTCTACAATGTGTGGAATTACCCAGGTATAAATTCTGCAGCCCATTATTATTTCATATTAACGCAATCAAATCTTTGAGTCTAAGCAACTGTTTTGTTAAATAATTGTACCACAAGGAGTAATCTACTACAAAATTAAAATCCCTTTGTATACTGTTTAAGCTTTCAAGATGTAAGAAATCAGATATTGCATCTTATAAATCTTCTTTAAATTATAGGAGTATCTCTCCTTCTTTCACCAAAGCTGTCCATATTGTAGATAGTTCTAACTGAAAAAAGTTGAAATTCTTAAAACATCTGAAGTTAAATTATTTTTTTTCAAATCCACAGGGTGCAATCTGTCATACCATGATTTAGGCTATTTTCCATTACTTTTACAACTTTATCCGTACATAATAGGACAATGTCATCTGCATATAGATAGACTTTGGAGAAGTGCACGTATTTTGTAGGTCATTAATATAGCAGAGAAAAAGAATGGGTCCCTAGACAGAGCCTTACAGCATATCCTTGCTAATTGTCCTTGTGTCAGAGAGAGATTCATTAACCGTATTTCTTGGCAATTTATATGAATTTACTTGTTTGACTGTTTTATTTCAATTTGTCCATTTGTTCGACAAAATTGAAAACTTTTTGTATGTCTCTGTGTTTACAATAAATTATTTTGAATGTACCATTATAAAAAAAAAAACACAGTATGATCTTTCTACAAAATAAAAATGAATACATTGTATATTATGCAACATACAGTACAGGTATGGAATATGTTATGGAGAACACTTCAGTTATTATGAAAAAGATCATTTTGAAAATTTGGAGCATCATGTCTTAAGGTTACTAAAACTTTTAGACATTAAAAGCAAACAATTAGATAAATTATATCTTAGTTGGGATCAAGTACAAGGTACAGTTATGGGACCTGTTATCCAGAATGCTCGGAACCTGGGACTTTCCAGATAACAGATCTTTCTGTAATTTGTATCTTCATACCTTAGGTCTACTAGAAAACCATGTAAACATTAATAAACCCAATAGGCTGGTTTTGCTTCCAATAAGGATTAATTATATCTTAGTTTGGATCAAGTACAAGGAACTTTTTTACTATTACAAAGAAAAAGTTTGAATTATTTGATTAAAATGGAGTCTGTGGGAGATGGCCTTTATGTAATTTGGAGCTTTATGGACAACAGGTTCCCAGGTAATGGATCCCTTACCTGTATTATCTTATTATTAAAGAAAAATGGTTAATGAGTCAAAAATAGAAGTTTTGCTGTATGGTATTACAGAATATGGCTTTGCAGACAACAGACCTCTAACCTCTATACCAGGGGTTCCCAACCTTTTTTTACCTGTGAACCACACTCAAATTTAATAACTGTTGGGGAGCCAGAAAAGCAAGAAAAAATCCTTGGGGATGTGATAATCTAATTGATATCCCCGTGTGGACTACTTAGTTGAAATATTGAGGCAAGAATATTTGTCTTGATCAGTTAGCAATAACAAGCTGTATGTAATATTAACTTGTACCCTGGACATTGTTTGCACTTCCCAGCTATAGTCAGGTGATCCCACTGGTGTCTAATAAAAGGGCAGCCAAGTATGGAGGTTTACTTTGAAAGCAGCTAGTAAGTTGCAGGTAAAACCTAGTCCCTTTGTAAAATGTATAATGAAGCAATAGAATTCTTAATGAATCAGATGAAAATTAAGCATAGGACTGGCCAGATATGGGATGACTTTGACTTAGTTGGCCAGCTTAAATATATTGCAATATATGGACAAACAATCCCTGTTTTGTTTAAAGGGTAAGGCATTTTTTAGTAGCAGTATGCACAAATGTCTCTGTCTTAAATATATTGATAATAGGTTGAGTGCAGAGGACTCATGTGTTTGACTATATATATATATATATATATATATATATATATATATATATATATATATATATATATATATATATATATATATATATATATATATATTGACTGGAGGTGCTGGGGCATAGACATCCCCTAGCAGACTTTCTACTTTGTGAGCCATTCAGGACACACAAGTGTTCCAAAAAACAAAAGGATAAGGAAGTTCAAACTGTTCTCTGCACCTTGCACTGGATATTAAAGGGATACTGTCATGGGAAAAAACATTTTTTTCAAAATGAATCGGTTAATAGTGCTGCTCCAGCAGAATTTTGCACTGAAATCCATTTCTCAAAAGAGCAAACAGATTTTTTATATTCAATTTTGAAATCTGACATGGGGCTAGACATATTGTCAATTTCCCAGCTGCCCCAAGTCATGTGACTTGTGCTCTGATAAACTTCAATCACTCTTTACTGCTGTACTACAAGTTGGAGTGATATCATCCCCTCCCTCCCCCCCCCAGCAGCCAAACAAAAGAACAATGGGAAGGTAACCAGATAGCAGCTCCCTAACACAAGATAACAGCTGCCTGGTAGATCTAAGAACAACACTCAATAGTAAAAACCCATGTCCCACTGAGACACATTCAGTTATATTGAGAAGGAAAAACAGCAGCCTGCCAGAAAGCGTTTCTTTCCTAAAGTGCAGGCACAAGTCACATGACCAGGGGCAGCTGGGAAATTGACAAAATGTCTAGTCCCATGTCAGATTTCAAAATTGAATATAAAAAAATGTGTTTGCTCTTTTGAGAAATGGATTCCAGGCAGGATTCTGCTGGAGTAGCACTATTAACTGATTCATTTTGAAAAAAACATGTTTTCCGATGACAGGATCCGTTTAAGATGCAACCTGCACCTATGACTGTGCAGACCCAAAATATTGCAATGTTTGTGCCCCTTATGGCTAAAACACTTACTAAATAAGCTCTTTAAAATAAAATGTAACACATTTCACTCAGTTTTACCCCAGATCTAGTAACCTATAGCAAGTAGGTATGGGCGAATTTGACCCGTTTTGTTTCACCAAAAATTCATGCGGCAAAATTTTTTTCTGACACACATCTTTTTTATGACGCATGACGCCATACAAGTCTACGGGACGTCATTTTTGCAGCGAAACAAGGTGAAAAAATTTGCCTATACCTAATAGCAAGCTACAAGTAGCAAATGGTCACCTGTTAAAAGCCAGACGCCTGATTTGTTGCTGTGGGCTACACCACATTAGAATAAGTGTATACCAACTTTATATTCACTTCTATGGCACGCCTCCGGCGGGGATGCCCGTCGTGTGGTGATGCCCCTTTGCCTGCCGATTAATCTTCTGCCTCACGGCCTGCACACCCCATTGTTGTAGATGCATTGGCGCTGGCGTGATTACGTCAGTACGCAATTGCATGAAATTTATAAGGCACAATTTTGATTTTCTCACTGCCTATTATGGGTTTCTTCCCAAAGAGGTCCTGGTGCCTCTGTGCTGTTTAAGCTTCTGATTTCTGATTATCTGTTGTGACTCCTGCCTGTTTGTGACAATCCTGACTTCTGAAATCCTGACCCTGCCTGGTAAACGACTCTTCTGTATCCGAATCCCTTCTGATTGATCTCCTGAGTTGACCCTTGCCTGCCTGACTCCACTTGTACTCTGCCTGCCTTGACCCAGCCTGATTGACTATGCCTTCTGTTTATGCCTTGTACTGGGACCTTCTACCCAACAGACTTTTCTTTATCGTCGTGCTCCATTGCTCATCCAGAACCCTTCGCTTGGCACCTCTCTTAATAAGACCTGGCGGCATCCGATTAGCTGAGGGCTCCTCCCGAGGTGAGAGGCGGCTGTTAAAGGCAGAAGCAAGAGCCGAGAACAGGGTGCTTAGCATTGGTTCTTGATTTAGGGTGCCGACCGTGACACATGCATTCGAACAAAGAGGTATGTGATCCATTATCCAGAAAGCTCAGAATAATGGAAAGACCATCCCATAAACTCTGTATTATCCAAATAATCCGAATTTTTAAAAATAATTTCCTTTTTCTGTGTAATAATAAAACAGTCGCTTGTACTTGATCCCAACTAAGATATAATTAATCCTTATTGGAAGCAAAACCAGCCTATTGGGTTATATTTAATTGTATTTTTCTGCTCCAGTTTTTAAAGGGAAAAACACATTTTTATTTTTTTTAACAAAATCTTTTTTATTATTTTAAACACAATACACAGCATTTTGCAGTTGTTAAACAGGTAATGAAGCAATAAATTACCAGAATGTCACAGAAATAAAATTACCAGTATCAATACATAAAGACGTTATTATAACATTGCAATATAATAAGTTTGTGCAAAGCCTTCCTTTAAATTCTTTCTTATAATCTACAATGAAAATCTATGCTCTTTACTCTAACTACGTTGTATTATGATGTGCCCTTTTCCCCATCGTGGGAAAAACACATTTTTAGAGGGGAAAAAACTTGAATATTTCGAGATTTATAATACTCTGAAGCTGCTTAAAATCTGAAAATAGAAGTCAATGGCAGTCCCTTTAACTTTGGAACATATTTTTATGTTCAAGATTCTCAAAGGTTTCAGGCTGTTTGCTCCGGTTTTCATTTGATAATCTAAAAAATTCACATTTTTAGGGTGACAATTAGATAAAGTGGAGTTTTGGGGTCAGCAATTCAAAAAGGTTGCACAATTTGAATTATTGCTTGATTTTGTCGTGAACAAATTTTTCTAGAAGTTTTATTGGTAAATAGATGACGCCCATAGACTTGTATAGCATTGTGAGTAAAAAAAAAAAGATTTTTTTTGACGCCCTAGACTTTAATGGGCGTCGGTCAACATTTTGCCTGCGGCAAATTTTTGGCGAAATGAAATGGTTCAAATTCGCCCATCCCTATTGGTAAATTATTTTAAATAAAGTGAGGAAAAGACAAGTTTTTAAATAACTCCATATGTGGTTGGATTTCTTCGTATATTTAACGTATGGTGATCCAAATTATTGAAAGATATCTTTCCCGAAAATTCTTTTCCCAACGTTTTCAAGGGCACACCATAACCCGTAAAAAAGTCGGGACATGACATGTTGGGAAACAGATTTAACAGACTTTATTGATGAACAATTTTTTTTTTGATTAATTGTAAGTGCAATGTATCTTTCTTTGACTAAAGGTGCTGATACAATTTTACACGCAAGGAGCACCTCCCCTTATTTTTTGCTTATTTGAAGCTTTTTTCTGTGACACATTCTTGATTAACTACATTGAGGTTTTTCATAAATAAGCGATAACATTAAAACAAAAGATGTCAGATAGGACTTATGTGCCTTTGTCCTCTGCTGGTACTTAATATTCGGTTCAATACCAGGACTTTATATCCTTCAGCATGGGTCTGAATAAGACTTGATTCTGTGCACTTGAGCCCCATAGAAGTCGGACAACAGCCAAACGACCATTGGAACTTAGCCAAAGAGCATCATCATCTCTAGAAGCATTTGCTTGGCAGAAAGAACTACTGCTAAATAGAAAGCTTAGTAGCAACATGCAGGGAAAGAGAGGAACACCCATGCAAAGCAATTAGGTAACAGTCAAATGACTGGTTGATTTAAACATTTCTAATCCTGCAATGAGTTGCCATCACTCATTTCCTTGTGTGCTCCAACCTTGACCTTATTCATATACATATATATATATATGTAGCGCTATAGTAATTTGAGTGCACATTTAGTGGGAGTGGAGCTCAATAGTGGTGTAAATAACACACAATTTACTATAGCGCTACAAGCGTCTGTTTGTTTGGACCTCACTAAATGAAGAGCCTAACAACACACTCAAGGAGTGAGAATCAGACTGATGGTAGTTAATGGAGCAATCTGAGTCTCTAACAAGGAGACCATATGGGTTAGTTCCCACCAGTATCACCTGCCAGCAGAGGGACACAAGAGGTTAGCGTCCTTCTAGTGCAGAGGACTAGTTACCCCAGTGAGTACTACATGTGTGCTCTAAATAATACTCTGTCTGTGCCTAATGCCATTGTTATCTGAAGTTTTTGTGAAGTGACTGTATATTCTACCCTCTGCTACACTCTGCTTCTCTCCCAGTACATATGCTCCGGATGAGACCTTAAAATCTTAGGGAGTGAGCCTTCGCAGCGATGTGGAAGCAGGGTGTAGTGCAACTGTAACTGTATACAGGGTGCAAAGAATTGGGCGCCAGTGGTTCTTATAACTTAACCATAGAACAGATTTATTGAGCACAGTATACAATCCTCAGTGGAGTGTACATAAATCAGAACATTGCAGGTTCATACAGTACATTGAATAGGCAGTACTCACAACACCTTTGGTCAGTATGATTCTCCTCAGAGATAGGAACAATACATGCAGCTTTGAGGAAGTACACCCAGTTTTCAGCCTTTTCCCTAAGTGGAACCTGAGGGGGGAATCTACCCTAGGTCTGTACACTTAGTCCCTACTTCTGGGCAATGAGTACCCTGGGATCTTAATCCCTCTACAATCCTCGTAGGAGCCTGAAGATGCTCAGCTAAATAATCTGACTGACTGACTGTTACTCCTAGAGTGATCTATAAGGGTGAGTAGCCTATTCTTACTAGAACTGACGTGTCTAGGTTCCACTCGAGCTCTGCCTCCTGCACAGGCTAGAGCCAGCACAAGATGGACCCTGAAAGCATGGCTTCAGAGCCTTTTATACTCTAGCACAGTGCCATCTGCTGGTCACTGTGGAAACAACAAGAGTCAACAGTACCCCTCCCAACTGTATTTTAGGACCCAATTAGGTGTCCATAACATGGAGGGACTGCCTGCACATAATACTAGGGGTGGCTATTTTACACATCCCTACATATATATAAAATAAATATAGATCAGGAATGCAGCCTAATCTTATCCATTGTTAATAATGAACACAGGAGAAAATATGTTTGAATAAAAAGGAGAGATTCTATATCAATGCAGAACAGCCAGATTAATGCGTAACAATTTCCTCTGTGAGTAATACGCTGCTTAATAGCTGCAGTTTAGAATTCCGCAAGATTATTTTCAGATAATTCTTCAATTCTGTGCACCGCTGCTGGGTCGGTTAATCCTCCAGCTCTTAATCTACATGATCTGAATCCATAAAGCGTGATATAATGCCACGATCAATCTATCAATTACCACAAACACAACGAAACTGCTAGTGTGCAGATGAAACAAATATGACCTTTCAGAACAGTATTACAGCTATTCAAATCCAGTGGCCTAGAGAGTAAAATAAAAACATGTTCTTGGTTCCATTTACAATTCTTCGGAAGCCGAATGCTACTGCTCTTACTGTCTTTGGAGGATATTACGGCAATTACTAATAGATTTTGACACAGAACTAACTGAGACTGAATTCATACTCGCGGTACTTAGTGCCTCCATCAGACTTTGAATTCGATTGTAAGCTTTATCTCAGGTGGGCCCTCGCTGTAGGATGGAGGAAGGGTTAATGCATGCAGAACAGATCTCTCAATAACTTGGACACCAGTGGTCCTTGAAACAAATACTAAATACTGTATTTGCTGGATCTCATTCAGTCTCTTTAGTGTTGCTTGGCAGAGGGTAGAATATACAGTCACTTCACAAAAACTTCAGATAACAATGGTATTAGGCACAGACAGAGTATTATTTAGAGCACACATGTAGTACTCACTGGGGTAACTAGTCCTCTGCACTAGAAGGACGCTAACCTCTTGTGTCCCTCTGCTGGCAGGTGATACTGGTGGGAACTAACCCATATGGTCTGCTTGTTAGAGACTCAGATTGCTCCATTAACTATCATCAGTCTGATTCTCACTCCTTGAGTGTGTTGTTAGGCTCTTCATTTAGTGAGGTCCAAACAAACAGACACTTAAAGTGACTATCTTTTTAAAGGCAAATTCCTCAGCACTATGTATAAGGATGCTTTAGTTGTGTTTATTTCAGGAATCTCTCTATCCCTGAGCTTAACCTCTTGATCCCTATTCTGGTGGGTGATACCACGAGGTGCTATCCCATATGGTCTCCTAGTTGGAGACTAATTTTGCTCTACTAACCACACTCAGCCTGACTCGCACTCTTTGATTGAGCTGTTAGGCTCTTCATTTAGTGAGGTCCAAACAAACAGACCCACAAAGTGACTCCCTTTTTAAAAGAAAATTCCTCAGCGCTATAAGGATGCTTATAGTGGTATTTACTTCAGGAATCTCTCTATCCCTGAGCCTAAACTCTTGAGTTCCTATTCTGGCAGGTGATACCATGATGTACTCAGATTCACTGTCATCTGGTATGGTGCCTATGGATTGGAGAAAAGCTGATGTTATTCCAATATTTAAAAAGGGATTACGATCTCAGCCTGGCAATTATAGGCCAGTAAGCTTGACATCTGTGGTGGGCAAATTATTTGAAGGCTTGTTAAGGGATCACATACAAAATTTTGTCCTAATGAATGGCATTATGAGCAACAATCAGCATGGCTTTATGAAGGATAGGTCATGTCAGACGAATTTGATTGCATTTTATGATGTGGTAAGTAAGATTCTGGATAGTGGGGGGGCAGTAAATGTGATCTATTTGGATTTTGCCAAAGCGTTTGATACTGTGCCCCACAAACGACTGCTTTCTAAACTAAGGTCTGTTGGGCTTAATGAAGTCGTTTGCACATGGATAGGAAACTGGCTACAGGATCGGGTACAGAGGGTGGTTGTTAATGGGACATTCTCTACTTGGAGTAAGGTTCTTAGTGGGGTCCCCCAGGGCTCAGTATTGGGTCCACTTTTATTTAACTTGTTCATTAATGACTTAGGGGAGGGTGTTGTAAGTAATGTATCAGTGTTTGCAGATGACACAAAATTATCCAGCCCAATTAATTCCATCCAGGATGTGGCATCCTTGCAACAGGATCTTGACAAACTGGCAATCTGGGCAGCTAAGTGGCAAATGAGATTCAATGTTGATAAATGTAAAGTCATGCACCTGGGATGTAAAAATATCCAAGCCACTTATACCCTTAATGGGACTGCACTAGGCAAATCCATTATGGAAAAGGACCTTGGAGTCCTTGTAGATGATAAACTTGGCTGTAGCAAGCAATGCCAGTCAGCAGCATCAAGGGCAAATAAGGTCTTGAGCTGTATTAAAAGGGGCATAGAGTCACGGGAGGAGGGGGTCATTCTTCCACTGTATAGAGCACTTGTAAGGCCCCATCTAGAATATGCTGTACAGTTTTGGTCTCCATCACTCAAACAGGACATTATTGTATTAGAGAGGGTACAGAGAAGAGCAACTAAGCTGGTAAAAGGTATTGAAAATCTTAGCTATGAGGAAAGACTGGCCAAATTGGGGATGTTCACGCTGGAGAAGAGGCGCTTAAGGGGTGATATGATGACTATGTATAAATATATAAGGGGATCATATAACAATCTCTCTAATGCTTTATTTACCAGTAGGTCTTTCCAGCTGACACGAGGTCACCCATTCCGATTAGAAGAAAAGAGGTTCCGCCTAAATATTCGGAAGGGGTTTTTTACAGTGAGAGCTGTGAAGATGTGGAATTCTCTCCCTGAATCAGTTGTACAGGCTGATACATTAGATAGCTTTAAGAAGGGGTTGGATGGCTTTTTAGCAAGTAAGGGAATACAGGGTTATGGGAAATAGCTCATAGTCCAAGTTGATCCAGGGACTAATCCGATTGCCATTTTGGAGTCAGGAAGGAATTTTTCCCCCTCTAAGGCAAATTGGAGAGGCTTCAGATGGGTTTTTTGCCTTCCTCTGGATCAACTGGCAGATAGGTAGTTAATAAACAAAAAAAAAAAAAGGTTGAACTCGATGGACATGTGTCTTTTTTCAACCTTACTTACTATGTTACTATATGGTGGTCTCCTTGTTGGAGACTCATGTAGCTCTACTTACCACCCTCAGCTTGGCTCTCACTCCTTGAATGAAATGTTCAGTTCTTCAGCTAGTGAAGTCTAAAGAGACAGAACCAAATAGTAACTCCCCTTTTAGTCATCAGCACTAGAAGGATGCTTACAGAGGTGCTGCCTAACCTCTTGAATTCTTCTGGTGGCGGTTGACACTGTGGGATACTAACCCATATGGTCTCCTTGTTGGAGCCTCAGCTTGCTTGACTAACTACCCGCAGCCTGATACTCACTCCTCAAATGAGCTGTTAGGCTCTTCAGCTAGTGAGGTCCAAAGATACAGAGCTACTAAAGGGCAAGGGAACCATATTAAACGTTAGGACTCAGTAGAGAAACATACCTTACAATGACAATGAAACAGTTTCATCTGCCATTTAATTCTAAGCTCTGGATCTAAAGCGTAGCAGGAGTTTGTAGCAGAAAATTATTGAGCTAAATTCGGACTTTGATAAATAGCTCCCTTAATGTCAAAGCCTGAAACTTCAGTTCCATCTGCCATTTTATTCTAAGCTCTGGACCTAAGGGGGTTATTTACTAAACTCCGAATGCAAAAATCGCGGGAAAAAAAGTACTTTTTTTCTCATAAAATCAGACTTTTAAAAATCACAAATTTTTCAGAATTTATTAAAACCTAAGGATGGAAAAGTCAGAATCTGAAAATCCGGCATCTCAGACCTGTCATCATCATCATTTATTTATGATGATGATGATGACAGGTCTGACCTGTTGAGGTTGCATATAAGTCAATGGGAGAAGTTCCAATGATTTTTCGATATGCGATGAGTTCTGTGCAATACCCCGAAAAAAGCATTAGAAATTGGAGTTTTCTGGTGTAAAATACAAAAAAATTATGAAAATCGGATGAGAATCTGAAAAAATGGTGAAAATCTGATTTTTTTCCCCCTCAAAGCAAATTGTTGGGAAAATGTAATAATAAATAAGCGTAAAAAACCCAGAGCGGATTTGATTGTTGTTTGTAGCAGAAAATATTGAGATAAATTTGGACTTTGATAAATGACCCCCTAAGTGTAGGGCCCCTTCCAACCACCTTGACAAGCGTGTGCATCATTTTCTAGGCAATGAGAAAGAAACGAATGTGCAGCTCAAACAATGTCATTATGGATGAAAAATGTACAAACTGCTGTTATATAAGCGCAGGCAGAGAGCGCATGCATTGGGGGGTGCAGGGACGGTGCTTGGGGTGGTACAGGGGGTGATGTTCAGCAGATAATTTTACAACACAAATGATTTACAAGCCAAATATATATTTTTATGATGTTTCTTTGTCAAAGGTAATAAAGTCCATTATACAGGAGGAACATACCTTGGGAATTCAAGTCTATACAGTATTGTGTCACTGCCAGACTTCTCTGCACTCGTTTCTATTGAAAATCCAATATAAAATGATGGGTTTCGTCACGTGACAGGAAGAACATGGAAATTCCTATTTATTTTTCATTAGCTTAAAAGAAAATGAGACATAATAATAACGCAATGTGCAATGTTCAGAGTAAGTGATTGGTTTACAATTTAAACACAGGAAAATATCACCAATGGGTTAAATGTCCTTCCTTTGTCTTTCAATGCAGCAGCCTTGTGCTGCTTTATGGCAGCTGAGATTCTAGCTATCTGTATAACAGAACATTCTGTCCCAGTGGCTGCACAGATCCTATCTGATCCCCATTGTAAGCAGCAGTCCTGTCCTGCTTTATGGCAGCTGAGATTCTAGCTATCTGTATAACAGAACATTCTGTCCCAGTGGCTGCACAGATCCTATCTGATCCCCATTGTAAGCAGCAGTCCTGTCCTGCTTTATGGCAGCTGAGATTCTAGCTATCTGTATAACAGAAAATTCTGTCCCAGTGGCTGCACAGATCCTATCTGATTCCCATTGTAAGCAACAGTCCTGTCCTGCTTTATGGCAGCTGAGATTCTAGCTATCTGTATAACAGAACATTCTGTCCCAGTGGCTGCACAGATCCTATCTGATCCCCATTGTAAGCAGCAGTCCTGTCCTGTTTTATGACAGCTGAGATTCTAGCTATCTGTATAACAGAACATTCTGTCCCAGTGGCTGCACAGATCCTATCTGATCCCAATTGTAAGCAGCAGTCCTGTCCTGCTTTATGGCAGCTGAGATTCTAGCTATCTGTATAACAGAGCATTCATTTCCATTTCGGACTGAGACCCTTGGTACATAGTTAGTCTTGATTTTGTGTAGATTTTTTGTTGTTGCATGGAAACTGTTTTATCTTTTTAATTGGAAAATGCTGTTGTTCGTTGGCCATGACGAAAGCATCCAGTATACCCCCCCTTAATGTTTAAAAAAAAAGTAAATTCTAAAACCCATCCAGATTCCAATGATAAACATAACTTCTAGAGGACTAAAATTGAGGGCAATTATTATCTTACATAACCATTATTTTCCTGTAACAACCAGAGTGTTTGTAAAATTTATGGTGAAATTATACTGCAGCAATATCATCAGCGAATAGTGTTCTGGTAATGAAGTACCCAGGGGCCTAATTAAATTACAACAGTGAAGATTAAAATAAAAGTACATTCAGCTCATTCTCTTGTTGTATGAATTATTTGTATATTTTATTCCAAACTAGCCCTAGCTGCAGAATTCCATTGGGATTTATTTCCCATATATTTATGCGTTTTGCTAAATGCAATTGGTGATGCACATCACACATGGAAGTAGCTTTCTGCTTAAAATCAGTTTCAAAATGAAAGAAAATTTAAAGGAAAACTTTCAGTTTGATATACTGAATATCTATAGACATAAAATCTTTAGTACAAGTTCCAACTCGGAGAAACTTTTTGACATTTGTATTTTTCTTTTTTTTTATTGAGTTTTAGGATACAAATTAAAAAATAGAACAAACATCAAACACAGATGAAATAGAACATAAAAGGGAATAAGGCCTTAGTAGACCAATAATGATCATTAGGGATTAGCGAATTTGACCCATTTCATTTCGCCAAAAATTCGCCGCCAGCGAAATGTCGCAGACGCCCATTAAAGTCTATGGGCGTCAAAAAAATTTTGTCGCGCGGCAAAATTGTTTATGACGCGAGTCTTTTTTTTTGACACACGCCACCATACAAGTCTATGGGCGTCATTTTTTTGGAGAAATGATCGTCACCAGGCTGCTCCCACCCTATTGCTCTTGAGCATGAATGCGTGATAAGGCTTGGGGAGCGAAACTGCTTAGTAAGGAAACGCTGTCTGGACTAGGGATAGGTGATAGTGATGGGCAAATATATTCGCCAGGCACAAATTCGCTGGCAATTTCCATATTTTGCCGCCAGCGAATAAATTACCACGAAAATTCGATAGCGTCTTGTACGCGTGTCAGAAAAGTTGCTTGCGTCAAAACTATTCGGATGCCCGTGGAATTTTTACTCTTAATATTAGGCCAAATAGATAAGGTAACTCAAGAGATTAATCAAGGACAATCAGTTCCTGAATTAGTTATTGTGGTGATATCCTCTTAGTTTAAATATTGTTAATAGCTGCTGTAGAGGATTGTGGACCAATATAGTTTGGCAAGTAATTATTATTGTCTAACGACATCAGATACTTCAAGTAACGGATTATATCCGTATATACCCAATGTTATCCCCAACTAGTGGCTCACAAGCAACATTTTGTTCACCAATCCCTTGGATGTTGCTCCCAGTGAAGGACGGGAGCTTATTTTTGAGCTTCTGGCTTGGATACAGATTTTGGTTGCATAAAAAACATATGTTCTGCCAACCAGTGCCTCCTGTGGTCTTCCAGTCAACCTATAGGCCACCAAAATGGCCAATCACATCCCTTATTTTGTTCCATCTATCCGTTTTTCATGCTTGCATTGCTCCCAACTCTTTTTACAGCTGCATATTGCTCACAAATAAAAAAAAAAAAAGGTTGGTGACTCCTGCTCTTTAGGCTGAAGCTTACTTACTGGGTTTTAAAGCAATGTCTAATAGTCATAGATTAAATTTAAACGGCAGGGCCAACATTCTCTGTTTTAGCCAGATATGTGAGACCTCAGACTAAAAGTCCTAGAAAAAAAAGTCAAAGACTTGGTAAAAGAAATGAACAAATGTTTGAACTAATCTGGTATCCATTTGGACCAGGCATTGGTTAGATTTATTGACTTTATAGAGTAATTTTAATACTAAAATAATTTAAAATGTTATTTAGAGTTCTGGTATTACCAGGGTTAGTGCCAAATAGAGCTACTGTATTAGTGAATAAACTATGTTATATCCTCTAATTACTGCTGGTGAAGGTAATCTGAGGCCAGGGATTGCTACAGTTATAATTTGAGGGTGAAAGAACATGTTTGCTTCTATTCCTGAGAAAAAAATGTAAAGGGCCATGGTGACTTTGGGGGGAAACATTGGGGGTAAAGACACATATTTTGGAAGACCCTGTCAAATTCTTTCCATTCTATCTAATATATATAATGACAAGTAATTTTTTTCAGCAGGCATGGAAAAGTCTCAAGATAAAAAAGCTGCAGAGACAAAAAAGTTGCCACAAGAAAAACACCCATTGACATTAATTCATTTGGAGTGAGAAAAAATTGTTGTGCACGTAAAAAAATATATTGACTTCAATTGACTTAAATGAAATGGGGCTGATTTGTTGGGAGAGCAGTTGGTGATCTCTAAAATTAAATTTGAGGCTTATTGCTTGAATCTGAGTTGTTATTTTTTTTTCAGGTTTAGGTTTTTACACCCAGATAAGAAGTTCAGACATGATGATGGATTTTTACATGTGAATCTACAGTACAGAATTGATTTACTGTAGACGTCCATTTACTGGGTTGAATTTATGGTAAACGAAGTAAAGTGTTGAGAATCCATCTGCATCTAAAGGGAGAAAGTCAGACTGAGCATGGGAGTGAATTCCAAAGAAGAGGTGCAGTCTTTG
The DNA here is from genome assembly GCF_017654675.1 of Xenopus laevis. Lineage (NCBI taxonomy): Eukaryota > Metazoa > Chordata > Amphibia > Anura > Pipidae > Xenopus > Xenopus laevis. The sequence goes on along the minus strand of NC_054372.1, from coordinate 197,015,818 downwards.
CAAATTATTGAATGTGGGTATGTGAGACAATTATGTAAGAGATGGCAAAGAGTAGGCCAGGAGAGGAGCATAACCAGCATTTTGGTGATTATCTAGAGATATAGGGTCACATTTACTAAAGGGCAAAGTGACTAACGCTGGCAAAAATTCGCCAGCGTGATGTAATTTCGGTACTTCGCTGATTTACTAACGGGTGCAGGCTTAACTTTGCTAGCGAAGGAAATAGACACTAGCGCAACTTTCACTAAGATGCGGATTTTACTGATGTTAGTTGTTCCGCCAGACTTGCCTTCACCACCTCAGACCAGGAGAAGTGCAATGGAGTGTATAAGACTTCCTCCAAAACTTTTCACTTTTTCAGGATCATAGGCTGCAAAAGTCTGTAAAAAATTTTTTGGGTAACCGGTTTCCCCCCTACATTTCCTAACATATGGCACATAAACTATACAGTGGACTCATGTGTAGGGCATTATAACAACTCTATTGTCTTTATTAAGGTTCCCTGGGATTGTGTAGTGTAATGTATTTGCTGCAACATATACGTCCCTTCAACTTTCTTTTCCAGCCGTATGCAAATTAGCCAAGGCTAGCGCAACTTTGCTTTGATTGCCGGCGTGATTCTACCAAAAATTCACCAGCGTTTGGCACCCTGGACTGAACTTTGCATTTTAGTAAATTAACATTGTCTGAGCGAATTTTCGCCTGGCGAAGTGTAGCAATGATGAGCTGTAATAATAGGAGTTTTTTCAATAATGGCTCATGGTAATACTCATTGGGATTAAACCTAATAGCTCATTGCAATACTTTGCTACAGAACTATATAAAACTATAACACAAAGAACTGCTCTACTGTTTAGCCCAATGTTGTATGTTTAGCCCAATATAGTGTACAAGACAGCTTTATAACGTATAATTGTATATAAGAAAGCTTTGTATCATAGTATACAAGATGGCCTTATAATCCATAATCCTGTATAATGAAGCTTTGTGCAAGAGAAATCATGGGAACCTTATACTTGTTCATTATTCTTATTCTGGATATTCTTATATGTATTCTTGTATATGTGTATGATTTCTGAAGCCCTTATCAGACTCTTCTTTATTATAGCTAGGGGCACAATATGCTATTCAGCTACCAGTTAGCTAAAATAAGATCTCCGTTTCGGATGTGCTTGATGGGAGTCTGGCCAGATACTGATGATGCATGGAAAGCAAGATCTGTTATTAATTAATTAATTAATTATATGAGTTATTGGCTAAATCACTAAATGAGCTTACTGTATTTGAGCATATATAAACTGGGGGTCTCCAACCGGTCAGTTGAAATTCGCCTGTGGGATTTACGCGTGAGGCTGCAGGACCTTCCGTGAACCGTTTGAGCCTCGATCTGCAGACTGTTTAGGGATCTCCCAGTCGTACAGGCAGAGAGGGGTTGCTTGCATACTGTGCTCACTCGGTAATGTATAACTTTTTTATTCTATGTATGTAATAAAAATCTTTGCTAATATGTAGCCGGTGTGTTTTGATTATTTCCGAGAGACTCAATGAACCACAATGAAAACAGGTGTGAAGCCGTCGCTGGCGAATTTTCACAGGTTAGTAAATTTTCCCCATAGTGCAGGAGAGAGTTATGAATTGGCATGGCAGAGGAAGATCAGTTGCTGAGATGTATGAGTCCAGTGGCAGTATAGTGATGAGCGAATAAACTCGCCTGGCACGAATTTGCAATGAATTTCCATGTTTCGCCGCCGCCGGCGTCAATTTAAGTTTTTTTGTGTGAAAATGTTCGAATTGCTGTTTTTTTTTGTGAAAACGTTCGAATTGTTTGATTTTTTAGCAAAAACATTCGAATTGCTCAATTATTTAGTGATAACATTCAAATTGCTCGATTTTTAAGTGAAAACGTTGGAATTGCTCGATTTTTATGTTGAAAATATTAGATAATTTTTCCGTGAAAACGTTCGAATTTCAAGATTTTTCGTGAAAACATTTGAACTTCACGTTTTTTTGTGAACTTTCAGATTTCACGATTTTTCGTGAATTTTTCGCTGTTTCACAAATTTTTCGGAGAAACGGGAGAAATTCATCCATCACTATTCATAATGGACTGGAGAGATATCCTACCTTTAGCTCAGTATAGAGGCCTCAACTTGGCTGGAAGTGCTGCGATTGTGATTCATGATTTAAAGTTTTTTGTCTTTTTTCATTAAAGAGTCCATTTAAAGCAGCATTTGAAGTTAAATTCCTAAGCATACTGGACAAAATATTGTGGCTTACATAAGCCTAGTTCAAGACAGACACAATTCTCTTCTGTGTAAGAGAGCATGACCTTGCACATGCTATCTCACGTTTAATTTTGAATAAGGAATTTCATAAAAAAATGTATTGTCATAGGTACAGATATTAACAGAAAGCACAGGATATCATTTTTGAAAACAACTGAATTGAAGTTGGAAAAAAAATCTAAGAAAACAAATTTACAAATAGCTGGGCAAAGTTAAAAAAAATCTTGATTCAAACTACAGAATTGAACACAAAGATACAATTTTGTCTGTATTCTGCAGCCCTATATTCAGGAGTATTGATGAGTGAGTTTTTCGTCAGGCATGAAAAAAGTTGGCATAATAAAAATGCCCATTCACATTAATGTATTTGGACAAAAAAGTCACCAAGACAAAAAAGTCACTACAAGGACCAAACATGGAAAAGAAACATGTCCTGCATCAGATAGAAATGTACTTACTTAAGAGGCTGTAGTTTCATATACATGTACCTTTCCATTTTTATCTTTTAGGGTTTGTAAAAAGTGAGTCCTATTAAGATTTTTTTTTTAGTATTTGCATTCCCATTTCCTCACTTACTGTATGTGCCTAAAGAATATTTCAATCTTTTTTTTTTTTGTAATCTTAGCTCACTCTTCTTTTGTGCAAGTTTTGTGCATTCTACCAGTGTCAGACTGGCCCACTGGGTTACCAGGAAAACTCCCGGTGGGCCCAGGTTTTAACATGCCCTCTTGCGTCTAACCATTTGGCCTGTTTCATGGTCATTCCCTATTTTTTATGGGACAAAAATGGAAGAATATAGTAAGTAGATATAAAAGACCAGGAGGATAAAGAAGTTGAGTGAGGAGAGGAGGAATAATAATAATTCAACCTCTATGGGCCTCTATGGGGCCCATTTACTAATAATTTTCACAATTTATTTTTTTTAATTCTGTAAAACTCTATAAATTCGAGATTCGTTAATTTGCCAACCATTCCATTTAACCATTCAGACTGTTTTCTCTGTTACCAATTTTCCAAAAAACTCAACGTTTTAGAGGTATTAGGGATATTCCTTTTCTTTTCAGATCATCATTTTTTTCCATTTGTACTTTTTATATTCAGATCTTTAAATAACTTTCATTGCATTCATGGTTTTAGAGAAAATGAGTTTAATGATTGTTTCAAAAAATTCCAATACTAGTGATCGACAAATAAATCCACGTGGCGCGAATTTGCGGCTAATTTCCATGTTTTGCTGCGCTCGAAAGGTCGCTCATGTCAAAATCATTGCACATCAACACTATTCGGACGCCCATTGACATTAATGTCGGAGTCAAAATTGACACGATCAACGTTTCAGATGCGCGTCCACATTTGACTCGGACATCAATATTTGAGTTTCTCAGTTTTTTGGTGAATTTTTTGCCATTTCACGAATTTTCATGAATTTTTGGGTAAAGCAAAATGGGAGAAATGGTCCCATCACTATCCAATACCACTAAAATTCAAACTTTAATGTATGGGCTTCCCAGTGTTGTCCAACATTTGTAAAAATATAAAGTAAGAAGGTATGTGGCGAATAACCTACGTTCATAATTCAACATTTGTAGAAACTGAAAGCTGAATAAATAAATACATTATGAATGAGGTTCAATTCTTTTGATATAATGAAACATGCTAAATTAAAAGAATCTGAGCACTTTTGTATACTTCATTTTTCAAATATATTAATTCATTTTTACATCATAAATTATTAGTGATGAGGACACATTCCTTATAATAAGTAAAAGGCAATACAATATTTTATTACCAAAACAAAGACTGAGAAACGATGAATAGTAAGTAAATATTTTTGCAATGAGTAAGAAAAAGAGTTCTATTAATTTCTTTGTGCTCTAATGAGCCTTACAGATCATTATGTCGTATTTTTTTTTGTTGCTCACTTAAGGAACGGCTGAATGGAACTATCTGGTTCAGAAGACGAGGCTGACTGATTTCTGTAATTCATACAGCCTTAATTAGCTGCACAAACCATTAGCCACAATTAGACTATTATAAAACACTTGATACACTGTGTCAACCATGGGGGATCATTTATACATGTGACAGGAATCAAATTAGGGTTTAGCATAGCAAGATTACGAATATAGGATTTCTTTTTAGGATTAAATTGCAAATAGCACCTCAAAATTAATCTCAATAGTTGTCTAATTCCTGTCGGAGGATGGTGTATTTATTGTACAGAGTAACCATTTCCGAACGAGCTGCCTGAGGCAAAAGTGTTAATGTCAATGCCTGAAACGTCAGTTCCATCTGCCATTTAATTCTAAGCTCTGGATCTAAATGTCTCCTTGGGGGACATTCATCTTTTGGAGCAAGGGGCTTATGATAATCATCATTAGAGGTTAGAAAACAATCTCTTTTTAACTCTAAAAGGTTAATTTTTACGGCCAGGGCAATGGGAGAGTACAAAGTAAAAATTTTAATCTTAAAATGCACTTGTTTTGCAGAAGCACCGTCATCTATTTTTACTTTCAATAAGGAGAAACATATACTGTAGCTGCACACCAGCAAATGTGGCAGGAACATCAGCACAAGACAAACCAAAGAAAGTCCCAATCTAGGGACAATTGTTCATTGATATAGGCAGGAGCTGTTTGATGTTAAATTTCATACAATGGATGTTATACTGACCAATTTTGAATTAAAAAAAAAACAAGAAATAAAATAACGGTAACAAATCTGCTAAGCTATAAATCAGTGGGAAATTTTCCTTTTAAACCACAAAAAGCATAAAGCCATTAAAATATGGGGAACAGCGGGCACTTTTTCTTTAGACTATTGAGTTCAGATCACCTCCCATTCACAGAAATGTCCCTTAAAGGCAAAAACATTTTTTTTAAAAAAAAAAAGTCAGAATAAGATAAAAGAAATTTTCAATTTTGAAACTGGTCAAAAGCAATACATGTTGTGATACTGTGCACTCTTAAGTTGTCATTTATGTAGACCCTATGCAGAAGTGGTAGGGGACACAAGAGTGTGCCCATTAGTACTCATTCAGAGAGCACTTCACCCCATGTTCTGTACCTCCTGCTGGATAAAAAGATCTATCATTTGAATGGGTAGTGGACAGGAGGTTGGGCTGAAATGTTCTATTACAATATGAAGGCACAAGTATGCAAGCTGACTTATATTAATATAACTGTATTTTATTAAAGGGATAATGTATGCCTTACTGTAAATGATAAGGATATTTGAAGTCACTGAGGGGTTCTGTGACCAAAGGCAGTATATCTGTATACTGCATTTATTCTCTTAACCACAGAATTAGTTTGGTCCTTTGAATGGATGACCCATGACTGTTTAGTGAATCAAAACATTATATTAAATGTTACCCTTTCCCCTTTTTACTGATAGGGAATTCCATAACTGAATTGCTTAGACAATAAAGAAACAATCCCCATGCATCCAGTGTGGTGTTCTCACTTTCTAATACCCTACTGATCATTCTTATTATCTTTGCATTTGTCCCTAGAAAGGTGACCTCATGTAGGCTACTCATAGATCAAGAAGTCTGATAATATTCATAGATAATTCTTTGAAACTTTCATTTTTTTTATTTTCTTCAGTGCATTAAAGTTTGAAAAAATACACTGGTCTGGTTGCATTTTATTCAAGCTGATAGAAAGCTGCAACAGTATCACAGAGACTATAAGGTAACGTTTATATTAGTTGGAGTGTCTGCCTGCAGGACTATTACAGCATCATATGTCTTTGAAGTTTTCAGCCTCAGTTTCGTATTAGTCAACTGTCAGAGTGAGCTATCTTTTCCTTCAGGAAAGAATTTATGATACATATATGTGACATGCCAGCCGAACGGACACAAGATGAATCTCTGTACGATAAATGGAGAAGAAGACTCACCAAGCCAAGGATTTGGCCAGATGATACAAATTACATGGTCTGAGAGGCGAGTCACCGGGCGATTTTACAAAGTTATGGGTTGTGGCTCCCCATATATCATCATCTCAAACAATATCTTCCACTATTTATTTTATGGGTATCATCATTTTACACCATCCTACTAGCAACTGTTGGAATGGTCCATTAATAATTAACCATGGGAATTAAAGAAGAACAAAGCACTAAGGTGGTTATTTATTTAATTCTGAATCCAAAAAACTCACAACATTTGAGTTTTTAACTAGGAAATCTGAATTTTTAGTGGGAATTTTTTTTTTTATTTAAGATTTATTATACCCAGAGGATGGAAAACATCTGAATCTGAAAATCACAAGGAGAGTTTCCTATCTTATTTGGATTTTTCTGTGGTCTGTGCTGGAATTAGCTTGAAAAATTATGAAATATTCAGGCTTTTCAGGAAAAAGCTTAAAAATATCAATTCAGGAAAAATCTCTGAAAAAATTGTGCAATTCAGGTTTTCACTAGATTTTTGCGTGTTTGTCCCCAATCCGAATGACTCGTGCTTTTATTAATAACAATTAAGCTCCAATCATGGATTCTAGTGTGGTCTAACTTTTTTTATTAAAATACTCAGAAAAATTTGGATTTTGATAAATATGCAAAATTAAAAAGAAACTATCAAAAACAGCATTGCAATAAGTTATGGGAAATTATATAACTTGTAATAATTCATGGAATTTTTATAAATTACACACACTGTAGATGTGGCTCTGGCTATCCCAAATGATTTCTTGTGGTATCCTAGAAAAATTTTAGGGCAATATGCTTAATTATTTTAGAATAAATATTCCAATATCATTAGACCTCTGAATCAAATAAACTAGCTAGCTATATAAAAATGTATAATCTAACAATTTAGGACAAATAAAACATTTAGAATGGCCAGTGCTCTATTAGCACCAAGAAAGTGAAACCCCAGGACAGTGCATGCTGGCAAAGGGTGCATGACAGGGGCGGGACAGAGCTGCCTGGCAGGGGATTAGCAGGGGGATTAGTGACGTAGTTGGGGGGTGGAGTTGTAAGGGGATGTGTAGCACTAACTGCTAAGGAGGGCATCCATTTTGGAAGAAGAAAAGGAGTCCCACCCTCCCTCCCTAGTATTTCCCTTTGTGCTAGTTGTCACAATTGTGGCCTGGGTAGTGGGGCACAGGATAAGTTGATGTGGGATGGTGAGTATTGAGCTGACTAACCAGGAGGTTATGAGAGGGAATAGCCCGTTGTCACAGCCGGGCGGCGGGTCCCTGGCAATGGGGAGAGTTAAGTAAGTGGAGTTTTACCAAGTTGGTTAATAGAACTTGGTTGGTGGTGTTCCTCTCTAAGAGCGGTGGTCTCTGGGAGGGTATGTTGTGTTGGGGGTAGCATGCAGTCCTGCGTACCCATCATGCTAGAAGGCACAAGCGGCTGGTGGCTTAACGATTGCATGTACCTAATTGGGTCCATTGCCAGGGGCCTTGCAGAGGATAAAATGTTAATGGTATTTCACTGTCATATTTGTATGTTTATAATGTTGTTAATATAACAGTTATTGATATATGTGTTATCTATTGTTAAATGATCTGTTGTGCAATAAAGCTGTGGACATAAAGACTCCAACAAATAAAATGTATGGTGAGCGAGTTGGTTATTCCTAGGCCAGTTTGGGTGGAAAAGGCAGGTATTTGTCCCTGCCCATGTCATGGTTAAAGCTGTAAATTAAAATTAGTAGTCTTTGCCTGATCTGATATGTAGTAGTAAGTAGTAAGTAAGTAGTAAGAAATAATTCAACTTGAACTTGTAATCAAAAGAAACTAGAAAAAATGTTTGTTTCATCTTACCCCACAACTTACTAAGGTCGATTTTCATTATGGTTTCCCTCTTAATGAACACCTGAGAGCAATAAAATATTTTTCAATTTTAAGTCCTTAACCCGTGTGATCTCATTTGTAATTCCATTCTAGTGATTAACTGCATACCTTCAAGAAACGAGGGGGAAGAAAGATCATGAGTTGATTAGTTGTTTCGTTATTTTTTATTCAACGGGTTTCTGATTTCCACCTAATTAGAAAGTATTAACAATTATTTCGATTTGCTTTTTAATACTTCATATATTTCCAAGATAAGAGAAGATCGGGTACTCATGCAAATATATTGTGCAACAATAAAATAATGAGAAAATAAGCTGCTATGTTTTTGCTGTAGCATAAAGTAGAGAAGCACTTAAAAAGCAACATTACAAATGCAGAATGAAGTTTTTATGAATGCAGGGTCGGACTGGTGGGTGCAGGGCCCACCAGGGCTGCTACCCCAAGGGCTCCTGTGTCCCCCAATGGGCTCCCACCATGCCTCCTACACCCTCCTACAGGGGCCACTGCAAACCGCCCTCCCATGGGAGATCAGCAGTCTAGAGGAGCACTGGCAGGGATCGGGTCTGGGCCGGTGGGAACCACCAGGTTTTATCCTGGTGTCCCGCCTTCCCAGTCCAATCCTGTATGAATGCTACTGAAACATAAAGAAAGAAACAAAATTCCTTGCAATGGCTGAATTAGATCAGACTGAGATTTAGGATCATGGCAAGAAATATATATCACTTACTATAATGTAAATGGAAAACAATATAGTTCAAATAGTGATTACAGCAACTTATAGAACAATTGTAACTCCATTGTACATATTTAATATCAGGGTGGTGCTTATATATGGTAAGAAATTATCCAGAGGCCATCTGTGCACATAACTTGCCTCCTTAAAATCTCAAGGATCAGCTTTAATTATTCTATCTACCATCCTAAAAGTCTCTATGTTTCTTTGGTGACTGATTTCCTGCAAGATTTGAATAAAACCAAACCTGGAAATGTAGAACCAATGGTGTATCATGATTTTTAAATAAATAAAGATTGTACATTTTAGGTGCAGCATGGCATTATTAGGTGTTTACTGTACCTATTTAAACCCTTCCCATAACTCTGGTTTGAGATGGAGTATTTTTGGATTTGGACATTTAGCAGCCTTGGGGTATAATAAATCTCAAAAGAATTTAGTTTGTTTTCCCACAACAAAAATGTGTTTTGCCCTTTTAAAACTTCAAACAGAAAAAAATGTTTTTTTTTTAAATAACCCCTAGCTACATCTTACTGTGGATGAACCAAGAACAGCAACTTAAAAATTACAACCTACATTATAGTGGAGTGAGTCACAGCTCATTCAATACACAGCCACAATGGGGATTCCTACAGTTTGAGCATGCTTCAAGGTTGAAGGGTGGGAGATCATGGACATGCAGATTATTGGTTAAGGTGGATTCTAGCTACACTAATAACATTTTAGGGGGGTCTAGAGTATAGCAAACAACAATTCATATGTTTATACATTCATTTTCATATTTTCATATAATATAAGAAAATTTTACGTGCGACACAATTTTTTTCTCACTCCAAATGTATTAAAGTCCGTGAGATTTTTTTTGTCTCAGAATCCTTTTAGTCCAAATGCATTAAAGTCAATGGAGCTCATTTATAAACTGAATAAGAGTGTGCAAACAGAATGGCACATTTTTTTCGCAATCCGAATGTCTATAAGAGCTTTTTCAATATGTCAAAAATCTCAAATTACAAATATTTATGTGCACACATTTGCAAATTTGAAGAATAAAACTTGCCCTGGTGGTCCAGTGGTGCAGCAGGGACATGGGATACAATCAATTTTTTTGACATACAGATATACCGCAGACTTAATAATGACCTACATACTGCCGTTTTTAGAAAAAAGACTGCAACCAATAGCCTTCCATACGCTAAAAGCCAACATCCCCCTAATACCATCAGGGCAATCCCGATGGGACAATATTTACGTGTAAGAAGATTATGTAATACCCTCGAAGACTTTAAAGTGGAAGCTTAAAAACTGTATGATAGATTCAGGCTAAAACGGTACAGTCACAATTCACTAAAATGAGCCTATCAAATCGCTCTGGCCAAGGAGAGAGATTCACTCCTCATTTTACATAAGCAGAAAGGTCACAATGAACAAAAAGACACCAAACAAATAAGATTAATTGGGGATTTTTGTAGGGAACATGAGGACATTACTCAAATTTTGTCTCAGGACAGAGACTTAAAACAGATATTAGGGGAGAGACCTCTAATCACCTTTAGGAGAAGCTAAACCCTGAGGGACCAACTAACTCATAGTCATTTTCAGGCCCCCACCAAATCCACATGGTTAATGAACCGAACCAAGGGGTGCTACAAGTGTGGTAAATGCTTAGCTTGTCCTTTTATACTTAAAACCACTTGTGTAACAGGAAGAATGGACATTGCTGAGTTGGAGATTGCACATTTCATTAACTGCAAAAGAGCAGGGGTTGTGTATTTAATGAAATGTGCCTGTGGCACAAACTATGTGGGCAAAACACGGAGAGAATGTAGAAGACAAATTATTGAACATGTTGGGGACAGAAAAAATAAACGCAACACTTCCGTGGCTACCCACATAAATGAAATACATGATGGAGACACAGGTGTCATGAAATTTTTTGGGGTGGAACATTTTGTTCCTACTACCAGAGTTGGGGGCATTGATAGGAAATTACTACAGTGTGAAGCTAAATGTATATATTGGTTAAATAGTAAAGCCCCTGAGGGATTGAATGAAGGTTTCACCTTCAGACTGTTCTTATAGGGGGGCAACAAATTATCGGGCACTGTTAGTATTAGGGGTTAACAGACTTACTTAGACATACTTAGAGCCCCTTCTTTTGGAGGGCCCTGGAATCTCACCTTGACATAATCTTTGGAACAGGAGTCCTTTGCCTGGTTCATAATCCCAGTCAATCATTACACACTGATGGTGTTCAGTGGTTGCAAATTGCCACCTAGACAGATGTGTCGTAAATAATAGGCAACACAGGGCCAGTCTCTTTTTAATATTACAAATGTTTTTCATGCGCAAGCACAGATTTATACAGAATAAGATGTATGTGACTTTGATCATTAGCTTACGATGCAGTTGGCAGAGTGCCCTGTAGTTATCTAGCAACCATTGCCAAGCGAAGTGTACGCTACATTTGTTACTTCGGCAACCGTGATGTCATCAATACAATCCAGAAATCACGGCAGAAATATCATAAGACTTTGCGTACCCGGCTAATTTACTCTTCCTACATAAATTCAAAAATTAAACACGCTTGTTACGTAAGTGAGTGTATCGGTGAAACGCGTAGGGAGGGCATAGGTGGACGGTGGAGTGCTTAGCTCCCACGCAGTCCCGACGTAGATAGGCAGGGTCAGCACAGGGGAACTGCTTGGAAGGGAGGGAGCGGGCTGTGAATTTTCCCCATATTTTTGGAGGGTTAAATTTGATTTAATTAAGTGATATAGACAAGTGACTTCACCCATCCACCTTTTTTTGCACAAAAATCTTTTAATTACATGTTATTTTAAAGGACAATGTCCGGCACTACCAACTGGTTGGTTGGTTGGTTAGTGGGTGTGTCTTCTAAGGAGCGTGTTTTATTGATTGATTATATTAAAAGTTTTTATATTCAAGTTACTTACAGTATATCTGAACAGGCTTGCTTTGTGTTGTGGATTGGTTACTTGTAATTACTAGTGTCCAGTCTCCATCACTTTCTTTTGGCTTTTGTAGGTTTTGAATTACGCCACAACTTTGGTGGCAGAGAAAATATTCGCAAAAAATTTTGCTGTCATGCACAACAACCTCGCACAGTGGGCGCACTCCCGCAAACATCCGTCTCATTTGCGAGCCATTTGCAAAAAATGTATCCACAATGCAAATTTGCAAAAACTGGAAAGATGGGCATAGCAGTGCAATATATTAGTGTTCAGGAAAAAGCAAGGATAATGCAACCATTTGCAAATAAAAATGCACTGCACAATCTTTACAATTGACCCCAAATGTGCATTTTTTCTTATGGCAACTTTTTTGCCTCAGCGACAATTTGGTCTTGTCAACATTTTTGTTCCTCTGGATTTTTGTTAAAGTTTTGCAAATAAATTCACCGAAAGTGCAGAAATCATTTGCTCATTACTAAGTAATACCCTAGCACCTTCAAAATTTGGAGCTATAATTTGATCACCAACAGTTGGGGTTATACCAATAAACAAAAGACAAAGTTTTCAAGTACAAGTGAATTACAATATTACAGTTGTAAATAAAAAAACATTTTCTGTGTTGGTTTAGCGAAAAGTCTCCTTGTCAGAAGTGCCCCATGGAAGAGGTCAGAGCTTTATAATGGCTATACAAATCCTTATTAATGAAGAGCAAAACATTTTTTGCTACAAAAATGACACCCATAGACTCCAATGGTGTCTTGCGACAAAAAAAAAATGAACGTCCATAAATTTCAATGCATTTTGGCAAATTTTCCCCTTTTTGCGAATTTTTGGCAAAACGAAACAGGTCAGATTCGCCATGACTAATCCTTATCTCTAGCACATTTTAGGTTAGAAGACCTTCAGCTTTGGGATCTATTGTAATTAATAACAATCTTCTGAAATGCAGCTTCTTCTTCAGTGTTTGAAGCACCCATGAGACAAATATATGTTAGGCAATGGTTCATATCTTCAATCACCTGAATACTAAAAAAGAAAAAGTGACACCGGTTGTCTGCCATGGTTTAGTAGATTCTTTAAATAATTAACCAATCTAAACCGTCTCATTCCTCATCTATTGTTTCATCTGACACACGCACCACCTCAGTGGTCCATTTAAAAACTATAAGTCCATGAAAATCTTTCTGGGTAAAATAATTTGTATTTATGAAGCACAGGTAGTGTCCTGTGTCCAAATGCTGGTTGAGATTTACTGGTGTCATTAAGAAGTAATTGCTTTTATCTTTATTTTTTTCAAATGATATTGTCAGCTGCATTTCCGGTTAGTAAGTGGAAAAGAGGATCCCATTGATTCCTTATATGTGTTTATAGAGATTCATAAAATAGTTAGATATAGAACAGGGGAAAAAACTTGCACTCACAGGTCTTAGGGTTGCTAATTGTTTGTTTTTGCACTTTGAGAAAGGCTTGAGTGTTTGCCGAAACGTTAGTCAATTTTTGCTAATAAACACCTATATTTTCATCGCTAAGACCTGTGAGTGCAAGTTTTTTTCCCTGTTCTATATCTCTACTTTTACTTTACCACCCAGGCATCTGTGACTACTACACGAGTTGTGCTGGCTTCCAGACTCTCTCTGAGTCTTTGGGCAGAAGTTCAAGGACAAGGCGTCTGGTGGAAACGGAACAGACCGGATCAGGACAGGCAGATAACAGAATTGTCAGGCAGGCAAGGGGTCAAAACCAGATAATCAGACAGACTGGATAAGACAGAAGGATGGTCAGACAGGCTGGGTCGAGGCAGGCGGATATCAGATTCGTCAAACAGGCAAAGGGTCAAACCGGGTGATCAAGCAAGGGGTTAAGCAGGAAGAGTTGTCGTAGGCAGGCAAGGGTCAGGATACAGAATGCAGAGTAGTCAGGGTCAAACACGGATAAACAGTCAGGATAGCAAATTCAGAGACAGGTAGTAAAAGCTCAGGAAACCACAGGATATGATCCTATAACGGGCACTGGCTACAGGTCTGAATGGGCCTTAAATAGGGATCCAATTGGCGCCAAAACGTGCGCAATTTCGCGCCTTTAAGAGACGCACAGGCGCGCCGCGCGCGCCCTAGGAATCAAAGATGGCGCCGGCAAGGGCAGGATAGGAGCGGCGCAGCGGGCGTCCACGCCAAGGACACGGCGTGGACCCCGCTGCCCACTAGACCACCAGGGTAAGTTTCTTACATATATATATATATACGTTTGGGACTACTTAGTGCTCTAATATTCTTCCCTCTATGACAAACCTAATTTAATATGGAAAAAGAAAACTCAGGACTTAAAGCTTTCTTCAACCCAGCATGAGCAAGATGACATTCATGGTTGATTCAGCCCCTCTCAGCAAGATGTGTAATTGAAAAAGATAAAGGAAGCGACCCTTATCTCCATGCCCTGCTGGTGTCAAAATACATTAATCTCACTTGGACAAATGGCCGGTTTGTATGGTACACTGAGTGTAAAGCTTGTGGAGGCTCAGGATCTCGAATAGAAATTATCAGAGTTTGAAAGTATAAAAGTTAATGTTTACACTTTCTACAAATTTTGTTTGGATATACTGTAATATTCTTTTACTTCCACAACATAAAATAAATGCATATCTTTTCTAAAAAGTATTTTTATTTTTAGCTGTATAGTATAGAGTTTTATAAAATAACAAAGGGCTCTTCCTTTTTATTCTATTCTTTAGAAAAAAATATTTTTAATTTCAGAAATTTAAAGCAAGATGGGATAAAGGCAGGATCTGCATTTGTCAATATCAGGGAGTTGCAGACAAAAATAGTCAGCACAACCTTGTTAAATCTTCTTACTTTCTTTGGATGGGTGCAAGTTCTCCAGTGGCCACTTTCCACCAGCAAATGCAGTCAAAGTACGATATGAACAGCACCACAATTGTAATAGAAGTTAAAATGCCTTTATTGCTCAAGTGACGGGCATTACCGCAACGTTTCAGGCCTCATTTGGCCCTTTTTCAAGCTCAAAAAACTTGAAAAAGGGCCAAATGAGGCCTGAAACGTTGCGGTAATGCCTGTCACTTGAGCAATAAAGGCATTTTAACTTCTATTACAATTGTGGTGCTGTTCATATCGTACTTTGAATATCAGGGAGTTGTGCAAGAAGTTAAATCGTAAGAACTTCATCTCAGTGAGTTTTTTCACAGGTGACTGAATACATATTCTGGTGTTTCATACAATGCAAAGTACTCTACAAGGTCTAGTTTATTTTATTGCCCACAAAAATCATAAAGAGTCTAATAAAAAACAATACAGATCATGCTATTTAGCCTTGAAGAGTTTTAGTAAAGGGGATCACATACTGGAGAGCACAAGTGAACACTCAAGTAACTTCTATTTCCTATTATGGGGCCTATTTACTCATATTCAAATTTCTTTTTTCACAAATCTCTAAAAATGTGTGTTTTTTTCTACATTTCTTAAAAAAAAAAACATTAAAAACTCTAATACAAAAATTGACTGGCTAGAATTCATGAGGTCCTATAGAAGTCAATGAGAGCTGGCTGATCCTATGGGGCTATTTCTAATCAATTTAGACTTTCAGAGGTTTTCTGATTTTTTTATAGCAATGGTCAGAAAAACACACATTGTCAAGTCTATCATTAGCTCTTTTTCATTCTTGCTTTTTATATTTGGATATTTTAATGAATTTTATGGCATTTGTGGTATTAAAGAAAATGATTTTAATCATGGTTTTAAAAACGTCTAAAAACACTAGAATTCATCCTTTGATAAATGGGCCTCCCATCATTTATATATTTCTTAAAAAAGTTATTTTGGTACTTCTTATTAAATTTCACATATATTTGCCTATTTTCAAACATCTTAGAAATCCTCTTGGCTTTCAGAAAACATAAGAATATTTTAATTATTGACTTGATTACAGATGACATGGTACAAAAGTCACTAAGCTAATTTTTTCAGCCTCCCCTTCTAACAAAACTTGGAAACTTGAATGAAAGGCTTTGCCACCTAATCCTGTTGAGGTTCTATAGAAGCCAATGAGGTGTTGGGATCTGGAGCATGAAGTTAATGTTCACGGCTTTAATCTTTTAGATTTTCAAAACAGTAGACAAATGACATTAAAATGATTGTAACAATGTAATTTTCATTTGCACTCAACTTTTTTTTAAATTCACTTTTAGTCAATCTGAGTTTTTTCTTAAATATGCTACTGATTAAGGAGGGAAAAAGCAAGATCTTGAAAAAAATAGCATGAGGTGTGCTGGAAAGGGCCTCTGTACTCTGACACAACATTAAACAGAATTGTGGCAAATTAATATTTATTTACTATAAATTATTGTTGTTATTATTATTGAAAATAATAATAATATTTTTATTTCTACAGCAACACTTGTTTATCGGAATTATAAATCATTCATATCAGTCCATGAACCAATGGAGCTTGCATTCTAAAGTGCCTGTCACATTCCCAAACAATAGGATCAATTTAATCAGGAGCCATTTAACCTGCCTGTATGTTTTACAAGTGAGGGAAGGGGAACATTACTATCCACAGAGAAAACACACAATCCATGGGTTACCAGTAGGGATGGGCAAATTTGAACTGTTTTGATTTGACAAAAATTTGGTGCCGGCAAAAAATTGGGTGACAATTTTTTTTGACACTTAGCAATTTTGTTTCCCCCATTGGTGCATATTGGCGTCATTTCCGCTCATCAAAAAAGAATTTCACTGAATTTCAATTGATATTTTTAATTGACATAATAATAAAAGGCTACAGTAACTGCTGACATCCCCTCTGATGAAGTGCCAGAACAAGGCATGAAACGCGTCAGGTGACTACACTGTGATAGAACAGGAAGTATGTTTCTTGTGAAGTCCTGTCTGGCCACTGTTTTTAAATGCAACCTGGAATAAAGCTTGTTGATTTTAAGGAATCACTGCTTGGACTTATTCCTGAACTTCTTTCCTGAATAAGAAAAAAGGATCTTTCTAAAATATTTTGTTATTGAATTAAAGAAATGGTTTATTATCTGTAGGATTTTAGTAATAATCATTCAAATTCTTAAACTTTTATAGGAACAACTTAAAAGTAAACATTAAAATACATTAAGGGGCAGATTTATCAAGGATCAAAGTGAAAATTTAAAGAAAAAAAAATCAAATTTGAGCTATTTTTGTAATAGTCCAAATTTGATTCAAATCTGAAAAAAATTTGAAAATTGGAATATTGAAATTTATAATGTAAAATTTTGAATTCAACCATTCACCATCTAAAACCTGATGAATTGCTGTTTTAGCCTATGGGAGACCTCCTACAACCTATATGGAGTCAATTGGTGGATTTTGAAAAATTAAAGGTTTTTTTTCTAATTTCGAGACACATTCAGTTACATTGAGAAGGAAAAACAGCAGCCTGCCAGAAAGCATTTATCTCCTAAAGTGCAGGCACAAGTCACATGACCAGGGGCAGCTGGGAAATTGACAAAATGTCTAGCCCCATGTCAGATTTCAAAATTGAATATAACAAAATCTGTTTGCTCTTTTGAGAAATGGATTTCAGTGCAGAATTCTGCTGGAGCAGCACTATTAACTGATGCGTTTTGAAAAAAAAACATGTTTTCCGATGACAGTATCCCTTTAACAAGCACTGAGTGCGAGGTGTTAAGAATTGCACTTACCTAGGTCAGTAGTGATTAAGGTATGAGTTTTAGCAAGGTGCTCATGTTTTTAAAGTATCTCTATCCAAACAGGGTTCTTAGCCTACAATGCCTGTTACAGTATATAGTGCTACTAATTTATCTCAACTTAGCACTAGTGATGGGCGAATTTGCGACGTTTCGATTCGCCGAAAAATTTGCGAAAGGGCCCTGGCGTCTCGTTTTTGACGCTGGCACCCGTTTTTTGACGCCAGCACCCGTTTTTGACGCCGATGCCCATTTTTGATGCTGGTGTCGGTTTTTTCGGTACAAATTTTTTGCAGCTAATTTTCGCGGGCGTTTCGCGAATTTATTCGCTGGCGGCGAATCTCGCGAATTCGTGCCTGGCAAATAAATTCGCCCATCACTACTTAGCACCTTTCCATGGGCTGGGCCTCATTCACTTGGTCCTCCACCCAGACTAACTTTTTAGTTTCTAGATCTATTGATCTTAGACATCTGTACAATTATATCTATTTTTGTTTTTAACTAGTTTCCATTTGATGATTACCCTGAAAAATTTAAATTATTAGCAAAAATTCACAGCTTAGGAGATGTCCATTCACCATATTCTTTTCATTTGTTTATGTACCTTCTAGATGCTTTATACAGTTCAAGCCAGTTGAGCCATTGTAGGATGCCATAGACAGTCACTAGTGATGGGCGAATGAATTCACCATGCATGAGTTTGCAGCCGAAACTCCGCGTTTCGCACAAACATTCACTGGCATCAGCACTGTTCAGACGTCCATTGACTTTAACACTGGCGTCAAAATTGACGCGAGCATCAAAGTTGATGTGAATTTACTTGGGTGTCCAAATTAGATTTTTGTAAATGGGAGAAATTCGCCAATCACTAACAGTTGCTATCAATGGGTTATTTGTGTCACCCAGCGACGTTGACAATTAACTTGGCTTATCCTCATTGGCAGAGTGTAGGAACCATGCTTGGTAAATTAAGATTAAGATATTAAGATATTAGGCTTCTATGTAATGCTATAAATTACAATCCCATAGCCTATCATATTTTCTTAAACTTCGCCATGCCCCCCCAAAAAGAAAATACCCTTCAACAATGAAAAATAGTATTTTTATTGAACTTTGAACACCTGAAAATAAATTATAAAAATTAATTATAATAAGATTGCAAACATTGAATTGTTTAGTAGCCAGCTAACATTATATGGGGGTTATTTATCAAAATCCGAATTTTTCTGATTATTTTATTAGAAAAAGTAAGACCAATCTAGAATCCACGATCTGACCTTATTTATTATTAAAAAAGCACAATGTAATCAGATCTTGGAAAAACTCAATAAAACGAGCAAAAATCCGAATGGCACAATTTTTTGGGGATTTTTTACCAAATACTTTATTCTGGAAAAATAGTTGGATTTTCAGGCTAATTGCAGCTCAGACCACATAAACTTCCAAATAGGATAGGGACCTCTCCCAACGACTTATATACAAGTCAATGAGATGTTGGAGGTCGGAGATGGTGGATTTTCTGATTTGGACTTTTTCCATCCTTGAGGTTTAATAAATATTCAAAAATTAAAAAAGAATTTCCACAAAAAAATTGGCTTTTATCATAAAAAAATAGATTTTTTGTGTTTTTCGCATTCAGACTATAATAAATAACCTCCGAAATGTTTCAGTGCATCAGGGTAAAATATATGTATACATGGGGGCTACATTTTAAGGTAGGATTCTTTACCTTGTGTCTGTATTAATGTTATTACTGACTGATTAAAATGATCCAATTTAAGCAATATATTCCAAAGACACCACCTCCACAGCGTATCCTGCAGTTTCATTTCTTTGTGCTATCAAGTTCTTTCTTCCACTAAGCTCATTTGTTTCAGCCCTCCATCCTTTAATGCAATTAATAGGACAATGTTAAAATATAGCTTATAAAACCTGAGTATAGCGACATTGCGATGCATTACCAGGCATGTCTAGACTTTTGAATTTAATTTCCACAATAGCTAATTTTATGTTCTGGTGACTTTGCTGGGTGACCTTATAAGGTTAGAAAATTGAACATAATTAGTTTAAAAAACATTAGGATTTAATATGGCACCTTGTACATCTCTGGTAGAAAGCTCTGTATATGCTCACTGTGCTGTGAAAATGACAGCCGTAAATATGTATAAGGGAATGAAGTAGCAATGTCAGATATAAGACTTCTCTGCTGCAATATTTTGTTAGGGAGATCTAGAAAAGAATTGATGTTCTTATACTTTGCGGCCAATATGTTTTTATGAAAATAAACAACTTGCCTGTATAATCTCGTAGTGAAAGGTTTTTGCCTTTTTTTAAGCCTTTCTCTATTTTCTATGTTTTAAAAGTTCCACTTCCACATCCTCTTTCCTCCTTGAAGCTCTTGAAGTCTTTCCTGATATGCTTTGTTATTAAGACCATCTTTACACCATTCAGTTAACATCTCTCTCTCTCTCTCTCTCTCTCTACTCATGACCTTCAAAATAAAATACTTAAAGGTGACCAACAATGTAACTTCTACCTCTCTGAAGTGTGGAAATTTGCCACAAATCCATGCCTGGCAAAAAAGTTCCCTCATCACTATTTACTTATCGTTCCTGTATTGCCTGTCCTCTCTCCAAGGGGGTGGAACATTTTCGCAATACTAAGCGCATGTGACAAAACAGTGCACAGATTTGCATGTATTCTGATGCAACTTGTGTACATCCCAACATAACCTCTGCACCTTCCGATGCAAGTTCGGCTCTGGCTTTAGCACCCTTTTCCCCTTAAAAGAGCTTTTAGACCTGATAGTGGCACCTGGTTGTTGTGGTGTTCTGTCTACACCTAGCCCTTCTCTGTGTGCTAATTAGGATTTCTTTGGTATGACTCGACCAGTTACTTACTTGCCTGCTACCTGTGAATTGATCTGAATCTCTGTTGCCTGTCCTGACTGTCAGGCTCTGCTGGAATTCGAGCTAGGGACCTTTGGGTTTCTGACTCGATGCTTTAACCACTGGGCCAGGTTAGCAGCCTGTAGGGTTGCTTACTATGTGTTACCTGGCCTTTGCAACCCTAGCCCAGCAGCCTGATTGGTTTGCAATCAACCAATCAGGGCTGACTCTGCCCTATTTAAGGCCAGCCCTCCAAACACTCCTTGTCTGAGCATTGGCTTCCCAAACTAGCAGTGTGGCATTGTCCCTAGCTAAGGGTTCCAGCTCTTGCCTTGCCTTGCCTTGTCCTGTCTTGTCCTGCCTTACCTTGAACCATTCCTCCTTACCTTACCTTGTTCTGTTTCTACCTTGTCATTCCCTCCTGGTTCTGCTTCAGTCCTTCTTTTAACCTTGCCTTAACCTATTTTTTCCATAGTCCTTCTGCATTCAATTCTCCTGCTCCAGTCCTTATGATCCAGTCCTTATGCTCCAGTCCTTTTGCTACAGTCTTTCTGCATTCATCCCCAGTCTGCTCCTAATATACGCCTGCACTGCCCAGTCTGCTCCCCGCCACATCCTGTCCCATCATTTCAGTCTGCTCCGCACCGCCCTGTCCCATTCAGTCTAATTCTTTTCCACTCTTGCTCCATCCTGTTCCTATCCAGTCTGTTTCCGTTCTGACTCATCATCCTCTTCATCCTGTCTAGTACAGTCCTGATCTTTGCCCTCTCCATCCTGTTCTGCTCTGCACCTGTTCCAGTCTTACTCATCGCCCTCATCACCCTGTTCCTGCCCTTTTCCTGTCTGTGTCCCATGGGTTCAGCCAGCTCTTGCCTAAAGGACTCACCTTCCTCCTGCTGCCAACACAGCGCCCCCTACCTAATCCTTGACACTGACCTGGATCTGTCCGTACACACGATTGTCTTCTCCCTAGTAGTGATGGGCGAATTTATTCGGCAGGCGCGAATTCGCGGCGAATTTGCGCAATTCGCCGCCAGCAAATAAATTAAAGAAACGCCTGCAAAAATTCGCCCGAAAAAATTCGCTAGCGTCAGAAAAAAATTCCGCCGGCGTCGAAAAAACGGCGTCAAAAACGGGCGCCAGCATCAAAAAATGGGTGCTGTTTCGTGAATTTTTCACCGTTTCGTGAATTTCGCGCAAAATTTGCGAATTTTAGGGCAAATCGAAACGGGGCAAATTCGCCCATCACTACTCCCTAGTTAAGTCTCACTGGTCTCTCTCCACTTCACTGGCCTCCTGTCTTCAAAGTGGGGGTGTTTGGTGCTAGTGTGAAGTGCTTGCAGATTCCTTCATCTGCATCACATCCTGAATTGTGACATTATGGGCAAACCAAGTCTAAGGGGCAGATTTATTAAGGTTTGAATTTTAAATTCAAATTTTCTATTTTTGTTTTTGGTCAAAACTAGCAAATTCAAATTTTAAACTACCAACATTTGAATGTAGGATTTAGCATTTCTCGACAAAGGAAACAGTTCTAATTCAAATATTCACCACCTAAAACCTGCCAAGTTAAAGTACAAGTCAATGTAGAGGTCTGTTGAACCATTCTAAAATGTTAATAGCCTTACTGACATTCAAGTTTTTTTTGGAGGAAAACTTGATTCAGATTTGAATTGTATTTGATTAGAATTTTCAGATCTTTCATATTCGATCGAATGTTAAGATGTTCAAGTTTTAAATAACCTCTCATTTGAGTTGTGAGTACATTTAAATTTATTAGAGTAAAACAATTCACATAACTTTGAACTTTTAATCTTTCTTTGAACCTTTGATACATTTGTCCCTAACTCCCTAACTAACATGCAAATATTAATAGAGTCTCCCCCAGAACAGGCATCAATATAGAGCAGTTAATCCACGAACAGGACTAACGTGCCATCTTGGCATTTTAAAATTTATAATCTAAATAACTGGAATATGGGAAATAAGCGGAAAAAACACAGTTTTCACAATACCCTGTGGTTTGGCATTTATTGCATATATATAAAAAATATTCATATACTTATCCTGTAAGAAGATTTATTGCAAAGATTAAACACTTTTACTTTTAAACACATTTCTGTGCAAAATAAAAATTACTTCTATTTCATTTCTCTGTTCATTTGCTACATTTCTAAAAACAGAATATCCCAACTAGAAACCCAGAAACCATGTAGAATAATATGTTAGGCATGCCGTATATGTCATTAGCCTGATTTAGATTGAATTCTATTTAGAATATAGCACATTATTAATATAATTCACTGTGCGCTAGTAATTCATTTCTCTGATTTCCCTTTACAGCAGAGAAGGCCTGCAAACCATATCCTCAGATTGTAACCTTAATTAACTGTTCATTACAAATGCAAACCTTATCCTATAGGATAGGAAATCTGTTAATGTTAAACAAGCATAATCATTTATAGAATCTCTTCCTGTACTTGCTGGAGAAACATATTGAACTTTTTGCAGCGTACACAGTTTGCCGATGTAAATCTTAAGGTGACTTTGGGATACTCTTGAGGAAGGTATGTCAGAAAAGGCACAGGCTCCCTCCCACCTCGAGATGTACCAAACACCTTATTAAAAACATTAAAGGATAAGGCTATGTTTAAATAAATGAGGGCAGATGCAGTTATTCACAAAGCTTTGAATTATAGAAAGTCTCCCTAGAATCCATTTTATCCTAACTAAGATATAATTAATCCTTATTGGAAGCAAAACCAGCCTACTGAGTTTATTTAATGTTTCTAGTAGACTTAAGGTATGAAGATCCAAATTATAGAAAGATCCCTTATCCGGAAAACCCCAAGTCCCAAGCATTCTGCATAATTGGTCCCATATCGTAGGGACATCAACAGGCTTTAGTTGAGTATTTTTTTATTCTTTTTGATTTTTAGCAGCTATGGACCAAAAATGTTCCCCCTAGAAACTCGACCAGAAAAATTTGAGGCTTAATCAATAGGCCCCCAAGACACACATCCCCAAGGCATTTGCAATCTGTTTATGATCTTAAGGGCTGTACATGTTGACCCTGCCCTCAAAAGAAAAGTTGATATATTTAGTATTTAATGTCTGTTTTAATATTAGGTTATTTTGCTGATGACGAGTGATGGGCGAATTTGCGCTGTTTCGCTTTGCCGAAATATTCGCAAATTTCCCGCAAAATTCGCGAAATGGAGAAAAATTCCCGAAACTGCGCTGGCGTCTCGTTTTTGACACCGACACGTGTTTTTAACCCAGGCATCCGTTTTTTTGGACGCCGGCAAAATTTTTTTTTGACACCGGCGAACTTTCGTCAGCAAATTTTTGCGCCCGTTTCACGAATTTATTAGCTGCCGGTGAATCGCGCAAATTCGCTGCAGATTCGCACCTGGCGAATAAATTCGCCTATCACTACTGATGACCAAGGGTCAATGCTCTTGATATTCTGAATAATGCCATAGTTCTTGCCAGACTCTTAAAATATTTCTATTATAAATTTATACATGGGTATATATATACTTTTTTGTTGAGTGAGGAAGTCAGGGGACAAATTAAAGAAATATGATTTCTTTCACACAGACATAAAGATGAAATAAAATAAAACACACTCATTGAATCATGGTGAGCAATGACATTTTTATTACAGACCTAAAATGATGGGTAACTTACATTTTTAAAGTTCAAAGACATTATTCACAATTAAAAGGATAAAATTGGTAACTTAGACTGCACTGTTCCCATTGAGACATTTATTGAAATCTTAAATAATCTAATCATTGTATTTCTCCAGTTCAAAATTATATGGGGCACAGTATAGTGCTATTACATTCTGTACTCTGAGCAAGACTACAGACCGACAGATAACCTTAGTATGGTAGAAGTACAAAGTGCCTGCAAGTGAAACTCAAAATCACAAAAAGTACAAGCTACTGTTTTATTATTAGAGAAAAAGGAAATCATTTTTATAAATTTCAATTATGTGATTAAAATAATAAAAAAAATAGAGCTTTCTGGATAATAGCTCCCATGCAGTACCTGTGTTAGAGTTTCCTTGCCCTTTAAAAGAGTGGATCATCTTTAATGATCTCAGATACTGTATGTACATAGAGCAAGGCAATTCTCAGCTGTAGTGATGGGCGAATTTATTCACCAGGTGCAAACTCGCGGCTTATGTTCACGTTTCGCGCCCGTGAATACATCCACGAATTTGCAGAGAAAATTTGCCGGCAACGATTAATGGATGCCATTTGATTTCAATGGGTGCCGGCATCAACTTTGACGCTGGCGCCCATTTTGACGCTGACGAATTGTTGACGGCATCAAAATCGACATTTCAAGACTTTTTCGCCCGTTTCGCAAATTTTGCTGGAAATTTCGTGCAAAATTTGTGGCGAAATGGGACAAATTCGCCCATCACTGCTCAGCTCTCCTGCTACCCTCGATCCCCAGAGAAACATTTTTCACAATAAAATAATCATTTTACCAAATTATTATAGGTGCACTTATTATGGATTCAAGGTTTGATTTTGTCCAATGCCTCTGAAAATCAGAAATGTTGAGTAGTGATGAGTGAATCTGTCCTGTTTTGCTTTACCGAAAAATTATAAAAATTTGCAAAATGGAGAAAAATTTAATTGGCAACAAAAATGTTTTTTACGTGAGGCAATTTTATACATGTACAACTTTTTTTCAACTCAAAATGCATTAAAGTCAGCCGACGTGTTTTTCCTATGGCAACTTTTTTGTCTCAGCAATAATTTTGTTTTGGGCACTTTTTTTGCAGAATTTCTCTCAAATCTGTGCCTGGCAAAAAAATTATCTCATCGCTTATGTTGAGCATTTTTATAATGGTGCCACTGATTTACCTACCAACCATGGTCCAGGAAAGTATAATTATTCATGCTCTTTTATCCAACCCTATTTTACGCCGAACAAATATTACAACATTGCCCAGACGAATGACTAATGACCACCACACAACTAGTCCAAATTTCCTTGATGTTTCTGCTCAGAACTGAATGAGCGGGACATAATTATGTAATGTGCTCACCCCTGTGAATCATTAACTACCAGAATATCTGAGAATGTGATCAAACCACAATTAACCCCCATGGGATTTACAATGTGATCTGCCTTGAGCTCTAATTAGAAAGATAAAGGAAAAGAAAGTGAAGGAAGATGGGGGTGGGAGGGGATTGAATTACATGTCAATCTGTAGGAGCTGTTTCTTAGATAAACGTATTTAGACTTCCAATTCATAGAACATACATGGCATTTTTGTATTTATTTGCTCATAACATCTACATAAAATGGTAAACCTAACTATGGTCATGTCATGCATTTCATTATCCTTAAATGCAATCTTAAAAAAGGCATATATCTCAAGAGGTGCCTAACAAAAAGCAAAGCATTAAAATAAAAGAATGTAATTGTGAGAATAAAGTTGTCCAACATTTGGGCTAATACATGTTGGAAAATGGCATAAGAGCCCTTGTGAATAATACATTTTATGCAATAAGCAATGCCAGTCAGAAGCAGCTAGTGTCAGTAGTAAATGTATTTATACAGGTATGGGATCCCTTATCCAGAGATCTGTCATCCAGAAAGCTTTGAATTACGGTAAGCCCATATTCCATTGAGTCCATTTTAAGTAAACAGTCATAATTTTTTTTATATTTTTTCCTTTTATTTATAGTACTAGAATAGCAGCTTGTACAGGTATGGGAGCTATTATCCAGAATGCTTGGGACCTGGGGTTTTCCAGATAACTGATCTTTCCGTAATTTGGATCTTCATACCTGAAGGGTCGAACTGAATTTTCAAAGTTAAAAACTTCAAATTTCTAACTATTTTTTGGGTACTTCAACCATCGAATAGGACTTTGATTTGAAGTAAAAAGTTCGACTTCGAAAATCGAAATACTGTCTGTTTAAAAAGTTCGACTTTGACACTTTGCCACCTTAAACCTGCCGAATTGCTATGTTAGCCTATGGGGACCTCCTAGAACCAATAGCCAACATTTGGCTAAGTTTTTAGAAGTTGAAGTAAAATCGTTTGCACGATCGATTGTTTAAATTGTTTGATTAGAAGGATTTCATTGTACGATCGAACGATTTTACTTCGACCAAAAATGGCCATATTCGATTAAAAAATACTTTGACTTCGATGGGCGAATTTCAAAGTTTTTAACACTTTGAAATTTGACCCTTGTTAAATCTTCCCCTAAGGCTACTAGAAAATCATATAAACACTAAATAAACTCAATAGGTTGGTTTTGCCTCCAATAAGTTTAATTATATCTACTGTTTTATTATTACAGAGAAAAAAGAAATACATTTAAAAAATTGAACTTATTTGATTATAATGGGGTCTATGGTAGACGGACTTTTCATAATTCAGAGCTTTCTGGACAACAGGTTTCCAGAAAACAAATCTCATACCTGTACTTCACAAGGTTTCCAATGCCCTTTTCCAATGGGTATTAGCCCAAGTTTTGGACAACTTTATTTTCACAATTAGCTTCTTTTATTTTAATGCTTTGTTTTTTGACCGGCCATCTTACTACCTGCCTAAGTCTTTTTTCTTGAGCATTTCCTGGTATTTGACTCAATACCAGTTCCCTGTTCTTGTCAGATGCCTGCCCCGACTTTATGCCTGCCTGACCATAATTCTGTTTAACCCTTGCCATTACCACATTGTTCCAGGACCCCAAAAGGGTGTGGCTGAAGACAAGCCTATCCTGTTCACTAAAGAGTGCAATCTTTCTGAGCAGTCTTCAGGATTCATGAAGATCACATAACTCTTTTCATCTATATTTATTGTTTAAATTGAATTGCAAGGGGTGCCTAGCCTGTACCCCTACAAATATATTTCCCTTTAATGAAAAGGTCTAAATCAAGCTTGAAATAATGGCATACAGTATATATTTTTTTTAAATATATCACCAAAAGGCATATTTCTATAGTGCTGCTCATGTAATCAACGATAGAGTGGGATTTTTAATATGGGTAATGCTCACCAATTCCCACTGAGATAAGTCTACATAATTGCAATATATGGAATTCAATTTATATCTCATTTCTATGACTTAAATTGTATCTGTTTATTTATGTGTTACTTTATTCACATTTATTCATTAAAATAAACAATTGCTTTATTGATAAATAATTGTTTAGATGCATTTATGAGTGCATATTCTTAAAAAAGTATATAGAAGAGCAGGTATTTATGGATTTGACCACCTCAAGGCTCTATTGACCTGTTGTTTTGAAACCATTAGTCTAGTCTCCAGCTCCAAAAATCCATTAACCTTTTATTATATGTTAAGAAAGGTTAAGAATAGTGATGAGCAAATCTGTCCTATTTCAATTCGCTGGAATTCAAGAATATGCTAAAAAATTTGCAAAACAGCAAAAAATTCACTAAACGCATAGAAGTCAATGGGAGTCAACAAATTTTTTTATGCGCGACAATTTTTTTCTCACTCCAAATGCATTAAAGTCAATGGCCATTTTTTCTTATGTCAACTTTTTTGTCTCAGTGACAATTTTGTCTTGGCGACTTTTTCGTCTCAGTGACTTTTTTGTCCAAATGCATTAAAGTCAATGGGCAGCAAAAAGTTTTTACGCACAACAATTTTTACACGTGTGATATTTTTGCTGTGGCAAAAATTTTGCAGCAGTTTCGTGATGAAAATGGTTTAGATTTGCTCATCACTAGTTGAGAAGCAAGAATTTCCCAAACTATGCACAGACCATCCCAATGAGACACTCAAAGTAACAGTATGGGTGTTCTCAACAGAAGGACAATTATGTAAGATATTAGGGTGAATGCTTATACTGTTTTGGGTATACCAGGAACTTAAGCAGGGTGACCATGTAATGTTTTCATGTGTCTGTATCAGCAGAGTAACTAATGTGTGCTATGTTCCCTTGCAAATAAATCTTCAGAGGGGCCCAGTGCACAGAGATCCCTACCTGGCCACCTGCCAACCCACTCAAATGGGCACTTGTTGCCAAAAAATATTATTCCCAACCAAAGGTGCACGCTTTCAGGTTGGGGTTAACAGTAGGTTTTTTTTTTCAAACTGCCCCCCCACCAGTGCTAGCTGTCGGCCAGAGCGCATGTGCATAATGTGCTTCTGAAGTCATGAGCATGCACATAATGAGCATGCATGCAGCATGCATGTGTCCCAACATGGCCTCTCAAACCAGGTGCACCCTCCTTTTTCTCTGAAGGAAACCATGCTTTTTATAAAGCATTAATACAGATATGGTTTTCTGAAAACCTGTTATCCAGAAAGCTCCAAATTACAGAAACTGTCCCCATGACTCCAAATAATCTTCATTTATAAAAATTATTTTCTTTTTCTCTGTATTAATAAAACAGCAGCTTGTACTTGATCCCAACTAAGATATAATTCATCTTTATTGGAAGCAAAACCAGCTTATTGGGTTTATTTAATATTTACATGATTTTCTAGTAGACTAAAGGTATAAAGATCCAAATGATGAAAAAATATGTTATCTGGAAAACCCCAGGTCCAGAGCATTCTGGAGCCATACCTGTTAAAAATCCCTTAAAAATTAGAATCATCCTTAGTGCTTTGGATTTACAAATGCCTTGGGCTCTATGACAAAATCCTGACAGAATTCTAGAATTTTCCTGTAATAATTCCACTGTATACAGTTTCTACAGCTCAATAATCTGATGGGGGTGTAACCCTAAATTGGTTACTGTCTCATTAAATAGCAATTAACCCATTGCAATCCAGGGCCCTGAGTCCCTTTTGCATATGAAAAGTACTGGGAACTGGGATTTACAGAGCAATGCCACCTAGGGTGTCCCAAAAGTCCCAATCATCTGGAAGGGGTTAATAACCACACAGTTCAGTTTAAATAGAATGTCCTACCCCAGAGCTCTTATACCCCGGGTAGCGCTAACTTTCACAAAAGTACCTCTTCCTTTGGAACTTAGCAGCTGCTCCCATGTAGCAGGTAAATGCACATACCTGTCTTCAAATTGGGGCCCCACATTTGTATCCTTACCAGTGTCCTCCTTTGGGTGGCTCAGTGACCCAGATGCTCTCAGAGGCAGTCACACTGGAGATTACAGGCAGCTCTGCAGCAGGATTAATCTCATCAGTGGCACCTTTCACCTCCTAAGTCACTAGCAGCTTGGCAGGGAACAGGATGGGCTCTCTCTATACTTCTACAAATGCAGCAGATTTTCTGAACTCGTGGATAGTCTTACAAGAACTGGTTCTGGCTGTATGTTGCAGCATACAACCCCTCTTAAACTCTGTTGGAGACCCTGTACAAATGGCTCCAAAGGATGCACTGGGGCATCCAGCCAATTGGATGGCTCTCCAGCCTGTAACTGGGCTGGATGATGTCACAGAGAGAAAAACAGGAGAAGGATTTGTCTGATCCCCTATGGGGGTAAAGCCTTTCCACTCATTTACAGTCTAACAAACACTTAACAAAACGGCAATAGTTAAGTAAGTAGAAAAAATGAGGCTTTCTTTGGAATAAATGGGTGCTGCATGCTGAATGCATAAAATCTCTTTTGTGCACATCAGCATTAAAATACAATAATATTGACTGCTGATCCAAGGAAGACATATACTTTGGTGGAATACGCAGATGATATTTCATAATCCTAAAGGTTCACCTAAAAAGCTAGACATACAAACTAGTTGATTGTTAAAAAAATAAATAAACAAAGGCAAAGAGGAGCATAATGATTCAGTTGAAGAAACCGAGACCAAAATGCCTGCATTTGGTAGTGGTTAATATAGAAGAAGACTTATGGATAAAATCATGTGGAGTGGGAAATTAGTCAACAGAGACCTCACAAAGTACTTCCTACACATGCTTTTCTGTCAGGCAGCACAGCTTCTTCTGCTTCAGTGGTAATTACATAGATTTTCTGTCTTGTACTTGCAAATACATAGCACAGCACTCCAGCGATGCTCTAGCCCAATGCACCACAGATCCAGCTGGATTAGTATAGTGTTGTTTACATATTGTAGTTCAGGATTTTCCCTCACCATAAACCACCTTGCTCTGGCTTTATGTGACTCGTGAGAAGAGCTCTCCATACATTAGAATCTAGAGGAACCTGAGCTGACTCATTGGGGCAAGACCAGGCGTGGTGTTTTTTATGTTGCGTTTTTAAAAAAAACTCTGTCGGGCGTAAATACGCATAAACTGCACTATCACAGAAAATAATGTATCTGCAGTCTGGCAATTCTCACAGGGCACTAGCAATTCTCACAGGATGCGTGCAAGCCAAAATCCGCCATGGGTCGCCAGTATTGGTGTTTTTCAGCAGAAACGCCAATACGTCAAGAAACTACCAAATCAATAGACTCTATGGGATCTGCACGTTTGAAACCACACTTTACGTAAATATGCAGCATTTATTAAATATGGCGTCCAAATTCTCATGAGATAAATGACACATACTGTATACGTCTTTACAGCGTATTAGGCCGGGCATTGATGATCATTACTGCTCCATTTTGCATGTAAATAGCTTTTCTATTTTCTATTTCTAGCCAGCGGAATTATTCTAGCCAGCGGAATTATGAGGAACGAGAACAATGAGAAGTGCATGTTGGGAAAAGAAACTTACGTGCTGAAAAACGCATTAAAAATGCATGTTGCGTATGGTTTCATTGGCGTATTTACACCCAACGGAGCTTTTTTAAAAACGCAACATAAAAACACCATGTCTGGTCTTGCCCTTACAGTTCATATAACTACAATCTAATCACTCTGCTAATTAGAGAGGAAAGGGGGGTCTGGCTTTACTCCACACTATGTAAAGATGGTGCACAAAAAGATGGGTACAAGACACACCTGCCATAAGATAAGTAAGTATAGGGCTGGTGTCCAACACCTCACCACTAGAAGATAGTGATGTGTGGGTCGGAAAAAACTCAACCCATGTCAGGAACTCCCTGGTTTTGAACCAGGGACCTGTTTTATTTCTGCCACTGCTTTTCCTGCTTGAGTCACAAGAGGAAGTACAGCAGCAGCCTGACCTTGACAGAATATCTTCTTTGACTCTGCCTCCAAGTCCATCTTCCCTCAGTCACGCCCCCTATCCAGCTACGGGCAATACCTTATTAAAAGTTTATTTCAACCCACTTCTCTGTCTCCCCAATGCTGGATCATTGGCCAACCTGTCATATCCTAGCCTTGTGTCCTGTTCATCATATTCTTCATCTTAATTCTGCTCAGTTCCTGTGCTCTTGTTCTTAACTTTGTTCCTGCAACATTGTTTCTGACTAGTAAGTCCTGCTCCTGCCCTGTTTCCTTGGTTCTCAGTCAACGGTTTGACCTTGGCATGTTTCCTCACTCTAAAAGTTGTCCCTATTACCTCTGATTCTGACTACCCAGTTTGACCTCAGTCTATTTCCCGACTCTGCAAGTTCTCTACCTGTCTCATCCTTCAGCCTGTGTCCTGGTTAATGTTTGTCTGCCGATCGCTCTTGACCCTGTTTCAAGGACTTGTTTTATCTGCATTTTTTCATCAATAAATGTCAGTGATCTTGTTATGGTAAGTTATTCAGCATATAGGCTCCACAGAAATTCCCAACAATCAGTGCCCGACCCAATCCTGCAAAACCTTAACCTGCACCATACCCTTACAAAATTTTGCCACTGTAGGACCCACGCCCAACCAGTACCCATGTGTTCTCACTCCGTATGTTACTTCTGTGTGCACCTCTGGTTTAAAGACAGGGAATCTTCAGGAGAAGAGGAGAAATGTACTTCCTCAGTCTGACCCTCACCCAACTCTAACCTGCAATGGTTGGCCAAATTTCAATATAAACCTGTCTAATTGGTGGTCAACCCATGGCTCACTGTGGGTTTCAGGTCAACCCTTACATCACTATTGAATAGGTTTAATCCTATTAATAGGATGCTAAACTAACTATCTTGTGTCATGGGATGCTTTCCTCTATGAGATGTTTTTCTATGGAAGGCATCTGGTCGAAATGATATTACTGTATATTATGGACGGACTAGACGAAGTGCCTGGAAAGAGGGCACGAAACGCGTAGGTTTTCCTCACCAACCCACTGCTAGAAACTCACTAAGATGTGCCAAATAAAGCCGCAAGAACATTGAACATTGAACAATACCGTCTCTTATGATTCCTTCGATCTGCGCCGTGAAACGGGGTAAATCTGTGCACTGAAGTTACCTCCTCAACGAAGTGAGGAGGATCCCGCGAGAGCTGCGACCGGAGAGGGAGACGTTTCATTGAGAAGGATGAGCTCCGATTTAATATCTAGACCTGTTTCTGATGTTTAGTCCTGTGTGCTTAGCAGGGACTAAGTGAACTAAGGGGGAGGCACTTTATTAAATATGTATGCATTTTACCTAGTGGTAATGATAATATTATTAAAAACATTTGTGTCAGGAGAGCTTAAGTAAAACCAAGGTCAATGAAGCTGAGAGGCAGTCAATAATGAGAAAATTAGGATATCTTTAGGTAGGACCCCCACTGCGAAACATATACTCCTCTATTATTTCTGAAATCACTCCAAAGTCTAGTCTAGACCAATGTTCCCTTTAATTCCTTTTTGGCAATGTGTACAACAAAATTCTTCTGTTTGCACATTTTAAACTTGTTTATGCAGTTTTTAAAAACACTGGGGCTCATTTATTAACGCAGCGCAGCGCTAAAAAGAGCGCAGTGGCCAGACATTTGCCCAGCGCATGCGAGTATTTAATAATGTAGCGCACGATACCTTAACAGTGCGATTTGTGCGCTAATGTAGACACAAGACAGGTGCGACGTGTGAAACTGCGTATCAGCTGTCGCAGTGCTTATAATAAATTGTGCGCACAGGAAGATACCGCAAAGGTAAGGATTAGTTGTGCTCATGTATGAATGCGCTGCTTTAATTAGTTGCGTCACATATTGCGCATATTGCGTTCACTTAGACGCATCTGCATTTGTTTCTGTGCTAATATTTGTTTGGTTGCAAAGGTGTTTAGCCTACCTGATACCCTTAAAGGAACCTTGGTCAATATAAACATGTTGGGTGGAAGGCGTGGTTAATATGCACTTTACAAGGGTTGTTCATCTTGAATATACTAGCGCAGCTGGGCAGGAATGCGCATTTTGAAGAGCGTTACTATTACGCCACGAAGAGGCAGGCGTAAAAATTGTGGTGCTGTTGCCCGGGTGCAGTTTTGCACATATACAGACGCAAATCTGCGACGGCCGCAGTGCAAGCGCATTGTAGCCACGCCCACAGCCACGCCCCTAACAACCACGGCATCGTTTGCGACATAAATGCCCAATCTTTTGCGCAATGCGCATAAACAAAACCATCGCAAAAGCTCTGTGTTATGCGCAATATCACGCAAATATATTAGCGATCACGCTTGTGATGGCGCAGACAACCTTTTGCGTCCACTTATGCGCTGCGCTGCTTTAATAAATGAGCCCCAGTGTGCGCAGGTCAGAATTAATACAAAATTTTGTATTTTCACATAAAATTCTTTGTTGCACACACAATTTGTTGTGTACGCTGGACTCAAAATTTGCTACTCAATAAGAGTAACAACATGAGAAGCACCCAGGAACTTTCTAAGAAAGACCTACAATAAGCATTGAACCTGGGTGGGTCCTTGGCATCTACTATATTTCATTTGACTATTACGGACATTTTGGGCAAATTCAGAAAAATTCGGCTTTGTTCCCGAAATCAAGCAATTAAAGACTGTGCTTTATTTTATTGCGTTGTCCCCGATCTGATTAAATCATGCTTTTCCTAATAATAAATAAGGTCCAATCATGGATTGTAGTTTGGTCAGACTTTTTTTTATCTAAATACTCCGCAAAAATTCGGATTTTGATAAACAAGGCCCTTCATTTGCTCCAAATCATTATTGTGTCAGAGTTGGAGTTATGTCTGTGAAGCGCAATGTGATACATTCAGTGGCATGGAGAAAATCATATTGGATTTGGTGGTATGGCCTGGCCTGCAATTTCTGACACATAAAAGAGGGACAATTTTATAACAGGGATAGCTGGGAAAGCTGGATATTTGAAACTGTTATGTATTTTATCATTTTATTAACTGCTCTGTATTTTCATCCATCCCAAAATAAATCTGTTTGGTATGCTCCAACACTGAAATAATCATTATGCTGATAAGAATTTTTCTCCATGATTTTCAGAACTTTGTTTTTTTGTAATTCATTGTCAATTTTCTCCTGTACTTATTAGATTCACCAATGTATTCCTATAGGGAAAGAATGTATGTTTTGCAACTGCTTGAACATGATTTAATGAACATTGACAAATCAATTATTTATAGATGTCTGATATATCTCTAATCAGCGATTAGTAACTGATCACATATACTGAGAGAAAAAGGGCAGCAGCTGGTCAGGATTTAGAGCCAGACTCTAACATACAGGCACGTTTTCATCACTCATTACCAGAACACATTTCTGTTAAAGGAGAGACCATTCACCATCTGTACCACCAAGTGCAAAGTGTCGAAAGCCAAGAAAAAATGACCGAGTGTTCCTGGAGTGTGACAAAAGTTTAGCAGTCATTGAGAATGATGAGACAATATGCAAATGAAATGAGATGAACTAGATATAGTTATGTTGTCTTTAAGGGAGAAATAGGAATTTTTTTAAGGTATTGAAATATAACATTTAGGGGCAGATTTATCAACGGTCGAGGTGAATTTTCAAATGAAAAAATTCAAATTTGGAGCTATTTTTTATGTACTTTGACTAGGGAATAGTCCAAATTCAATTTGAATTTGAAAAAAAAAAAAAAAAAATTGAATATCGAAATTTATTTTTATGTACTGTCTCTTTAAAAATTCAACTTCGATCATTCACCATCTAAAACCTGCCGAATTTCTGTTTTAGCCTATGGGGGACCTCCTAGAACCCATTCGGAGTTAATTGGTGGATTTTGAAAAATGTTGGGAAAAACTTCTAATCGAATGCGCTATTCCTTCGATTCATACGATTTGAATTCAGCTGAATACGACCTATTTGATTGAAAATAGACCTATTCGACCAAAAAAAAAAACTTCAACTTAATTTTGTTTTTTTCAATTCGAAATTCGACGCTTGATAAATATGCCCCTTATTGTTATTGTTTGGATTATAAAAAAACATGTTATTTTATTTTAGTAGTTTGTTGCTTAACAAAATTGGACACACTCATATTTATCCATTAGAACTATAGTTAGCTGGAAGGTTTTGGAGATTTTTGATCAATATAGTCAGTTTGGCATATTTTTAAGGTTCCACTGGACTGCACTGGACAGGTTGCGGTGTTTTTTGCATGTTATAAACATTGCTTTTCCTCAATATCAATTAAATACATTTATGGGACCTGTTATTCACAATGCTTGGGACCTGGGATTTTCCAGATAATAGACCTTTCCATAATTTGGCTCTTCATACGTTAAGGGGCAGATTTATCAAGGGTCGAATTTCGAAGTGGAAAATACTTTGAAATTCGACTATCGAATAAAATCCTCGGACATTCGTCGGAGGATTTTATTCATCGTACGATCGTATTCCGATCGTACTTCGAAACGTATGATTTTATTGATTTTCCTTCGAATACAAAAAACGTAGAAAATTGCTCTGGAAGGTCCCCATAGGCTAACATAGCACTTCGGCAGGTTGAAGTTGGCGAAGTATTGAAGTCGAAGTTTTTTTGATTATCGAATGGTCAAATTGTCGAACGTTTATTACTTTGAATCGAAGTCAAAGTAAATTTGAAGTCGTAGTATCCTATTCGACGGTCGAAGTTTTTAAAAAATTACTTCAAACTTCAAATTTTTTTACTTAGAAAATTCCCTCTAATTCACTTCGACCCTTGATAAATCTGCCCCTAAATTTGCAAAAAATCATGTAAACATTAAGGGGCTTATTTACTAAAGTCTGTTTTTTTCTGGTCAGACTTTTAAGGGGAAAACACAATTTTCAGAGAAAAAAAACCTTGAATTTTTCATGATTTATAACACCTCAATGGTGTTAAAAGTCAGAATAAAAAAGTATTCCATCTCAAACCTACCGAGGTCATGTAGAAGTCAATAGCAGATTTACATTTGGAAGATATCCTGATCTGCACTGGGTTTCTTTACAATTTGTGGTTTTGGACATGGATTTTCATGCATTTGGAGTGAGAAAAAATAGTTGTGTGCCTAAAAATTAGTCGCGTTTAAAAACATTTTGACACCCATTGACTTCAATGCATTTTGAAAAATTTTCAATGTTTTGTGAATTTTTTCGCAGTTTTGTGAATTTTTCATCACGCCTCAATAATTTGTTAAATGCAATCATGCACCCATACGAAAATAAATGTTTCCCATGATGCACCATATGGCAAGAACCCACAAAAATAGAACCCAGAAATATAGTGAAGCTGCATTATTATAAACTGCAAACCTTTAATTTTGTCATACAGTATGTACACGTGTTATCATAATAAAAACTAGATTGATCCATGTAGAAAAGGCCTACATTAAAGACACTGGTTCCTGGTTTTATGGTGAGTAATTTGTGTACAGTTTAGACACATATATCTATATCTTGGTGACAACTCTGATTGGTATCCATGTGGCATCCCCTGTTATATGAGTCACACTAAGCTACAAAACATAACATATTGCAACAGCGTTTTGTGGGATATGATTACGTTTCTATAAGATGTGCCGGCGCATCTCTCCAAGAAACTCTGTGCGCAGGCCTGCACTTCTGGCTTCCCGGACTGTTTGACACCGGCGTCAGATGACGAGCATCAGGGCACTCGCATCACGAAGACAAGCGTCCTGAAGAGGCGCCAAATTTGAATCTTGGTGCCAAAACATCCTTAAAAGCCCAGGCCTCCATTTTGTGAGTGCCCAAGCTGGTTACAGTTTTACTGTTCCTGCCGAAGCATTTGTTTGTGACTTTGAATTCCTGATTTTGACTTCTTCCTTACTTTAGACTACGATTTCTGCTGCTTGCCTTGAACCCTTCACATGACTTTGACTACGTCTTCTCTTTATTCCTTCCAGTACTTCAGATTTAGATGTAAAATCACTTGAATAAATACTATCTACAACAATGTGAGTGCTGATCCTCTCTATACTATTAATACAACTTTGATCGTGCACCACCTGCAATACATTGATCTGACTGCTGGTGCTGTGGGATAACATATATATAGTGAATAAAGTACCCCCTCTTGTAAAATATAAGGATAAGGTATGAAGATACAAATTATAGAAAGATCGGTTATCTGGAAAACCCCAGGTTCCAAGCATTCTGCATAACAGGTCCCCTACCTTTAGTTATCCATAAAATGATTTGTAAATCTCAAAGTCCTGTTATTTTTTGAATATTTTATGAATATTAGAGCTTTTTCCACAAAGCAAATTTTTTGGAAATTGTAATAAATAAGCGTTAAAAACCCGAGTGGGTTAGATCGGAGTTTGTAGCAGTCGATATTGAGATAAATTTGGACCTTGATAAATAACTGTTATTATACAGGTCATGGAAGTCAACGGCAACAGGGGCTACTTTATTTATTATAATACACAAGATTCAGTGAGTCAAAATGACATCACTATGCTCAGATTATAACCGACGACATCACTAAGCAATATAAGGGTACAGTTTATAGGATATTCATGGCTCTTGTGTATTATATATATATATAACAGATAACTTGGACCCAGTCCTACTGTAAAACGCTGCAGTCTCTTACCTCCCAGCGCGTCTCTCCAAGATTGTTGCTGAGCAGGCGCGCACTTCCGGGTTTCCGGCCCCAGTGATGCTGATGTTTGACACCGAGCATCTTGGCGCCTGCATCATGGCGTTGAGTGTCATGACGTCACCGAGGGGATGCAGATTTGAATTTTGGAGCCAAATCATCCTTAAAAGGCCAGTCCACCATTTTGAGAATGACCAAGCTTCAGTTTATCTTTTTAATTAAATTGAGAATTCGAATATCAAAATGTATCATGAATTGTCTCTTTAAAAATGCCCCTGAAGAAGCCGCTGATCGGCGAAACGCCTAGGGCAGCATAGGTGGACGGTGGTGAGAGTAGCTCTGACCGCTCCCTACGTAGATAGGCAGGTACGCCTGGAAAAATGGAAGGGAGGGGGTTACAGTCCTAATTGGGGCATACTTACCTAATAGGATCACTTTAGTGAATCTGGTCACGTTGCAAGTTGGCACGAGGCCAACCACTCGTCCACCTGGGCAATTTTATTGAATGTTTTTTAAGGACACGGTTCAGCACTGACGTAGTTAACGCAGTGGGTTTTGTGTGGTCGTGGGAAGTGTGGCACACTAAGGGTGTGTGTGGTTTTTAACTAATACGTTATTAAAAGCTATGTTTTAAGCTATGGGGAAGGGGTCTAGTGTGAAGCTATCACCAGCACTGTCGATAGTGGTCTAAACTGGGTTGCTGGGAGTTGTAGGGCGATTGTTCAGACTATCAGGACACTTGACTCTCACTTCAGTTGTTTTGGTGATTGTTATATGCAACCTCGACAGGTTTGAGATGCCAGATTTTCAGATTCAGACTTTCCATCCTCTCGGTTTAATAAATTCCGAAAAATTCGTAATTTTTTTTAAAAGTCCAATTTCATTTCATTGCGTTCTGAGTTGAACCCCTAAGTGTTATAACACCAACTTAAGTTGCCAAGTCTGAAGAATTTATTTTAATTCAGTAAATTTTAATCTATTGCAAGTCTTAAAGGACAAGGAAAGTGTAAAATAGAATAAGGCTAGAAATGCTGTATTTTGTATACTAAACATAAGCATGAACTTACTGCACCACAAGCCTAATCAAACAAATGATTTATGCTTTCAAAGTTGGCCACTGGGGGCTGTCATCTTGTAACTTTGTTATACATCTTGGCCTGATCCTGACCCTGCACATGCTCAGTGTGGTCTGGGCTGCTTAGGGATCGTCATAAACAAAGTTCTGCATGGCTGGGAAGTAAGGCGGGGGCTCCCCCTGCTGTTCATAAGTATGATTGTTTCCCTGCAGAGCAGTTAGGGACCGTCTGACAATTCCTATCCACAGCAGTAAATGAAGGGAGAATTTCACTGCATACAGTCAGGTTTCTTATAAAAACTGTACACATTTTTTAATTAAAGTATATTGGAGACAGGTTTCTTTTTCATTAATGAATGTAAAAATGGGATTTTATTGTTTTGCCTTTCCTTGTCCTTTAAACAGATTTGCTAATTGACTACTTTTCTGCATTCCTATAAATTAGTAGTAATTAATGATGAGCAAAATGCATTGAAGTCAACAGGCATCAAAAAATAGTTTACGAGCATGACAATTCTTTCTCACTCCAAATGCATTGAAGTCAATTGTTTTTTTCTTGTGACGACTTTTTTGTCTTGGCAACTTTTTTGTCCAAATGCATTAAAGTCAATGGGCTTTTTTTTTTGTTATGGCGACTTTTTTGTCTCTGTGATAATTATGTCTCGGTGACTTTTTTGTCACGTGAAATTTTTGGCGGCAGCCTTTTGCTTCAGTTTTGTGAAAAGATTTGCAGATGCCGAAGTGCACATTTTTGCCTCTAATCCATACCTGGTGAGAAATTTCACTAGTATAGGTATGGGATCCATTATTACAGAAAGGTCATCTCCCAAAGACTCCAGAATTAAGGTATGAAGATACAAATTATAGAAAGATCGGTTATCTGGAAAACCCCAGGTTCCAAGCATTCTGCATAACAGGTCCCCTACCTTTAGTTATCCATAAAATGATTTGTAAATCTCAAAGTCCTGTTATTTTTTGTTTTTACTAGCAGTAACTGTCATTACCAATCATAAAAAACACTTAGGGGCACATTTACTAAGCTCGAGTGAAGGATTTGAATGAAAAAAACTTTGAATTTCGAGGTATTTTTTGGGTACTTCGACCATTGAATAGGCTACTACGACCTTCGACTTCGATTAGAATGATTCGAAGTAAAAATCGTTCGACTATTCGACCATCCGATAGTCGAAGTACTGTCTCTTTAAAAAAAACTTCAACTACATCCCCCGGCAGTTTAAACCTACCGAGATACAATGTTTGCCTATGGGGACCTTCCCCATCACTTTTCTAAGCTTTTTTTGATCGAAGAAAAATCCTTTGAGGGTAAATTTGCCCCTTACAATTTCAAAAAAATGGTTCCAATGCATGAATGATAATAACCATGATAAGAAATATTGCTTTTCTGTGATATCCATAGTATCTCATAAAAAGCCTATGAATTTTTTTAGAATAAAAATTGCAAAACGCTTGTTAAATAGTCACAAATTATAATAACTCAATGTATGCAAGTAGTGACCTACTGTGCTAGGGACAGTTTTGACGCATCTGTATGTGCATTTCTATAAAATTATTTAAATATTAAATAAACCCAATAGACTGGTTTTGCTTATAGGGCACATAGATAGTTTAGATGTTTTAAGACTTGCATTCATGCAATGTCCAAAGTGCAAAAACAAAGGTTGCAATAGGCCTACATAGAAGAAGCCGTACAAGGTAGATACAATACAGGTATGGGATCTGTTATCCAGAAACTCATTATCCAGAAAGTTCTGAATTACAGAAAGGACATCTGCAAAAGACTGCACTTTATCAAAACAAATAAAAATTAAAACATGATTTCCTTTTTCTGTGTAATAATAAAACAGTAGCTTGTACCTGATCCCAACTAAGATATAATAAACCAGTCTATTGGGTTTATTTAATATTTAAATAATTTTATAGTAGACTTAAGGTACCACCTATTTATCGTACCGTATAAAACAATTAATGACGTAATAAAATGGTGTAAAAAGCTGTGTAAAATAAATAGCAAATAATGGAAAGATCTGTTACCCAGAAAACCCCAGGTCCTGAGCTTTCTGGATAATAGGTGCCATTTCCTGCACCAAATTCCATTAAATAGCAAAAGAATTGAAAGATCTTTTATTTACGTTTAGTGATGGGCGAATTTGTCCCGTTTCACTTCGCCATGAATTTCACGAATTTGACGCCAGTAACAATTAGCAGCATCAAAATGGGCGACGATGTCAAAGTTGACCCCGGCACCCATTAAAGTCAATGGGCGTCAGTTTATCATCATCATAATTGGCGCCGGCATCAGAACCGTCGCGACATCGAAAAAACTTTGACTCCGTCTTTGAAATTGTGACGCCGGCAAATTTTCACGGCAAATTCGTGAATTTATTCGAAAAACTTTTGAATTTGCACTTGGCGAATAAATTCGCCCATCACTATTTACGTTGTTTAATTATTATTATTAAACCAATAGCAAGACAGCCCGATAACTAAGAAATAAAGGTACACAATTGGCATTGTCTATACAAAATCGGGAAATTCAATGTCAACTTCATATATTTATGAAAAGACTCAATTGTACTGGGAAATATGAAAAAAA
Organism: Xenopus laevis; assembly: GCF_017654675.1. NCBI lineage: Eukaryota > Metazoa > Chordata > Amphibia > Anura > Pipidae > Xenopus > Xenopus laevis. The sequence continues at coordinate 196,973,947 of NC_054372.1, read as the reverse complement.
AATTCCCTACAGCTACATTTATCATGCTTTGTACCCGATTCACAACTGCCTTAAAACAACATAAAATGGGAAGTCAATAATAAAAGGGTAAACATTGCAATAAGTAATAATCCCATGTGACTGGAAACCATATATGAAAGGTAAATCACCAAGAGTACAAGGAAAGGTTAATAAATGTCACAAAAATATATGAATGCTGCAGTAACTAAATAAACGTGTAAGTGCTGCAGGTTTGATTTTCTCATTTATGGGAACCAGTTGTGCAGAAAGCTACAACAATGGCAATTAGTGATGAGCAAATTTTTTCCGCCAGGCATGGATTGGTGATGAAATTCCACATTTCATTATATGAGAATTTGTTTGCGAAACTGCGGCAAAAGTCAGCCACCAAGACAAAATTATCACCAAGACAAAAAGTCGACATAAGAAAAAACGCTGATTGACTTTAATGCATTTGGACAAAAAAATCACCAAATAAAAAATTTGCCAAGACATATAAGTCCCAGAGACAAAACGTTGCCACAAGAAAAATGGCCATTGACTTTAATACATTTTGAGTGAGAAAATTTTTTTGCACACGTAAAAAAAATTGTTGCACGTAAAAAAATAATTTGATGCCTATTGACTTCAATGAATTTGGTGAATTTGTTGCCGTTTTGCGAAACATGAAAATCTAAGGGCAATCTTATTTCTCCTGTTGTCTTAAGTTTTGACTGTTTTGCTATTTTTCCTCTTGTTTGAAAGTTTCTTAGCAGTCTTAAGTAGTTGCTACACATTCTTCTCCTGAAAATCTCAGGTCCAATTAATTCAAAATAAAATATCCTGTACGTGTATTTCATTAGGTTCCACTACCAGTGATGAGCGCCAAGTTTCGCAGTGAAAATTACGCCCATAGACTCTAAATGTTGCGCGTCAAAAAATTGTTGAACAATTTGTCTTGCATCAAAAAAATGTTGTTGCTCATAGACTTCGATGCATTTTGGCCAATTTTTGCTGTTTTTTAAATTTTCAGCGAAGCAAAATGGGTCAAATTCGCGCATCACTATCCACTACTGAAAAATACACTGAACCCAATAGTGGTAACATTAGTCAGTCTATATACATATACCCCTCTTGAACTTTGGCTAAGCTACAATACAGGAATGGGACCTGTTATCCAGAATGTTTGGGACCTGGGGTTTTCCAGATAACTGATCTTTCTGTCAATTGGCTCTTAATCCCTTAAATGGGTTGTCAACCTTTCAGTTATCTTTTAGTATGGTGTAAAGAGTGATATTCTGAGACAATTTGCAATTGCTTTTCATTTTTTATTATTTGTGGTTATTGAGTTATTTAGCTTTTTATTCAGTAGCTCTCCAGTTTGCAGCTTCTGTAATCTTGTTGCTAGGGTTATAATTCCCCTAGCAAGCAGGCATTGATTTGAATAAGAGACTGGAATATGAATAGGAGAGGCCTGAATAGAAAGAAGAGTAATAAAACGAAGCAATAACAATACATTTGTAGCCTTATAGAGTATTTGTTTTGTTTTGTCAGTGACCCCCATTTCATAGCTGGAAAGAGTCAGAAGAAGGCAAATAATTAGAAAACTATACAAAATAAATAATGAAAATCAACGAAAAGTTTATTAGAATTGCCATTCTATAAAATACTAAAAGTGAACTCAATGGTGTACCATCCTTTTAAAGGACAAGGAAAGGCAAAACAATAAAATCCCATTTTTACATTCTTTAATGAAAAAGAAACCTTTCTCCAATATACTTTAATTAAAAAATGTGTACAGTTTTTATACGAAACCTGACTGTATGCAGTGACATTCTCCCTTCATTTACTGCTGTGGATAGGAATTGTCAGACAGTCCCTAACTGCTCTGCAGGAAAACAATCATACTTATGAACAGCAGGGGGAGCTCCCGCCTTACTTACCTGCCATGCAGAACTCAAGCAGCTTTGTTTATGACGATCCCTAAGCAGCCCAGACCACACTGAGCATGTGCAGGGTCAGGATCAGGCCAAGATGTATAACAAAGTTACAAGATGACAGCCCCCAGTGGCCAACTTTGAAAGCATAAATCATTTGTTTGATTAGGCTTTTGGTGCAGTAAGTTCATGCTTATGTTTAGTATACAAAATACAGCATTTCTAGCCTTATTCTATTTTAGACTTTCCTTGTCCTTTAAGTCTACTAGAAAACCATGAAAACATGAAATAAAACATGAAATAGACCCAATAAACTGGTTTTGCTTCCAATAAGGATTAATTATATCTTAGTTGGGATCAAGTACAAGCTATTGTTTTATTATTACACAGAAAAAGGAAATCATTTTTAAAAATTTGGATTATTTGGATAAAATGGAGTCCATGGGAGCCGGCCTTTTTGTAATTTGTAGCTTTCTGAATAAGGGGTTTCTGGATAACCGATCCCATACCTATTCAAGCAGTCAATGCAAGAAGCCACATATATATTTACTGTATATATATGCCATTAGAGAAGCATAGGGGATCCAAGGTGCTGAAGAAGTTAACGTATAAGGAAGGGGGCCCTGGCCACAAATGTTTTTTTTTTTTTTAATTTTCTATGGGGGCCCTGAACACCAATTTTATTTTTAACTTGTAAGGGTGGTGGCTGGCCACCTATGTTTTTTTTTTATCTAGTAGGGGGGGCCCTGGCCACCAATGAGTTTTTTATAACTTGCAGGGGTGGGGCCTGGCCACTAACTAAGTTTTTTAAACTTTTATGGGGGGGGGCAATGACAACAAATTGTTTACTTTTAACTTGTAGGGGGGACCCCAGCCACCATGTGTCAAGGATTAGGTAGGGGGCGCTGTGGAGACTGAAGGGAAAGGGCGAGTCCTTGAGGCAGGAGCTGTATGTGCCTAGGGAACACTTGAAGGGAAAGCAGGAACAGGTTGACGAGGGCGAAGAGTCAGTCTGGATCAGGTGCAGAACAGGACGGAGAGGGCGAAGATCAGGACTGGACTAGGCAGGAAGAAGAGGGCGACGACTCAACAGGAACAGACTGGATGGACAGGACGGTGCGGGCGTAGATCATATCAAACTGGGGATAGAGTGCAGAGGGAGACTGGAGCAAGATATAGCAAGAGGAGGACTGGAGCAAGAGGAGGACTGGAGCAAGAGGAGGACTGGAGCAAGAGGAGGACTGGAGCAAGAGGAGGACTGGAGCAAGATATAGCAAGAGGAGGACTGGAGCAAGATATAGCAAGAGAGGGGTACAAGGCAGGGTCGGATCAAGGTCAAGGCTGGGAAGGTACAAGATAAGATAAAGCAAGACAAGGACAGGCAGACAAGACAAGGCAAGGCGGAATAACAAGGGAAAAGGGGCAAGAGCTAGAACTACCTAGTCAGGGGCGCTGCCGCAGTACTAGGAAACCATACAATGCTCTGGCAAGGAGTGGTCTGAGTGCTGCCCTTAAATAGGGAAGAGTCAGCCCTGATTGGCTGATTAAGCTAGGCAGCAGCTGGGTTGGGGCTGTAGATGCCTAACAGGCTGCAGCTGAGCTGGGGCTGAAGAGGCCAATCAGGCGGCAGCTGGGCTGGGACTGCAGAGGCCAGGTTACACATAGCGAGCAACCCTACAGGCTGCTCACCTGGCCAAATGGTTAAGGTATCGAGCCAGAAACCCAAAGGTCCCCGGCTCGAATCCCAGCAATACCTGACAGTATCCCCCCCTCACAAGGCGACTCCCAGGCGCCACAGTGGCCAACATTTTCATGCGCCTGGGGAACTGGCAATTCTATGGGCAGAACTACCCACACGGGTGCCCAACTAGGAGGTAATGCTATAGTATTAGCCACCCTGGAACTTAGCAGAGCCACCCTGGCGGGTGCCCTGGAACTCGGTAGAGCCACCCTCGCGGGTGCTCTGATACTCGGCAGAGCCACCCTCATGGGTGCTCCGATACTTGGCAGAGCCACCCTGGCGGGTGCCCTGATGCTCGGTAGAGCCACCCTGGCGGGTGCCCTGATGCTCGGAAGAGCCACCCTGGCGGGTGCTCTGGGACTCGGAAGAGCCACCCTGGCGGGTGCTCTGATGCTAGGTAGAGCCACCCTCGCGGGTGCTCTGGGACTCGGAAGAGCCACCCTGGCGGGTGCTCTGATGCTCGGTAGAGCCACCCTCGCGGGTGCTCTGGGACTCGGGAGAGCCACCCTGGCGGGTGCTCTGATGCTCGGTGGAGCCACCCTGACGGGTGCTCTGGGACTCGGAAGAGCCACCCTGGCGGGTGCTCTGCTGCTCGGTGGAGCCACCCTGGCGGGTGCTCTGGGACCTGGAAGAGCCACCCTCACGGGTGCTCTGATACACGGTAGAGCCACCCTGGCGGGTGCTCTGGGACTCAGAAGAGCCACCCTGGCGGGTGCCCAGGTGTTTGGCAGAGCCACCCATGCGGGTGCCCTGGGACTTGGCAACAGTATAGGCAACTCCACCCTCGCGGTTGCCCTCCACATGAGTGCCTGGGTTTTGAACGTTATTTTATGAGTTGGTACAGTCACTGTGTTAAGACACGGCAGAAGCCCCCCTTCTGGGGGCACAGGATCAGGCAGAAGCCCCCCTTCTGGGGGCACAGGATCAGGCAGAAGCCCCCCTTCTGGGGGCACAGGATCAGGCAGAAGCCCCCCTTCTGGGGGCACAGGATCAGGCAGAAGCCCCCCTTCTGGGGGCACAGGATCAGGCAGAAGCCCCCCTTCTGGGGGCACAGGATCAGGCAGAAGCCCCACTTCTGGGGGCACAGGATCAGGCATGGGTACAGAGGCAGCTGCTGGGGAGCCAGCACAAGTGCAGGAGGCAGCCAGTCGCCGGGGAAGCCTAGCTGAAGCCATGGGCAGCGGAGGCTGCTGGGGAACTGGCTCTGGAGCTAAAGGCAATGGCGGCTGCAGGGAAGGCCCCACTGGAACTGTGGGCTGCCGATGCTGCTGGGTAGGCCCCTCTGGAGCTGTGGGCAGCCGATGCTGCTGGGTAGGCCCCTCTGGAGCTGTGGGCAGCCGATGCTGCTGGGTAGGCCCCTCTGGAGCTGTGGGCAGCCGAGGCTGCTGGGAAACCCCCTCTGGAGCTGTGGGCAGCTGAGGCTGCAGGGGAAGCAGTTGCTGAGGGGTAGCAGGCCCGGGAACTGAAGCAGACAGCTGAGGGGTAGCAGGCCCGGGAACTGAAGCAGACAGCTGAGGGGTAGCAGGCCCGGGAACTGAAGCAGACAGCTGAGGGGTAGCAGGCCCGGGAACTGAAGCAGACAGCTGAGGGGTAGCCGGCCCGGGAACTGAAGCAGACAGCTGAGGGGTAGCAGCCCTTGCAGACTCTTGTGGCAAGAGCATTCTGTCAAGGATTAGGTAGGGGGCGCTGTGGAGACTGAAGGGAAAGGGCGAGTCCTTGAGGCAGGAGCTGTATGTGCCTAGGGAACACTTGAAGGGAAAGCAGGAACAGGTTGACGAGGGCGAAGAGTCAGTCTGGATCAGGTGCAGAACAGGACGGAGAGGGCGAAGATCAGGACTGGACTAGGCAGGAAGAAGAGGGCGACGACTCAACAGGAACAGACTGGATGGGACAGGACAGTGCGGGCGTAGATCAGATCAAACTGGGGATAGAGTGCAGAGGAGGACTGGAGCAAGATATAGCAAGAGCAGGACTGGAGCAAGAGAGAGGAGGACTGGAGCAAGATATAGCAAGAGGAGGACTGGAGCAAGATATAGCAAGAGGAGGACTGGAGCAAGATATAGCAAGAGGAGGACTGGAGCAAGATATAGCAAGAGGAGGACTGGAGCAAGATATAGCAAGAGGAGGACTGGAGCAAGATATAGCAAGAGGAGGACTGGAGCAAGATATAGCAAGAGGAGGACTGGAGCAAGATATAGCAAGATAGGGCTGGAGCAAGATATAGCAAGAGAGGGGTACAAGGTAGGGTCGGATCAAGGTCAAGGCTGGGAAGGTACAAGATAAGATAAAGCAAGACAAGGACAGGCAGACAAGGCAAGGCGGAATAACAAGGGAAAAGGGGCAAGAGCTAGAACTACCTAGTTAGGGGCGCTGCCGCAGTACTAGGAAACCATACAATGCTCTGGCAAGGAGTGGTCTGAGTGCTGCCCTTAAATAGGGAAGAGTCAGCCCTGATTGGCTGATTAAGCTAGGCAGCAGCTGGGTTGGGGCTGTAGATGCCTAACAGGCTGCAGCTGAGCTGGGGCTGGAGAGGCCAATCAGGCGGCAGCTGGGCTGGGACTGCAGAGGCCAGGTTACACATAGCGAGTAACCCTACAGGCTGCTCACCTGGCCAAATGGTTAAGGTATCGAGCCAGAAACCCAAAGGTCCCCGGCTCGAATCCCAGCAATACCTGACACCATGAGGCGAACACACAATCTCCATACAGACAGTGCTATAATAAGAATCAAGCTCAATAACCCCATGCTCCAGAGCAACAATGCGAATCACGGTGCATAAACAACATCCATTAAAATAAAATGGGTATACAGATGAAGCCATTGGGATTTCACATTTTGTAACACCATGTCATTGTTTAGTACTAAGTCCTGCCTCTATATGGCAATGGCAATGGCCGTCCATCAGAAACAATGTTCTGAAAAACTAAATTAACAATGTTCTGAAAATAAAATAGTGTCTGGACAGCGTGCCACAAAATATGAAATCCCGATGGCTTTGCCTGTAACTCATGGAAAGCTAATTGTAAACTATAGAAGATAGACTATTATAACTATAGTTGTAATAAAGAAGGACATACAGTATATAACAATAGCAACATTAAACTGATTCTTTGGAATAGCTGCCATGAAAGTAATTCTACTGAATCGGTTGTATATTTAAATGCCATGCCAATATTTTGGGATTATTGTTTAGGGTTTTGGATGCATGTCCAACAGGCAAGGTGGTACCAACACACCTCCTCCAATTTCCAATAAGTAGTCATTTAGTGATAGGGGAAATTATTAAAAGCTTTCAGTGACTGCAGGAACGTTGTTGCCTAAATAAAAATTAAAACTCAAAGGAAGTTAAATACTGAAAACTTTATAAAAAAAATTATAAATCAGTACATTTAACAAGGTATCATTGCCTCATCAATACATACACTAATATACTCAAATTTATGTTGACATATAAAAATATATGTATTTTAGTCCCACTGTACTCTGTGTATTATATATTTGTTCATATATAGGAAAATAATGTATCTAAGTAAATCATACAAATCAACTGAAACTGAGTAAACTGGGATAAACATGAAGATCACAATATAAAGCCATGAAAAAATAATGCTCTTGACACTGCAATATTGAAGTCATTGAGACTACAATAAAACATGCACTTGTGTCAACTGGATACAGGTCAGAACTCAGGGCAGAAAGTTGGCCAGTGGGAATGTATAACAAAGAGAAGAGAGGAAGACCTAATACTAAGTTGGAAATGAACATTTATTACACATGGAAAAAGAGATGCTGGGAAACCACTGAGTAAATTTTAAAACTGAAATACTTTTCTTGGTTTCTTAAAAAAAAAAAAGTGGAAAATGGTGTTGTTGGTCCTGAAATATTATTATGGAGTAGTAATGCTGACTACAGATATACAGAATATATTCTTGTGTCACCTGAATAGAGTTCAGAACTGAGGGCAGAAATGTTAGAGCAAGTTGACCAGAGGGAACATATAACAGAAAGAAGAGAGCAAGACCTTTTACTAAGCTGGAAACTGAACAATTATTACACACAGAGGAAGAGCAGTTAGAAACCTCTGAGGAACAGGTTCTATAACTGTGATAAGACTTTCCTGGGTATATTGAAACACATATAAGGTATGCCAGCAGTTTTCTTATTGAAATGTAAGATACTATGTTTTGTTCATTAACCTAGGGAATTGTTCAAAACAGAACTTCATTTCTGGAAGATCACCTACAAGCCTGTTTATTGAGGGTCGAATTTTTGTGGTTTTAGAGGTTTTTGAAACTTCAATTAAACATTGTTTCTCTAAAACCATGAAAGTCAATAACTGATCCCAATTACAAAAGTAAATCAGAAAAAAAATTTTCGTGAACAAATGAAAAATTTGCACAACACTTTGATCATCTAAAACTTCTAAAACCATAAACAAAAAGGCTGATCTTTTGCAAGAAAAGAAAGGGAACTTCCATTGACTTCTACATGATCTCTCTACTTTTTACTTGCTGTACTTTTATATTCGTAGATTTTATGGTTTTAACATTTGATAAATTATGAAAAATGTGCTGATTAAGTAACTATATAAAACAATGGGGCAAATTCACTAAGAATCGTAGTTGCGCCAGGCGCAACTTCACCGCACTTCGCCACACTTCGCCAGGCGTAGTTTCGCCAGCGCTCCGCAAATTCACTACAATCCGAAGTTGCGCACAGGGGTAGCATAAGGTTGCGAAGTTGCGCTAGTGCTGATTCGCTAAGCGAAGCGAAGTTACGCTAGCGATGGTTAATTTGCATACGGCACCAAATTCAAATTTCAATGAAGGAATACGTACAATCACTACAAATGCCTGGGAAACCTTCAAAACATCAAATATTTTTTTTTTTTTTTGCCCTACACATGTGCCCACTGTATAGTTAAGGTGCCATGAGTCAGGAAATGTAGGGGGGAAGGAGGGGAGCCCCAAAAAAATGTTCAATCTTTTTCAGCCTATCACCCATAATATAGAAAAAACGCCAGCGTTTTTTGGGACTTAGAAAAAATATGACCTTTTTTTGAAGCAATCCCTATCTACTCTATTGCGCTTCGCCTGGTCTGAGGTGGCGAAGGAAGTCTAGCGTAAAAGGTAGCGTTCAATACACTGCGCGCATTAGTGAATTTGCGTAGTTACGTCCGTAGCGAAAATACGCCAGGCGTAAGGGTGCAAAGTAACACTAGCGAATTTACGCCAGCGTTCGTTAGTGAATTTGCGAAGTAACGAAAATGCCCAACGCTAGCGAATTGACGCTAGCGTTAGGCGCTTCGGCCCTTACTGAATTTGGATCAATGTGTTTATTTTTGCTAAAAAGTATAATTCAGAGAAACAAATGTTCTACACACTATCTTAAATTGGTGCCTTAGTCTGTTTATCCAGTATTTGCTTGATTACATATACAAATAACCCAAATACATGCTCCAAAGGAGTGCTGCAATCTCTGCAAATTGTATGTGTAGTTCCACTATCTTAGGAAAGATCTGAAGATTTTGCAAGATGAACTCGGACAGCAATGTAACTTAGCCAGATATTCCAGCAGACTTCTGCACTGAAATCCATTTTTCAAAAGAGCAAACAGATTTTTTTATATTTAATTTTGAAATTTGACATGGGGCTAGTCATACTGTCAATTTCCCAGGTGCCCCAGTCACATGACTAGGCTTCTGATAAATTTCAGTCACTCTTTACTGCACTGCAAGTTTGATTGATATCACCCTCTACCTCCCCCCCAACAGCTCATCAGCAGAATAATGGGAAGGTAAGCCTCTCAAAAAGCAGTTCCAAAGTGCAGCACTGACACTTTCTGAAAGCTAGTGATGGGCGAATTTGCGCCATTACAATTCGCCTAAAAATTTGCGAATGTCCAGCGAAATTCGCAAAACAGCAAAACTTTTTTTTTTACCCTGGTGTCCTTTTTTTGGATGCCAGCGATATTTTTTTTTTTTTTGACGCCGGCAAATTTTCGCTGCCGAATAAATTCGCCTATCACTACTGAAAGCTCATGACCAGGCAAAATAACCTGAGATAAAATAGATACACTTGTTGGGTTAGGAATTAAATTGTACATGGTACAGTGAATTATTTGCAGCGTGATTTAGAAATAAAAATGACACCATAAAAATCATGACAGAATACCTTTAAGAATGATTTTATAACTAGTGATGGGCGAATTTATTCCAGCGAATAAATTCGCGAAATGCCTGCGAAAATTTGCGGCAAAAATTCGCCTGCGTCAAAAACGGGCGCCGGCGTCAAAAAACAGGCGCGGGCGTCAAAAGAACGGGCGCTGGCGTCAAAAATTCGCCCATCACTATGTATAACCAGTAATATATATTTTAGATGAAAACTATGTGGACCGTTTACATTTTTCCATGGATCTCGAAAATTCTTGGTTTTACTATATTTCTAAAAAGCTCTAAAAACTCGAGATTTCATGACAAAATCCCTTTAAGAACAGTGCGAAGTCATAATTCTACTGGATGTCTAGTGGTGTCATTTTCATCTGGGAATTAAATATGAACTACTCCATCAATCCTCCATGAGTCATACTTTAGCACAAACTGGCACATTTGGACAATTCACACTTGATTTTTGAATGTATCCTATAGGTCTACCTTTGTTTCAGTTGGAAGTCCCTTATTTCAATATTAAGTTTGACAGCCCATATTAAAGCTTTATGGCAGTACTGAAACTCATACACTTTCTCGTCTTGGACTCACCTAATTCAGCACGGCACACATACACAAAGAGATACTTTCTAACAGTCACTGCCTTGTCCACTACTTTTAAGTGCATTTTATTGAATCACTGTCATTTTGTTTTCATCCCCTTCCCATTAACCTCATGATTTATGGAATAGAGAGAAAGTATTTTTGAAGGCTAGAACAAGAAATGAATGAACTAGATCAGATGATAGATGAACTGGGAGTGGACCAAGGGGGAGATTGAAATTAAAGTTGAAGGGGATGATGGATGAAAGGATTGTATGCCATATTTGAAAACAAAGCAGTGTTACATTTATTTGGATTGTGAGAATGATGAATAAAGTTTAGATTCAGAGTTAATCTTGATTGGCTGCCATCTTTGTAGGAATTACTTTGTTTTAAAATGGATGGATGCATTTAGTTTGCTCTGCATCACAAGATTTGTTGTTAATTAAGCCCTCTAAGCAGAACAGTATAAAAAGTTGTGTAAAATAAGCACAATTTAGACATTTATCTCAATAATGGAAATATACTGTATATTACAAAGCGATAATAGCGTTTTTGAGAACATGTTTAAAATCCAATGATGATGATTTTAAAGCGGAACAAAGTCAGATAGCAATAAACATTTACTTAACATTGCTATAAAATCCAACCATAAAAAGTGATCTGATACCCACAGACACTACAACAGCGAAATACATTTTCATGTTCCCTTTTTTTTATTCTTAAAAGTTTTGGGGGGCTAATCAGCCAAATCACAGTAATACCAACTTCAAATTGTACCTATGCACTGCATTTCACTTCCAGTTATATTTGTCATTGCTGTGTTTATTTATTGTGGGTCTATCTATTTGTAGATAACAAGTTGTCTAATTCTGGGCAGTGTCATTCTGTGGCTACTAAAGCAAATAGTTCTGTTCTTGTATAAAAAGGGCATTAACTCAAGGGATGAAACATAATTGTGTCTCTTTATAGGTCCCTGGTGAGGCCTCATCTGGAGTATGGGGGCAGTTTTGGACTCCAGTCCTTAAGAGGGATATAAATGAGCTGGAGAGAGTGCAGAGACTAAGTGCAACTAAACTGGTTAGAGGGAGGGAAGAGTTAAATTATGAGGGGAGACTGACAAGGTTATTTTTTGGTGTCCCCTTGCAACACAGTTGCGAGGGGACATAAGAACACTATAGAGAAAATAACCTTTTTTTCTCATAAAGAGGATCCCCACACCAGAGGCCACCCTTTCAGACTAGAGAAAAAAGAACTTTCAGTTGAAGAGTAGGTAGTTCTTCACAGTGAGGACAGTGAGGTTGGGGAATGCACTGCCGGGTGATGTTGTGATGCTGATTCAGTTAATGACTATAAGAGGGGCTTGGATGATTTCTTGGACAAGCAGAATATCCAAGGCTATTGTGAGACTAAATCTATCAATTATTAGACATATTGGTATATATCGTTAATTTGAGTCTATGGTGGGGTCGTGTGAGAGTGTGTATGTATCAACGCTGGTTTTCATTTGGAGGGGTTGAACTTGATGAACCCAATTTGTAACTATACAACTATCGAGTTGTTCCTCAGTAGTGAGTGCACTGACAGCACCAATGCACTTTGTGGGGATTATTTTTTTCAATTACAGTTTTAAGCAACCCTGATTTATTCTAACCACAACTTTGTGAACAGTTTAAGGGAATTCAAACTACAGCCCTCTTCTGTTGTTGATGAAGCAATCCTCACTCTTTGGTGTGGCTGTATTACAGTAGTGTTAAGTGTATTCCTAACCAAGCTTTTTTTTTTAAATTTCAACACATTATGGTCAGTTGCATTGAGATTACATTCAAGTTGACCCAACATAAGACCTTGATGCACCTCTGAAATAGAATATAGATATTCTTGGATTCCATTCTTCTCCAACCCCATTAAGTCTCTTAATCATATTTGGGTGAGCCGTCCTGCAACTGCAATTTGGACAAACAATGAGATACGAAGAACAAGATAAAGGAATTGGAGAACTATATATTGGGGTTTCATTAAAAAACAGTTTAATAAAAATATTATTAAAAACAGTCAAGATAATCTTCCTACTTTTGTATATCATTAGTTTCATAATTTTGTTAATTATAACTAGTTAATGATTACTTTTATATCATATTTTAGCTTGTTTCATCTGTAATGTTAACATAGTTATGAAACTTCTCTATCTGTTATTAAGGACTCTTAGAACATGGTGTATACACCATGTATTTATATGTTTAACCCCAATTTGGCTTAAATAGACAAATACCAACTAGTGTGGTAGAGCATGGGCTACACACGACCCTCTTTCACCAGGATGGGCTTTTGCTAAATGGAAAGAGTATGTGCTGATGTTGTTAAACTACAACTCACTACTGACAAAGGTGTAAAAGAATAGAGTTGGATGCCAGGGGTTCTCTGCAAAACAGTAGAACAGGCTTTATTCAAAGGTAAAGCACCACAGGATTATAATATTCACACATGAGGTATGTCAGAATACATGGCAGTACATCAAGGGTGTAGCAAACACAACATAGAAAGACACCACTGTTGGAGTAGCACAGAGAGTTGAAAGTATCACCTTCCCATTTGTCAGTACTTCATGTGGCCCAGATTCCATACAGCAGATGTGGAACAGGGATAGAACTATAATAACCTGATTCCCTTGTCAGTACTGTGGTCCCTTCACTACATGCAAAGCAGAGCCTGGGGGAGAGCTACCCCCTTCTATCCTCCTTGGTGGAGCTCAAAGCTGTTTTTACTAGCTAAGACTCACTGACTCACTCTTTCTGTGCTGTAACAGTGGCTATCCTGCACACTAGCTTCTCCTTGTTCATGGGGTCCCTGTACCCCAACTTCATCAAAGTTAATGTCCCTTTAGGGCCTAACAATTCTGGGGCCTCGTTGACTCCAGGCTCAATGGAACTTCCACCCAGATCAACTGCTGCAGCCAAAGAGGAAGGACCTCCCCCTGCAAAGTACTTTGTTACGGTGAGGCAGGATATGGTCATCAACCTAGGGCCAATGAAATCAATATGCAAATAAGGTACCAAATGTTACATGGGTTTTAACCCAGCAATAGGGATGTAGCGAACGTCGGAAAAAAAGTTCCCGAACATATTTGCGAACTTGCGTCAAAAATGCGAACGGTTCGCGAACGTCGCGAACCCCATAGACTTCAATGGGAAGGCGAATTTTAAAAGCTAAAAAAGACATTTCTGGCCAGAAAAATGATTTTAAAGTTGTTTAAAGGGTGCAACGACCTGGACAGTGGCATGCCAGTGGGGGATCAAGGGCAAAAATGTATCTGAAAAATACATTGTTGACACAGCGCTGCGTTTTGTGCTGTAAAGGGCAGAAATCACACTACATTTCTAAACCTGTGTAATAAACTGCTTTAAAACGTCCGGCGTCTACATGCCAATCAAGTCGTGTAAAGGTTACAGCCTGTTCACACGCGAAGACGAAACGCGGCGTTTACTGCAACGCAAAAAAACGCAAAGAACTTTCATGAATGATACCGTCAAGTGAGCAAATAATAGTTGTTAATTTCTAGTTGAGCTTGTCACCTCCAGGATGTTCATCCTGTTGGTGGCAATATTTCTGTAGTGGTGCGTTTAGCAGTCACCGTGCTTGTGCGCACGTGCACGGTCAGGCAGAGGTAATTCAATGTACAGTGAAGTGAACCAAAAAACACTGATTCTGCAGTGTGGGCCCAGTTTTGGTCTACTTTATTGATCACCTGCGGTGACCATAAAAGATGCGATTTTGCCACTGTTGCAGAACCCTGAAAAATTAGGCATGTGTACTTTCCTGAAAAATTATGTTTTTTTTGTCGCAGCCACTGAAGCACAGAGGCCAGAAAAAATATGCCATATGAATGCTAAAAATATAAAAAAATGTTGTCGCAGCCACTGAAGCACAGAGGCCAGAAAAAATATGCCATATGAATGCTAAAAATATATTTTTTTTTTTTGTCACAGCCACTGAAGCACAGAGGCCAGAAAAAATATGCCATATAAATGCTGAAAATATGAATTTTTTTTGGTCGCAGCCACTGAAGCACAGAGGCCAGAAAAAACATGCCATATAAATGCTAAAAATAGTCATTTTTTTTGTCGCAGCCACTGAAGCACAGAGGCCAGAAAAAATATGCCATATAAATGCTGAAAATATGATTTTTTTTTGGTCGCAGCCACTGAAGCACAGAGGCCAGAAAAAATATGCCATATAAATGCTAAAAATAGTCATTTTTTTTGTCGCAGCCACTGAAGCACAGAGGCCAGAAAAAATATGCCATATAAATGCTGAAAATAGTCATTTTTTTGGTCGCAGCCACTGAAGCACAGAGGCCAGAAAAAATATGCCATATAAATGCTGAAAATAGTCATTTTTTTTGTCGCAGCCACTGAAGCACAGAGGCCAGAAAAAATATGCCATATAAATGCAGAAAATATTCATTTTTTTTTGTCGCAGCCACTGAAGCACAGAGGCCAGAAAAAATATGCCATATAAATGCTGAAAATATTCATTTTTTTTTGTCGCAGCCACTGAAGCACAGAGGCCAGAAAAAATATGCCATATAAATGCTGAAAATATTCATTTTTTTTTGTCGCAGCCACTGAAGCACAGAGGCCAGAAAAAATATGCCATATAAATGCTGAAAATATGATTTTTTTTGGTTGCAGCCACTGAAGCACAGAGGCCAGAAAAAATATGCCATATAAATGCTGAAAATATGAATTTTTTTGGTTGCAGCCACTGAAGCACAGAGGCCAGAAAAACTCAGGATTTACCTGGATTCAAATGAAACCAGTAGGGTTTGCACCCTAGTTTGTAACGGTGGCGGAGGGAGGAGGACGCTAAAGGACAGCTGTGTGTGGAGTCATGCGGCGTGCAGAGAAGGACAGCTGCATGGGGAGTCAGAACAAGTCTTCCGGCGTGCAGTAACCCTCCGAGATCCACGCCTCGTTCATTTTAATAAAGGTCAGGTAATCCACACTTTTGTGACCTAGGCGAGTTCTCTTGTCAGTTACAATCCCTCCTGCTGCACTGAAGGTTCTTTCTGAGAGGACACTTGAGGCGGGGCAAGACAAGAGGTTCATGGCAAATTGTGACAGCTCTGGCCACAGATCAAGCCTGCGCACCCAGTAGTCCAGGGGTTCATCGCTCCTCAGAGTGTCGATATCTGCAGTTAATGCCAGGTAGTCCGCTACCTGCCGGTCGAGGCGTTCTTTGAGGGTGGATCCAGAAGGGTTCTGGCGCTGCCTTGGACTGAAAAACATTTGCATGTCTGACGTTACAGAGTGGCCAAAGTGCTTTGTCCTTGCAGGTGCGCTCGTGGCAGGATTACTGGCACCTCTGCCCCTGGAATTTTGATGAGTTCCTGAAGTGACATCACCCTTAAAAGCATTGTACAACATGTTTTGCAGGCTGGTTTGTAAATGCAGCATCCTTTCGGACTTGTGGTACGTTGGTAACATTTCTGCCACTTTATGCTTGTACCGAGGGTCTAGTAGCGTTGCGACCCAGTACAGGTCCTTCTCCTTAAGCCTCTTGATACGGGGGTCCTTCAACAGGCATGACAGCATGAAAGACCCCATTCTCACAAGGTTGGATGCAGAGGTATCCATCTCCGCTTCCTCGTTATCAAGGACTACATCATCCACGGTCTCCTCCCCCCAGCCACGTACAAGACCAGGGGTCCCCAAAAGGTCACCACAAGCCCCCTGGGAAGCCTGCTCCTGTTGGTCCTCCTCCTCCACAAAGCCACCTTCCTCCTCTGACTCCACTTCTGACACCTCTCCCTGCGTTGCAGCAGGTGCCTGGGCTCGTTCTGATGATTCCGACCAGAAATCGCGCGCTTCCTGCTCCTCGTCACGCTGGTCTACAGCCTCATCTGTCACTCATCGCACGGCACGCTCCAGGAAGAAAGCAAAGGGTATTAGGTCGCTGATGGTGCCTTCGGTGCGACTGACCATGTTTGCAGGCATCGCGCATAAGCACCCAGTAGCGTGGGGAAAAAATTACCAGTTCTGCAGATCCAGTCCTACCACCCAGTTCAAACAGGTATTCATTGACGGCTCTTTGTTGTTGCAGCAGATGTTCCAACATGAGGAGCGTTGAATTCCAGCGAGTCTGGCTGTCGCAAATGAAACGCCTGACTGGCATGTTGTACCGCTGCTGAATGTCAGCAAGGCGTGCCATGGCTGTGTAGGAACGTCTGAAATGGGCCGACACCTTCCTGGACTGCCTGAGAACGTCCTGGAATCCTGGGTACTTCGAGACAAAACGTTGGACTATTAAATTCAGAACATGTGCCATGCAGGGCACATGTGTTAAATTGCCCAGTCTCAGTGCTGCCAACAGATTGCTTCCGTTGTCACACACCACTTTTCCGATCTTCAGTTGGTGTGGGGTCAGCCACCGATCGGCAAACAATGCCTACAATGCCTACAATGCCTACAAGGTCAACGTATACACTACTACAGCAGTGGATACGGAATATATTATTGCTGCTTGAAAAACGTCACTCGGGTGGTGGTTCTGGAGACGGTATTATTATTGATATTTAGACAGAATGTGAAAAAGCTCACACAGCTAGATGGCAGTTGTTTGAAGAACACACTGGGCAAACAAATTGAAACAATGCCTGCAAGGTCAACGTATACACTACTACAGCAGTGGATACGGAATATATTATTGCTGCTTGAAAAACGTCACTCGGGTGGTGGTTCTGGAGACGGTATTATTATTGATATTTAGACAGAATGTGAAAAAGCTCACACAGCTAGATGGCAGTTGTTTGAAGAACACACTGGGCAAACAATGCCTACAAGGTCAACGTATACACTACTACAGCAGTGGATACGGAATATATTATTGCTGCTTGAAAAACGTCACTCGGGTGGTGGTTCTGGAGACGGTATTATTATTGATATTTAGACAGAATGTGAAAAAGCTCACACAGCTAGATGGCAGTTGTTTGAAGAACACACTGGGCAAACAAATTGAAACAATGCCTGCAAGGTCAACGTATACACTACTACAGCAGTGGATACGGAATATATTATTGCTGCTTGAAAAACGTCACTCAGGTGGTGGTTCTGGAGACGGTATTATTATTGATATTTAGACAGAATGTGAAAAAGCTCACACAGCTAGATGGCAGTTGTTTGAAGAACACACTGGGCAAACAATGCCTACAAGGTCAACGTATACACTACTACAGCAGTGGATACGGAATATATTATTGCTGCTTGAAAAACGTCACTCGGGTGGTGTTTCTGGAGATGGTATTATTATTGATATTTAGACAGAATGTGAAAAAGCTCACACAGCTAGATGGCAGTTGTTTGAAGAACATACTGGGCAAACAATGCCTACAAGGTCAACGTATACACTACTACAGCAGTGGATACGGAATATATTATTGCTGCTTGAAAAACGTCACTCGGGTGGTGGTTCTGGAGACGGTATTATTATTGATATTTAGACAGAATGTGAAAAAGCTCACACAGCTAGATGGCAGTTGTTTGAAGAACACACTGGGCAAATAATGCCTGCAAGTGCACTACTATTGGTGCACTACTATGAAGAACAGCAAACAGCACTGGACACGTTAAAGAACAGTAAGATAAGTAAAATAAAAAAAAATATATATGTATATTAAAAAAAAAAAATTACTCGGGTTGGTGCTGCTGAACTACTAGGAGCAGCACAGTAGCACACCAGTCCCACTCCCCAACACAGCTAGACTAATAGCACTGGGCTCTTATAGTAGCAAAGTAAAAAAACAAAAAAGAAAATAAAAGCAGTCCTTACAAGGACTATTGGGTTATTACAGCAGTCAGCAGATGAGATCAGAAGAGATCAGTGCCCACAGCAGCTACATACAGAGCACTGCAGTAGAAGGTAGATTACTAGTCAGCAAAGCTACCTAACCTAAAATGTCCCTCAAATCCCTGCAGAGTTCTGTCCCTCCAATACAGAGCAGTATCAAGTAGATTACTAGCCAGCAAACTTACTATCAACTGTCCCTCAAATCACTAATAGCTCTCTCCCTACACTAGCTCTTCCAAGCACACACAGGCAGAATGAAAAAACGCTGCAGGGCTTCAGTTTATATATGGAAGGGGAGTGGTCCAGGGGGTGTGGGGGTGGTCCAGGAGGGAGAGCTTCCTGATTGGCTGCCATGTATCTGCTGGTCTGGGGTGATAGGTCAAAAAAAAGCGCCAGCTAAGGCGAACCCAAAATGGCGAACGACGCGCGACGTTCGCGAACATTCGGCGAGCGCGAACAAGTTCGCCGGCGAACAGTCCGCGACATCCCTACCCAGCAACAGGGAAAGAAGGCACTAGGAGGGAATGAAGCCATAAGGGCCATTATACTTATGGATCCGTACATATGATAATACAAGCAGATTTTTTTATTGATACATGAGATTTCAAATAGCTAAACTACAGAGAGTCGTCTAGTCTTCAGTAAAGAATAAATCTTTTATAACCACTTTGATTCACACTATTTCAGTCTTAAAATGCTTCCATTCTGTCTCAGCATGAGACTCAATGTTAATCTTTAATGATCTCAGCGGGCAAACTGAATTTATCTTAAAGTATGCGGTAAAGTTCTTGAGAGTCAAATTGCCTGAAATGGCATTTTGATTTTACAGCTGAATGTGTTTATTAATACTGCCCAGTTCTTTGTACTTTACATTCTTTTTACGATTTATTTTTATTACTTTTATGTATTTTTTTCTTTTGAATCAACATCTCTAGTCAGAAATCTACATGCATACTGTCTCATTTGCTAAGCACATAAACAGTTTTAAACTTGCACTATACATACTGTATAACATTTTTCATATATTAACTGTGTAGCCAAAAGGTAAACTTTCCATTGATCAGGAATAAAGATGAACATATTTTTTGCCATGTTTCGCCACAAAAATGACACCCATAGACTTATACAAAATGTGTCATGAGTCAAAATTATGTTGCGCAATTTATTGCACGTCAAAATAAAATTGTTGGCCACAGACTTCAATGCATTCTGGCGAATTGTTGTCGTTTTGTGAGTTTTAGGTAAAGCTGAATGGCCGATTACCAATCAGGAACTATTTTCTTGCATCAACTGGATCTTGCAAAAATGGAGCCCATTTGAGAGAATGGCAATGCCCTTTATAATGTTGACGTTGACCATTTAGGGGGATATTTTCTGGTCTGAGTTTTAAAGGGAAAAAACTAGCATTTTTCAAGATTTATTATATCCCGAGGCTACTACAGGTCTGAATAAAAAAACTCAAAACTCAAAAACTCTCAAACCTGCCATGGTCATATAGAAATTAATGGCAGATGTCCCTTGTACAATTGGAAGATATGGGCTGGGTATCATACAATAATCTGAATAATACATGGTTTTCGGGGCAATAATCCAAAGAAATCTTAGTTTCAAATCCAAAAAAGTCATACGATTAGGATTTTTTTTGTGCGATTTTATCGAGTCTTTTTCCCAGACCAGTGTTAATTTATTGATAAATGAGGTAAAATTGTGTATGGGAGTTTGGTCGAAGTTATTTTAATAAAATAATGAGAAAAATTTCGATTTCAGTAAATAATGAGAATGAGAAAAATGAGAAATATTTGAATTTCAGTAATTGCACCAGTATTGGCCAATCTCTTCTACGTTAATATGCATTGGCTGCAATTAGATCATGACAGGGGTTCTGAACAAACCTTTTACTTTAACGTTAGGCTTGAATCCAAACTAATGTTTTAGTATATTCAGAACACTGAGGAAACATAAACTGTGTAAATTGAAGTATGGAAGCATTAAAGCACAAAAATATGTTTTTTCTTCCTCTGAGAAGTTATTTTCTTTAAAAGAGTAAAATCATTTAGGCATAAAACAAAGCGCTTCCTTGTTATGATTAATGCAACCTGACTTCAGTGTTGCATTATTTTGCTTGCTTAAATGATGACCAGAAGAGTTTTCAGCAACTGTAGAAATAAACAGTTTAAAGAAATAGTAAAAAGCACACCTTGCAGCGTGCTAAAATTATTTTGAAAAGAACTGATTTATTAAAGCAGTTCAAGAAGATATAAAGCAGTGGCAAGCGACCAAGCATAAACAAATTCCTATAGCTTCAACCCCAAGCTGACAAATGGGACATTGCTCTGATCAATGGTGGTATTCAAGGGGCTAAAAAGTCAGATACAAGTGATTTGTAATAATCTCTATGTATGGAGGAGAAAAACAAATCCATCTTATGCTAAAAAGTTGCAGTTAAGGCCAGGATTTTTGAAACAGTTCAGTTCAGGCAGAAAAACTTTTCTCAAGACTTAAACCCATGTTGGCTTTCTTAAAATAAAATCAACCAAACAAAAGAGGGAAAAAGGGATTAAAAGTAAAAATAAAAACAAACTAAAAAGTATAATTTTCTTAAGAATGGTAAAAGTGTATTTAGAAATCAAATCAAAAAACAATTCAGGTGATTAACATTATAATAATACAGGTATGGGACCTGTCATCCAGAATGCTCGGAACCTGGGGTTTTCCGGATAATGGATAATGGACCTTAAGTCTACTAGTAAATCCTGTAAACATTAATAAACCTGATAGGCTGGTTCTGCCTCCAATAAGGGGTGATTATACTGTATCTTAGTTGGAATTAAGTACAAACTACTGTTTTATTATTACAGAGAAAAAGGAAATCATTTTTAAAAATTTGCATTATTTGATTATAATAGAGTCTATGGGAGACGGCCTTTCAGTATTTCAGAGCTTTCTGGATAATGGGTTTCCAGATAATGGATCCCATACCTGTACAATCTTTCTTTTGTCTTTATGATTTTAATATAGTTCACCACCTAAACTTTCGTTATGTGGCACAATATATGGCTAATTAATTTATTTTACTGTGGCTTTTTTACTGTGATTCATGTAAAAAATACTATTAATTTTTTCTCATGATTTTATATATTTTTTTTTCGGAAGCTTTTAATTTCTCTATTGCAATTTTTCAAAACATTTGAAAATGTAAAATCTTGTTACCTAAAACCTGACGCGATGCAGATTTAAGAATCTGTGATAAAAAATTGCAATAGAGAAATCACAATCCCAGGGGGAAACAAAATTGCAGTAATAAAATCATGATTAATGATGAGCGAATCTATGACGAAACACATTAAAATCAAGAGGCATGTAAATAATTTTGACGTGCGTCAATTTTGTCGTATGTGCCGTATTTATATGTGCGACTATTTGGTCCAAATTCATTAAAATCAGTGGGTGGACAAATAAATTTTGAGCGCGACAATTTTTGATGCCAGACACTAATTCGACAGCGAAAAATCCGCTGCATCTAAAAAATTGATGCAGCAGGTTTTTCGCTGGCAAATTAGTGTCTGGCGAATTTATTCACCCATCACTAATCATGATTGCGAAAATGAATAATGTGGCTCCCAAGTGTTAAGTTGGACATCACTTATATGTATAACACAACATAGGGTATGCAAATCTTTTGATTTTATCACATAAATATATTCATCTATATGGTTAATTAGTAATAGCTATTTACTCTTTCCTATAATGGTACAATTGTTGGCATTGCTGCTTTGGGAGAGTCCTAGGTTCAATTCCATCCAGGATACCTATCTACAAAGATGTTCTCCCTGTACTTTTGTAGCTTTCCTTCCACACTGATGATGATTGGTGTATGTTACTATTTGGTTTGTAGTGTATTTCTAATCTAGGCACTATTTACATGGAGATTGTATGTTCTTGGGATCTCAACATAACAAATACATGCAGATAAGGTAAGTGACACCTTAAATTGACACTGGTGAATATACCTGTATATAAAATAGACATACATAGATGCATTAATTTACATACACAAAGCAAACTATGACCCACCATTAGTGAGTAGGGATGGGCGAATTTTTTCGCCTTGTTTCGCCGAAAAAATGATGCCCATAGACTTGTATGGCGTTGTGCGTCAAAATAAAAATAATTTTTTTGATGCCCATAGAGTTTAATGGGCATCGGTGACAATTCGTCAGCGGCAAATTTTTGGTGAAGCGAAACAGGTAAAATTCGCCCATCCCTATTAGTGAGGGGCGAATCTTACTCGTTTCACTTTGCTGGGGGGGAGGTGTGATATCACTCCAACTTGCAGTACAGCAGTAAAGTATGACTGACATATATCAGAGCACAAGTCACATGACTGAGGGCACCTGGGAAACTGAGAATATGTTATAAATATAAAAAAAAATGTGTTTGCTCTTTTGAAAAACAAATTTCAGTGCAGAAGTCTGCACAACAGCCTTATTAACTGATGAATTTAGAAAAAAAAAAACTGTTTTCCCGTGACAGTATCCCTTTAATATTTTTTTATGGCTATATGTAGTAATATCAGTAATATTACAGTTGTTGTACAATAGTACAGTAGTTGATTGTCTATGACTTTTTAGTATATCAGTTCGTATAACCAAATGTAAAATAAATATAAAATAAAATAAAATATTGCCTTTCTGCTGCAAAAAAAAGAACATTTTTCTAATGTGGTATCTTCCAATAGTCACGGATGTGAGACAGAAATATATTTGCACTTACAGATGATGGGAATTTTAATCAAAACACAAATGGAGTTAGTAAGAAATCTGATACACCTCAATGTAATAGCTAATTCAAGGAGATTTATTCTTTTCTGACTGACATTTTTAAACAAAAAAAAAAACTTGCACCAGAAATGTGTTGTACTGTGATAGTATGGGTGTCAATATTTGATAATATGACACTTTTAATGAACCACGTAGGTGCGGTGTTATCGCTAAATACAGCTATACCCTGCTGACTTGCATAGAAAGTTTTAAACAAACTCAGCATTCTGTTGCTCATTACACTGACCTGTCAGAAATGACAACTAAAGCTGAGTTTTGTTATTCCACGCTGACAAGGAACGGTATAGGCACAGCTTTTTATAACGCCAGCTTTTAAAGGTGCCACGTGCACTAGAAGACTCCTGAAAAATGTTAATTTCTGTTTTACAGTATTTGTTCCAACTAAATACTTTAATGGATGTGTAAAAGGAGATTATACTATAATTGAACAATTATAAATAATTATATAGAATAAATATTAAGAAAAAAAGGTGATACAGACAACTAATTACTGGATTTATGACATACGAATGGATAGTGCAGCCAGTTAAAGGAATAGTTTGTTAAAGAAGAACTAAACCTCCCAAAGCCCCCCTAAACCGATGTGCATTAATAAAAATAAAACCTTCAAAAAAATCTGACGCTTAAATGCAGAGAAGCACAGCGGAACTCCTGTCCATCATCTTTTGTCGCTTGGTATTGTCTTCGGGTCTCCATGCCAGCTTGCGCATGCGCAGTTGAAGTCGATTCCTGACTTGGCCCAACTGTGAATGCTCCCGCAGGCTTCCTATTGGCAAAGAGACCTGAAGACTAAACAAAGCAACAGAGGGGCAAATTCACTAAGATTCGTAGTTGCGCCAGCGTCCGATTCGCCGCACTTCGCCAAGCGTATTTTCACCAGCGCTATGCAAATTCACTAAAATCCGAAGTTGGGCTCAGGGGAAGCGTAAGGTTCCGAAGTTGCACTGGCGTTAATTCGCCAAGCAAATCGAAGTTGCACTAGCGATGCTTAATTTGCATACGGCGCCAAATTGAAGTTACAATGGAGGTATATGTAGCAACACTACACAAGCCTGGGAAACCTTCAAAACATCAAATAAAATGTTTATTTTGCCCTACACATGTGCCCACTGTATAGTTAAGGTGCCATGAGTAAGGAAATGTAGGGGGGAAGGAGGGGAGCCCCAAAAAAAATTTCGATCTTTTTCAGCCTATCACCCATAAAAAAAGAAAAAACGCCAGCATTTTTTGGGACTAATATTTTTTTAACTTTTTTTGAAGCAATCCCTATCTACTCTATTGCACTTCGTCTGGTCTGAGGTGGCGAATGAAGTCTGGCATAAAAAGTAGCGTTCAGAAAAATGTGCGCGTCAGTGAATTTGCGTAGTTACGTCCGTTGCGCAAATTCGCCAGGCGTAAGGGTGCGAACTAACACTAGCGAATTTACACCAGTGTCCATTAGTGAATCGGCAAATTATCGAAAATGCACTACGCTATCGAATTAACGCTAGCATTAGGCGCTTCGTCCTTTAGTGAATTTGCCCCAGAGGATGGTGACAGGGAACTTCTCTGCGCTTCTGCCAGGAAGTTTAGGGGGCTTTGGTAGGTAGAGGGGGTTTAGTTATCGGTTAACTAAAATAGTTATTTAATAGTGTAAGGGGTCCAAAGGCTCAGCCAGGAAAAGCAAAACAAGGAGGAAACACCAGTCCAACACAGTTCAAGGTAACCGACAAGGATGAGGCAGAAGAATAGTCAATTCCAGGCAGATGGGTCAATGTAGGCAGAGAAGGTTCAAAGAGGATTAAACAGTTTTATGTTAAACACAGAAATCAGTAGTAATATCAGTAAAGTGCACCCAGGAACACACAAGGTAGAACCTATATAAGGGCAATGTCTGTAGTGTGCTGGCCCCTTAAATAGGCCGTTGTGCCGTTTCGCTTCACAGAAAAATTTGCAAAATTCGCGAAACGGCGAAAAATTCGCCAAACGGCGCCGGCGTCTCGTTTTTGCCGCAAATTTTCGCAGGCATTTCGCGAATTTATTCGCTGGCAGCGAATCATGCAAATTCGCTGCGAATTCGCGCCTGGCGAATAAATTCGCCCATCACTACTCCGAACACATATATTTAGAGAGAAAATATCAGTTCATTACAAGACCCTCATGGAGACAAACAATACACTCCTATAAGGTAAAAACATATACAATCAAATAGCAAAAAATATTGCAGACTTCTTCTCCCTCAACGATAGCACAAATATACCAGACCTAACCCTCTGGTGTGCCCACAAAGCAATGATTAGCGGACAAATTAGCATAGCCACTCACAAAGCTAACCTGTAATAGTGTCCACTCACCCTGGTGGTCTAATGGGGGGACGGCAGGGACACCTGCCGGCCCCTTCGGCGTGTCGAACCATTCCACCGCAGGCGCATCTCTTCCTAGTTTGAAGCGCATGCGCACTGACGTGATGGGGGACTTCAGTGTGTAATTCAGTGCCCGTAATAGGAGTTTGTTCCTGGTGCTTCTGAGTGTTTTGCTATTCTGTTTTTGAACCTGTTTTGATTCCTGTTGTGAACCCTGCCTGGCTTTTGACTATTCTGACATCTGGATCCAGACCTGAATACCGACTACCTCTTTTGTTCTGGTGTTGGGTGCTGACCGTGACATAACCTAGCCAGTACTAGAGAAGAACAATTATTAAAACAAATAAACAAATTAGAACAAAAAAAAGTATTGCACCTTCTCCCATTGTACTAGAACAGTTAAATACATTTAAAGAAGAAGTGACTATGAAGATTTTCATTCTTTCAGGTCATGGTATATCTAGTATAGGTAAATCTAAAACAACTGGACTTGCTGAGTAATCAATGAAGACGTTTCACTACTCATCCGAGCAGCTTCTTCAGTACAACTGACTAGTGTGGGAAGTTCTCGTCATATAAACTCTTCCACTAATCCAATCACAATGGCCCATTGTAACTCTTCAAAGAGGTGACATCTGAAGAAATTCACAGAGGTGTTGATTCTGTGTAGTTACTGTGAAATGATTATCCAATGTTTCATGCAACTCCAGAAACAGGTGTTACTTGTGAGAGTTGCATGAATGGATGTGTGAAGTGTTCTGAAACAAGGTGTTCTGTCAAGTGCCAGAACACCTCCCTCTAACCTTACTACACAAGAGAGGAGAGCGCTCAGTTCTCTGAGTAAGGACCCGAACATCACTATCCTGCCAGCAGATAAAGGGCGATGCACAGTTGTGCTCAACACAACTGACTACGACTGCAAGATAACCACTCTGCTCAGTGATAGCAATACATATGAACTCTTAAGGAAAGACCCAACCAGCGGTTACAAGAAAAAGGTGATACGTTGCCTACAACAACTTGAAAAGGAGAAAGCCATTTATCGGGTTTTATACCACCACCTGTACCCCAGAGAAGCCACACCATGCTTATACGGACTCCCCAAGATACGCAAAGAAGGAGTCCCACTAAGACCCATTGTCAGCAGCATAAATTCAGTGACATACAGCATTGCAAAATTCTTGGCTAACATCTAAGCCCCGTTGGTAGGCAATACAGTGCATCATATCCAGAATGCCAAAGAGTTTGTAACCAGGATAAACAGCGTTACACTAGAGACAGAAGAAACAATGGTGTCATATGATGTCAATTCATTGTTCACATGTATACCTACTACAAAGGCAATTGAGACTATAAGAAATCGACCGCAACACCCTCAGCAGCAGAACGAAGCTCAGTCCCAACCAGGTATGTTTGTTGCTAGATTTGTGCCTTAACACCACATACTTCAAGTACAAGAACCTTTTTTTATAGACAGAAGCATGGCTGTGCAATGGGTTCTCCAGTCTCTCCCATTGTAGCAAACTTGTACATGGAGGAAGTGGAAAGGAGGGCCTTACTTACTTTTCAGGGAAATACACCAAGTCACTGGTTCAGGTATGTGGATGACACTTGGGTTAAAATCAGATCCAAAGTGGCAGCCTTTACAGAACACATTAACTCAGTGGACAATAACATCAAGTTCACAAGGGAAGATGTCCAGGAAAACAAACTTGACTTTTTGGACTGTTTGATCCAAGAGGGGGTAACTTGAAGAAGTATACAGGAAACCCACTCATAAGGATCAATATTTGTTGTTTGATTCCCACTATCTGCTGGAACACAAACTGGGTGTCATTAGAACTCTGCTCCCCGGGGCGGAATGTGTGGCAACTGATACAGAGTCCAAAGACAAAGAGCAAAAACATCTTAGAGGAGCTTTGAAAGTGTGTGGCTACCCAGACTGGGCCTTTGTCAAAACAGCAGCAACCAAGCCCAACAGGAACCCCAATAGAAATAACCGCCCGGAGACACATAGTAGGCGAAACAGTCATCCCATATGTAGCTGGAGTGTCAGAGAAACTCAGGAGGACTTTCAACAAACACCATGTCCCTGTGTTTTTCAAACCTAGCAACACACTGAGACAAAAACTGGTACACCCAAAGGATCCAACCCCTAAAGAAAAACAAAGCAATGTGGTATACGGAATCCAGTGTAGCGAGGAGTGCACAGATCTATACATTGGGGTGAAAAAACACTGCTCTCCAAGCGAATGGCTCAGCACAGGAGGGAGACCTCTACAGGGCAAAACTCAGCTGTCTTTCTACACCTAAAAGACAAGGGACACTCCTTTGAAGATAGCAAGGTTCAAATCTTGGATAAAGAAGACGCTGGTTTGAACGAGGCATGAAAGAGGTGATTCATGTCAAGGTGGAGAAACCATCTCTGTACAGAGGAGGGGGCCTTCAACACCACCTGTCTGCTACATACAATGCTGTTCTAACTTCTGTACGCCAGCGGTTTCAGAACACTTCACACATCCATTCATGCAACTCTCACAAGTAACACCTGTATCTAGGAGTTGCATGACACATTGGATAATCCTATCACAGTAACTACACAGAAACAAACACCTCTGTGAATTTCTTCAGATGTCACCTCTTTGAGGAGTTACAATGCGCCATTGTGATTGGATTAGTGGAAGAGTTTATATGCCGAGAATTTCCCACACCAGTCAGTTGAACTGAAGAAGCTGCTCGGATGAGTAGTGAAAAGTCTTCATTGATTACTCAGCAAGTCCAGTTTTTTAGATTTACCTACACTTGATATTAAAGAAGAAGTAAACCTTCTCATCATTAGCAGATGCCAAAACCAATTCACAAAATTAAAAAGCGTCAACTACGCCATGGGCAATAAAGCAACAGTCATCCTAAAAAGGCAACTAACCCAACAAACTAAACAATGTGAAATAGGGAAAATATAAACCACCACAGAGGAAATCAAAATCAACCCAATAGACAGTTTAATAAATATTATAAAACCTTTGCCCGTCTACTGTCCCCATACCATACATGAGCCTTAAAGTCCGCAGCCATTACAGGAATGTTTCCCCAAGAAATGCTAAGGTCATATATATCAGCAATACCAAAACCTGGGAAAGACTGTAATAAATGCCCAAATTACCGCCCGATATCTTTACTAAATGGAGATCTAAAAATATATGCATCCATACTAGCAAAACGCCTACAGTTAGTCCTACAGTTCCTGATCAATAATGACCAAACAGGTTTTGTGAAATGCTGCCAGCTGCATAACAACAATAGAAGGCTTATTACTCTTACTCAGCAGTTACATAAACATAATACACCATCCAAATTAAGTAAATGACTTACCTCAATCAGAAATTGTGCCGGTACTCCTCCTTCTCCTCTCACTTTTTCCTTTCCCTTCTTCAGTTCTCTCTCTCCTATTCCTAGTATACAACAAAAAAGAACAATTTAAAACGTAAAAACTGCTAATAAAAAAATCACATTTATTGTACCATTCTGTCTGCTGATACTAATGTATTTCAATATGGAAGCTCCACCTCCTATTGTATACCTTGTCTGTTGCATCACCCATAGAGCTCAGAATTGCGATTAATACAAAGGGATTTTCCATGGGCGGGGTGTAGAAGGATAAAGGATAAATTAAGGAGAGACTTCAAGAGACTTCATCAAAAAGATGAATGTCACCTGGAGAACCAATACACATGGACTCTGTTGGACATTCTCTTGTCTGTTATAGTTTATGTGTCAAGAAGGCCTCTTACATCATGGCCTAATGATATTTGTGCAATACAGGAAGGTCATTTATACTTATAAAAGCATGTATTAAAATGTAGAACAAATCTGATTAAGAATATGAAAACTTCATAATCCTTATTTACTCCAAATGTTTAATGCGTTCAAGCAAAAAAAAAACAAAAAAACATTGAAGTAAAATTTTAAAATTTGCTAATGACATGATCTCAACATGATCCCAACAGCTTCTAGATCGTGTAGTTTGCCATAAGATCAAAATTTTGTGTTTAAAACCTTTCATCACATGCAAGTTCTTTAGCACTAAAAAGTTTGAAATAGGAACAAAAAGTTCAAACTTTAATAAATGGGCCCCTTAAAGTTGGACGTTGTTCTAGTGGAGCAAATTTATATCTGGGAAATATTGTTCCCCATTGCCCTTATTACCCGCTTTGGTCAAATTTTGTCTGTCAGGTATTTCAAAATGTGTATTTTATTTTCAAGATAAGTCACAAAATCCCCAAGAGCAAATTAGATAATTTCTAATATAGAGAATTATAGAAGCAAATAAAATCACCACGGCAATGAACTGGTTTCAATGCCTTGGGCTCTGTTAGTTAAGAATGGAGTCAGAATAATCCAAATGCAACGTGAAATAACTACAATCACAATATTGTTGCAAGGTATTAGTTATTAGGAGACCCCCAAATGCTATGATTTTATTTGATTTAGAAGACTGTTTCTAAATTCTATATTTCTATTAATAGTTCTTGCATGATTAAAAAGTTTAAATGATGATGTGGTAGCAAAACGAGACAAGATATGTCAGGAAATGAACTCCTAAAGTAGTAACAGAGATAAATTAAATTAAAATATTATGCCCAGGGGCTAAAGCTCATGTTGGCAGATTATGGATTCGATGAATATGGAAAAATATAAGGGTAACAAGCACAGAACGCATTTAGGAATATTTCCTTTCTTTAAAATGGAATGATTGACAAATTAACTATCAAGGGCATTTCTAGGTATATTCCTTGCCCTGTAGAACATGACTCATAGACTCAGATGTTGTCATTGCTATTTTAAAATGCACCATTTAACTATCTGTTGAGTCTTATAAGGAATGCATTTTGCTGAATATCTGAAAATATGAGCACATTTTTTTCAGCTAAGAAAAATAAATTCATCACTGATGCCAAGTAATTACAAAGCAGTGACTTTATCTTAATAAATACTAGAATTATAGTGTAGGCTCAAAGGGTATTGTTGCAAGGTCTAAATAGTATTGTTGCAAGGGTGAAACAAGGAGGCTGTTTTGGGTAATGAAGAATATATATTATGTTGCTTATGAAGAGGTTCAGTTGGAAGCATCGGCTACTAACTTTGTTGTGGTTTAGAAGCCATGAGGATAGAGCCATATGGTTTCAACTCACATGACATTAAGGGGGTATTTATTAAAACTACATTTTTTCTCATTGTATTTAAAATAAAAAATTGACCTAACTCCCAACCACGATTTGGCTTAATTTACTAAAAAGTCCAAACAAAAATTGTACGTGTGGGGAAATTCTCAACAAAATCGTGCAACATATTCAAATGTGGGACTTTTCTGAATTGTCCCCCGAAAAACTTGAATTTTTTAAGTTTTTGAGTGAAAACAGCTTCAAACAACTCTAAACCCTCGAACATCATGAAGGCAAAAAAAATCTTCTGATTGTAAAAGGGGGCATCAGCCATTGACTTTTACATGACTTCAACAGGTTTTAGCTGGAGTATTTTTGGATTTAGATTAATGGCAGTTTTGGAGCATAATAAATAAATACATACATACAATTTGAAGTTTGCCCCTTAACAACTTTTTAAACTTTTTAAAGCGTTAATAGACCCCTTAATCTTTAAGGAAAGTAACTTGAGCTTCAGCCTATAGGATAATCCAAGAGAAGGACAATTAAGGAGGTAAACTTGGTTTCCAATCCAAGAATCTAAGGGGCTGATTCACTAAGCTCGAGTGAAGGATTCGAATGAAAAATACTTCGAATTTCGAAGTATTTTTTGGGTACTTCGACCATCGAATTGGTTAAATTCGTTCGAATTCGAACGAAATCGAACGAATCGAACGAAAAATCGTTCGACTATTCGACCATTCGATAGTCGAAGTACTTCCCCTTTAAAAAAAACTTCGACCCCCTACTTCGGCAGCTAAAAGCTACCGAAGTCAATGTTAGCCTATGGGGAAGGTCCCCATAGGCTTGCCTGTGATTTTTTGATCGAAGGATTTTCCTTCGATCGTTGGATTAAAATCCTTCGAATCGTTCGATTCGAAGGATTTAATCGTTCGATCGAACGGAAAATCCTTCGATCGATCGATCGCAGGATTAGCTCTAAATCCTTCGACTTCGATATTCGAAGTCGAAGGATTTCAATCCGAGGGTCGAATTTCGAAGTATTTTTAACTTCGAAATTCGACCCTTAGTGAATCGGCCCCCTACTGTTTCAAATACAAAAAGGAGAAGCATTAGTGCCAAATGGACAGTAGTAGTGATGGGCGAATTTATTCGCCAGGCCCGAATTCACGGCGAATTTGCGCGATTCGCCGCCAGCGAATAAATTACGAAACGCCTGCGAAAATTCGCCGGAAAAAAATCGCCAAAAACGCATCAAAAACGGGTGCAGGCGTCAAAAATTAGACGCCGGCGCCGTTTCATGCAAATTCGCCCATCACTAGACAGTAGGCAACAGGAATTAAGGGCTGCATGCACCCTATCATTACATTATCTTCAATATTTTCTAGCTACTATCTTTAGAGGTTCCATAATAGTAATTTTTAATCATATTAAAGAAAGAAGGTTAAATGAGATTCCATTATATTTCTTAGTCCAGATAGTATGCTTTTTAAATTTATCAGAATCACGTGGATTGCTGTAATATAATGTATATAAATAACAGAAAATTATTGATTGTGTTTTCAAAAAGCATTTTATTTTATTGCTTTGAAAAAATGTACTGTACTTTACAAATATCTTCAGGAGGTTATACCCAGTTTGCCATCTCAGACATCACATCTCATGGCCTCTATCCCTGGAGCATTGGAAATCCAGTAATAAATGCAGCTTACAACACATTTTTATTGTATCATTATTCAGTTTAAAAGTACATGCAATAAAAAAAAAACTTTGTGCTACCGTGAAACCATAAATTAATATATTCAGTGATACTACAGACACCCAATTTATATCATCAAGGTTATTGAATTCCAAGAAAAACCAAATGATGTAATGAAGAGGCTGGTTGGGACTTTTAAAAAACCAAGCTCACATTTAAAAATGACAAAAATAGAAGCATTAATAGCTTTAATATATCTTTAAATTAAAGAAAAAATAATAGGAAGCATGATCAGAGTTGTGATATTGTACATAGCTGCTGATTAGCAAAGCAATCACAATTATTTAATTATTTAATTTTTATTCTGCAGTTATAGTAATAAAAGCAATCAGTTGACTCGTTGCAATTGTTACTTGACTGGTTTTAACTTTAGAGGCATATTTATCAACTTTTGAATTCAATTTATACTGCAATTTTTGAATCAAAGTTTTGATTTCCACTCGTTTCCAATACCAATATTCAAGATCTATTAAACTAAAAAAAATGGAAACTCAGTTATAAAAAATTGGAAGCTAAGGGACCTATTTATTAAGCCACAACTTTTTTGGTTCAGGATTTTTGACACCAACAATCAGAAAAGGATACTGTATTATGGAACAATTTCGAATATGAAAATACTCCGCTGAAATCATGTAAAAGTCAATGGAAGATGTTCCTTTTACAACTGAAAGATATATCTATATATATATATATATATATATATATATATATATATATATATATATATATATATATATATACGTATATATATATATATATATTTAAAGCACTGCGTATCTTGACAGCGCTATATAAATAAATGATGATGATGAAATGATGATTTATTTTTTGGGGGTGCTTTTGATGCTGACTTTTGTACAACAATACAAAAAAAGTCATAATTATTGTGCAACAACTTTAAAAAGTTAAAACATTTTTGCAACTTTTCCCAATTGTGCTTTTTCAAGTTTGTATTTTTTAATACATTTCATGACATTCGTGGTTTTAGAGAATGTGGGGTTAGTTTTTGTTTCAGAGACTTCTAAATGAGAATGTTGTTAAATAGGCCTTCACAAGTTGAGGTGTTTATGTAGAAGTCAATAAGAGGTGTATTTTTTTTTAAATTTAGCTATTTTAAAATTGAGTTTAGGGGTTCATTTACTAACAATTGAATTTTTGCATCCAGTGGAACTTACAACAATACAGGTATGGGACCAGTTATCCAGAATGCTTGGGACCTGGTGTTTTCCAAATAATGCATATGTAAGGTATGCTTACCCTGGTGGTCTAGTGATTGGCGGAGACGCCCACAGTGCCTCCCGCAGGGACTCCCGCCGTGTGGTTGTTGTCCCCTCAAGCACCGGGATCTCTATGGCGTGAGCGGCACACACTTCCAGGTTGTCTGGCGTGATGATGTCATTTCGCTTTGCCGCGGTATTTAAAGGAACTTCAGATTTGAATTAGTTGCCCGTTGTTCAGTCTAAATTTTTGAGTTCTTGCGTGCTTATTCTATATGAATTCTATTGTCTATCCTGGTTTTGACCCTAGCCTGACTGACTATTCCAAACTCTCCAATCCTGATCCTTGCCTGCCTGTCTGGTTATCCTTGAACGCTGCCTACACCAACCTGGCCTGTCCGAACTTGCTTGAACTCTACCCGGCCTGACTACGGTTTTGTCTATTCCATGAATTGTACCTTCCGTCCAAAACCTTGATAACTACCGCGCCCCTTTTGCCAGTCCTGAACTCTTGCTTGGCTCCTCTCTTATTAAGACCTGACGGCCTATCGCTTGTTCTGGATTTAGGGTGCCGATCGTGACAGCATATTTCCGTAATTTAGATCTTCATACCTTAAATTTACTAGAAAATAATGTAAACATTAAATAAACCCAATAGGCTGGTTTTGACTCCAATAAGGAATAATTATATCTTAGTTGGGATCAAGTACAAGCTACTGTTTTATTGTTACACAGAAAAAGGAAATCATTTTTATACATTTAGATTATTTGGATAACTTTGAGTCTGGGAGCTGGCTTTTCTGTAATTCATAGCTTTCTGGATAATGGGTTTCCTGGTAACCAATCACATACCTGTACTTAGAAATTCAGACTGTGTAACATTTTTGTGAAAGAATTACACCCCTTAGCACTGGCAACAATAATGCAGATAAAGGCTAGAGAGCCTCCAAACTCATACATTACCAAAATATATATAAAAAAGACGTTAAGACATTTTGTGCTTTAGGCTACTAAAAATGTTCTACAATAACAGTCACTACAATTACTTGTATCTATGACTTTCCTATAAAAGAATGTCTTTTTTTTCTTTTAATTCAATTGCTGCTTAAATCTGTCTCATCTGACATTCCAATATGTTTAACATTAAAGAAGAATACAGTTTCCTGTGGTTTATTTAACTAAAGTACTGCTAATACGCAGTTCATAAATCTGAATATTTTCAGCTAGGTTGTTCCATTTGAAGGTCAGATATGCACTTTAAATTTGTTCTTTCTGATGACACTGCTAATGAGTGTCTGCGTTGATAAAGATTGTGTGTCTCCATGTGCAGCAAGGTCACAAATATATCTTTCGTTTATGAGATTTGTAAAACTCTCCCAAGGAAAGGATTGCACAGATTTTATTTATGAGAACCTTTTAACCCAAGAAATAG
The DNA here is from genome assembly GCF_017654675.1 of Xenopus laevis. Lineage (NCBI taxonomy): Eukaryota > Metazoa > Chordata > Amphibia > Anura > Pipidae > Xenopus > Xenopus laevis. The sequence goes on along the minus strand of NC_054372.1, from coordinate 196,938,944 downwards.
CTCATTTGGATAGATTTGGGATTTTTAAGAGCTCTATAAAGCTGGCTTTGAGGAGTCAAGCTTCAATGATAAAGGAAAATAACTGTTACACATACCCTGTAAATATTAGCAGAACACAATGAGGTGAACGTTTCACTTCAAAGTTTTAGGAAATTACATTTATTTAATATAAAAAGAGCAATAAAGTGCCTTCTGTTTATAATTAATAAAAAAAAATTAAATTCATTATTGTTTTGACTAGACTTCTACTGAATAGATAAATTATTTATTATTTGGCAGACTTATGAACAACTGAATTGCAAATCTTGAAGGGTTCAATATTTTCCAACATGCCCCATATATTTGACCCATTCAGTAGATCAGTTGTATCCAATCATGTGGCCTAGCCTTCAGGGATTCATTATCTTAGAAGGATGGGTCTGAGATGATGGATCCCATAGAAGGCTATTAGTGACGGGCAAATAAATTTGGCAGGCACAAATTCGCTACAAATGAGGAGAAATTTGCAGGCGAAAAAACTGCTGCATCAAAGAAATTTGGGTGCACGTCAAATAATAATAAGTCGCGTGCATAAAAATTGTCGTACATCAAAATTATTCGATGCACATTGACTTCAATTTGCTAATTTTTCTGCAAAAAGGGACAAATTCACCCATCACTAAAGGCTAATGTATGTACAACAAACAACAGAATGGAAAACCATCGGTGGTACCAATATGTTGGGCACTCTTAGTGAGACCAACCCCTAACCTTATTGCTAATGCAGCCCTTCCATAATAAATACATGGGGTACTTTCTTGTAGAATGCCCCAAATTAACCTCGGTAAGAATTTTACAGATTAGCCTGTCCCAACCACCCCGTGCAGATGTGCAATAATACATTTTATTATTATTATTTTATGTTTTTTTTTTAAAAATACATTTGATAAAAATTGGTATGGTGTAAATGAAAAGTAAATCTTCACCTTACTGTTTTAATTCCAGGGCTGACATTTAATATTTTTTTTTATCTGGGGCTCATTTACTACATAAATACTAGCTATCCAGTCATCTGTTCATCACTTGGAGGCACATTTATAAAAGGCTGAATTTCAAATTCATGTGAGTTTTTTTTTTTAATTCACATGAATTTGACTTATTCAAATATTCAACTATTTATTAATAAACTTGGACACATTTTACAGACTTGAAAAATCAAATTGAACTTGAATCAAATTTGACCAAAACCAATTCAAGTTTTTTCTCCAAAAAAAACTTGAATTTTAGGAAGGCTACAAACAAATCCAAATTGGTCACTGCACCTCTCCCATTGACTTATACAGTAATTCTGCATGTTTTAGGTGGCAAATAGTAAAATTTGAATTCTTAAAGGGCCAGAGTATGAAAAATCTCGAAAAATCTAGTTCAAAATTGTTTTCAAAACTTGAATCGAATTTGCATAATTCCCTAGTTGAATTTGACAGTTTTGACTATAAAAAAATGTAAAATTAGAATTTCAATTCGACCCTTTATAAATCTGCCATAGACGCAAAGATCTGATCGTTCGAATCGAGGATTTGTACGATTTTTGGACCGTGTGTGGAGAGTCCCGTCATTTTTCGTCCGGCGGAGATCGGTCGTTTGGTCGATCAGACAGGTTAAAAGATTTCTGTCGGCTGCCGATAATATCTCTGCATGTATTGCAGATCGTACGATTTTCAGATGGAGAGGGTCACCAGCTTATCGTACGATCGCTGAGCTGATCTGTTCTTTTCTACTTTATTTGATCGGAATTGTTAGTGGCAGGTTGGAAGATCGAGAAGTCCGATCGTACATTGATTCGTACAATCGGATCTTTGCGTCTGTGGCCAGCTTTAGACAATGAAGATGAAGATCTAGATGCTATAGTTAATGCAACTGAGGCAATCACTGCTTCCTACCATTGATGGGTAAATGTTGGAATAGTTATTGGGAAGGGAGGCAAACAGAAAGCCTATTCTAGACTACATTTGATATTGTTCATGTAATACCAAATTTAACGGAACAGTAAAACAAAAAAATTAAAGTTTTAAATAAATGACAATATAATATTCTTTTGCCCTGCACTGGTAAAAATGGTGGGTTTGCTTCAGAAACACAGCTATAGTTTATATAAAGAAGCTGCTGTGTAGCCATGGAGGCAGCCATTCAAGCACAGGGTACACAGTAGATAACAGATAAGTACTACTATAGTTTATATAAACAAGCTGCTGTGTAGCCATGGGGACAGCCATTCAAGCACAGGATACACAGTAGATAACAGATAAGTACTACTATAGTTTATATAAATAAGCTGCTGTGTAGCCATGGGGGCAGCCATTCAAGCACAGGATACACAGTAGGTAACAGATAAGTACTACTATAGTTTATATAAACAAGCTGCTGTGTAGCCATGGGGGCAGCCATTCACGCACAGGATACACAGTAGATAACAGATAAGTTCTAAAAAAAACAATTTTTCCCAAAAAATTTTTTTGACGCCCAATTTTTGCGGCGGTTTCGCGAATGTATTCACCAGTGGCGAATCGCGGGAATTCAATCTAAATTCGCGCCTGCCGAATAAATTCACCCATCACCACTGGTAAATATACAAAAATGAAAAAAACAGCTGAGAAATATTCTGTGGCATTTCTCACCTGCAAATTAGAAAAACAATTTATAATTGTGATAAATCACTCTCAAAATGGGCTTCTTGGCTTCTGAAGCAACCCTTACAGAATATCATTCAACCAGTATAAAATGCTTTTACAAAACTATGATAATTGTAGACATTTTATTTAAAAAAAACCTAATGGACATGGTTTCATACATTTAAACAATCATTTATGTCTCTGTTATTAATTTTGTAAATTTTCATACGCTATTATTATTCCAAATAACTCTTTTATTTTTTGTGTGATATTCCACATTTTCTCAAATGTTAAGCACTTTGTTTGAGATGCATGTAATAACCTCCTGGTCATTTTGTTGCATTTTACAAAGTGCATGATTATTTGAGCTGTGAACAATTTTATAAGCAATAAATGAATTATTTTTGAAATAGTCATGCTAAAGATTTGTCCTACATAATATATATTCTGTAGACAAAGACAGCTCGTTTTGCCCTTTAGTCCTATAGTTTTGCATGCCATTTTATTTCTTCCCCACTAATTATGACTTTCTAATGCAGAACTAATTATTATTATTATTATGATAGTAGCAGGTAAAGTTCACAGTCAGATGTTTTCTTTTTGTCTTAAGCACATGCAAATTATCTGGCTAAATAAATCACTGAAAGTACATTAAAAATGCCTTGGTCATTGATAGCTGTGATTGCTGCTAATGAATTACAAGAATGAATTGCGACTTATCTCCTTGATGTGGTCAAGTGTTCAATTACAAATTGCTTGGAAAGGACATCTGAATAATAAATCACTTAACAGGATAAATGAGTCAGACTTCATAATGCAACTATGAAGCTGCAGACAATAGTCGAGGTTTCAAAGTTGCAAACATTATAAACATGAACAACATATGATTTATAGCTACACATAATGCTCCAGAAGGACTTAGTTATTAGTCTCTTGTTGTTCATCTGAATAATGACATTGTTTTCTTTTTGTTTTTGTTTTTTTTGCAAAATTGAATAAACTGTAAGCAAGTTTCCATTAAACATGAATTGGAAATATGCAAGTAATTGTAAATTTGTAAATTTAAAACATGACTACTTTTCATCCTAGCCAATGTATTATACCTTTTCATATGTAATAATATAATAGACTTCTTATTGATATAAAGGAGTTTTTAGTGAACTATAGTTTTATAAAATAATAACCCAGTATTCTGCAAAGAAATGAATGGAATCTAAAGCATATCCAGTAGCTATGGTATTTGAAGGTATTGTTATGATGTGGAGCACCATACTTTCAAACATCAGTTTTTAAAGCAACTAATAAACTATTGGTCTGGTCCTAAAACCTAAAAGGTTGAGATTTGTAAAGAATGCATACTACAGGTATGGTATCCGTTATTGTAACTTTGTTATACAGAAAGCTCCAAATTATGGAAAGGCCATCTCCCGTACATATTATTTCCATTTTCTCTGTTATAATAAAACAATACCTTGAAAAAAACTTACTTGACCCAAGTAAGATAAGATACAATTAATCCTTATTGAAAGCAAAACCAGCCTATTCGGTTTATTTCATGTTTACATGATTTTCTAGTAGACTCTGGGGCCCATTCACTAAGCTCGAGTGAAGGAATAGAGGAAAATAGAGGAAAAAAAATTAGATTTTCGGATGGTTTTTTTGGCTACTTCGACCATCGAATTGGCTACTTTGACCTTCGACTACGACCGTTTCGAACTAAAAATCGTTTGAATATTCGACCATTTGATAATCGAAGTACTGTCTCTTTAAAAATTTCTTCGACCCCCTAGTTCACCACCTAAAACCTACCAAAGCCAATGTTAGCCTATGGGGAAGGTCCCCATAGGCTTGCTAACACTTTTCTGATCGAAGGATAATCCTTCGATCGATGGATTAAAATCCTTCGAAACGTTCGATTTGAAGAATTTAATCGTTCGAACGAACGAATTACGCAAAATCCTTCGACTTCGATATTCGAAGCCGAAGGATTTTAATTCGGCAGTTGAATATCGAGGTTTAATTAACCCTCGATATTCAACCCTAGGTAAATGTGCCCCTTAATGTATGAAGATCCAAATTACAGAAAGATCCAATATTCTGAAAGCCCCAGGTCCTGGGTGTTCTGGATAACAGATCCCATACCTGATATTCAAATATGCCTAACCTGAAGGATAATTATCATTTGATTTTATTCTCACTCTTACATGTTCTTAAAAATATTGTGAAAAGGCCGATAACAGCAATGTTTTCATAGATCTGTTACTAAGGATTCACTAAGGGTGGCCCAGATAATATTTTTGGACCTCAAAGGATTGCTTGAATTTAAGAAACCACTTCAAAGGCACTGCCTTAAGGCTAGAATGAAATATTTAAATAAAAAATCCCTTAAGATTATATTGCCGTCAATATGATGGATAAGGTACCATTATATACAAATGACGCTGTTAACATTTCAGCGAAAAAGAAAATGAGTCAGAAATGAATTATTATTTGTGTAGTTAGGAATTGTTAGTTAGTTAGATAGAAAATGGCATTGCAATATTTCAACACCAAAATGTGATACATTTTTAACTTTCTACAAATGTTTTGCGTGCTACAATATGGAACCTATTTATTTAATCTCAAGTTCAAAGTTATGGTGCCACCAACTCCAGACAAGTTAGTAGCTCCAGGGTTCCCTCAGCACATGGCATCAGTAGGTGCAGCATGCTTGTGTACATGTTATGCTCGTGCTGAACATGGGAAAATACCCCAACTGGACTTTTTAAAAAAAAAAGAAAAAAAAGAAGCTATTTACATACTTTCCCCTTCTGCCAGTTAATTAGGGGCAGATGTATGAAGGGTCGAATATCGAGGGTTAATTAACCCTCGATATTCGACTAGGAACTAAAATCGTTCGACTTCGAATATCGAAGTCGAACTATTTAGCGCAAATCCTGCGATCGAACGATCGAAGGATTATTCCTTCGATCGAACGATTTAATCCTTCGAATCGAACGATTCGAAGGATTTTAATCCAACGATCGAAGGAATATCCTTCGATCAAAAAATCTCAGGCAAGCCTATGGGGACCTTCCCCATAGGCTAACATTGACTTCGGTAGCTTTTAGCTGCCGAAGTAGGGGGTCGAAGTTTTTCTTAAAGAGACAGTACTTCAACTATCGAATGGTCGAATAGTCGAACGATTTTTAGTTCGAATCGTTCGATTCGTAGTCGTAGTCGAAGGTCGAAGTAGCCCATTCGATGGTCGAAGTAGCCCAAAAAACACTTCGAAATTCGAAGTTTTTTTAATTCGAATCCTTCACTCGCGCTTCATGAATCGGCCCCTTAGTGTATGTTCATTTCTCATAAACTATATTCCTAGCTTTAAACAGCAAACATCTGTGGTACTCCTAACAAAAAGTTGAAAGCAAAATGTCTGCCCATGCTACCTGTGGAGACTGGTGGGAATTTTTTAGAACTTGGAAATTGTTGTTAGGGAATCCCTAAAGTTTTTAAATATGGTCTGGGGTTGCTTAGCTACCTGTTTTATTTATTTATTTATTTTTTTGTTAAGAAGGGGTCGATTCACTAAGGGTCGAATATCGAGGGTTAATTAACCCTCGATATTCGACTAGGAACTAAAATCCTTTGACTTCGAATATCGAAGTCGAAGGATTTAGCGCAGATAGTTCGATCGAAGGATAATTCATTCGATCAAACGATTAAATCGTTCGAATTGAACGATTTGAAGGATTTTAATCCAACGATCGAAGGAATATCCTTCGATCAAACAAAGTTAGCCAAGCCTATGGGGACCTTCCCCATAGGCTAACATTGACTTCGGTAGCTTTTAGATGGCGAACTAGGGGGTCGAAGTTTTTTTTAAAGAGACAGTACTTCGACTATGGAATGGTCGAATAGTCGAACGATTTTTACTTTGAATCCTTCGATAGTCGTAGTCGAAGGTCGAAGTAGCCCATTCGATAGTCGAAGTAGCCCAAAAAAACCTTCGAAATTCGAAGTTTTTTAACTTCGAATCCTTCACTCAAAGTTAGTGAATTGGCCCCTATGTCTCAGTAAAGTTTTTCACATAAGAGTGATAGGTGATGTCTCCACAGTGATCACCAACCATTTGTTTTTTTTAGTGTGCTTTCATCCTGGATGTGAATATGGTCTTAAAAGTTCTTGTGATTACACAGGTGTGACTTAAAGTGGGTGTGGTTTAAAACTGGGCATGTTCAACACTGGCTCCCATTGTCAGGCCTCCACCATGCCATTCCAGCCCTCAGAAACACAGAAGGTGGCTGGCTTATCTGAAAGCAGTTCTATTGTGAAATGCTGGCTCTAAAAGCACAGGATCAGGCACAATGACTGGAGATGGCTACCTACACACCAATCTTACAGCTAAAAAAAAAATGTGGGTTCAGGGATGAAATTTTATATGGTAGTGTGGATTATTTGTAATATAAACAGTGTAATTAAAGTTATCCGATGCCCCTGAAATGAGAAATACAGTAAATTGTCAGTTCTTTTGACCAAGATTTTGGATTTTACTCAGGAGGACCCAATTCATTGGGGAGTTCATTCTCTTTGGTTCCGCTTGCCTACAAGTCCAGGAAATGCCCTCTCTTTGGGTGAGTGTATAGGTGTTCTATGTTTTCTCTTTTTATATTACAAACTGTTTGTGATTGTTTATTTGGCTCTATGTTCTTTTTGTAACATATTTTTATTTATGTGCACTGGTATACCTTTTATAATCTAAATATAAAATGTAATAAGTTCTGTCCTTGATGCTCTCAAAGAACTCTAGCCTGAAAGTGTGTAACTTTGTGCCTGAAACCTCTGCTTGCTGAATGGAAACACTGCTCTGTTTGAAAACAAATTGACGTGTCTCTCAAAGTCCTGAGGGTGATGGCAACAAGTTTTGTGGATTTTGTGGGTGTGGACACTGTTGAGCTAGTCTAACCTGTGTGCAAGGTGAGGGAGAGATTGAGCGAGTAAACCCTTTATAGCCACACCTAGGGGCACATTTACTAAGCTCGAGTGAAGGATTCAAAGTAAAAAAACTTCGAATTTCAAAGTATTTTTTTGGGTACTTCGACCATCGAATAGGCTACTATGACCTTCGACTACGACTTTGTTTCGAACAATTCGAACTAACATTTGTTCAACTATTCGACCATTCAAAAGCCGAAGTACTGTCTCTTTAAAAAAAAACTTTGACTACATACTTCGGCAGTTTAAACCTACCGAGGTACAATGTTAGCCTATGGGGACCTTCCCCATCAGTTTTCTAAGCTTTTTTTTTATTGAAGGAAAATCCTACGATCGATCAATTAAAATCCTTCGAATTGTTCGATTCGAAGGATTTCATCGTTCGATCAAATGTTTTTTCCTTCGGTCGTTCGATTGTAGGATTTGCGGTAAATCCTTCGAATTTGACATTCAAATTCGTAGGATTTTACTTCGAGGGTCGAATTTGAGGGTTTATTAACCCTCGATATTCGACCCTTAGTAAATGTGCCCCCTGATGTCACGTGCAGATGAAGTGCCATTATCGTGACAGTACTACTAACAAAAAGTTGAAGAAAAATGTATGATTCTGTTTGATGAATTCTATCTTCTATAGTTTTAACATTGTCTCAAAGTTACGATATGGTAATAATATATGTGTTTGTGAATATACTGTTTAAAATGTTTTTCCAATATCTTCTCTATGACAGATGACAAGCATGAAAGGCTATAATTTCTCTGACTTCCATTTGAGTAATGACACCATTTACAATCTGCCTGTAAGGATCTCTTACCCTGGTGGTCCAGTGGTCCACGGGGACGCCTGCCGCTCCTTCGGCAGGGATGCCCACCACATGTTTTCTGTCTCTATTGACGGTTCCTCTATGGCACGCTTCCTGGATTTCGGGCACGTCCGGGTTTTATGCGCCGGCGTAATGACATCATCTCGCCTGGCGCAAAATTCAAAAGGTATTTAAAGAGACTTTGGATATGAAGCAGTTGCCCACTATTAGGTCTAACTGTTTAGTTCCTGGGTGCTTATTTTATGTGAAAGCCATGTATCCTGCTATTGATCCTTGCCTGCCCGACTTTTCCAAACTCTCCGATCTTGATCCTTGCCTCCTTGCCTGACTATTCTGAACTCTCCAATCCTGATCCTAGCCGACTATCCTGTGAACTCAGCCTGTTCCGACCCGGCCTGTCTGACCACGCTATTCTGTTTGATCCTCCTGGGTTGTGTTGCCTTTCCGTCCTAAATCCTTAGTAAAACAATCATGCACCTTTGCTCGTCCAGAACTATTGCTTGGCTCCTCTCTTAATAAGACCTGATGGCATCCGATTAACAGAGGGCTCCTCCCGAAGTGAAGGGCGGCTGCATTTGTTCTGGACAGTGATGGGCTATTTTCCCGCAAAATTTGTGAAACAGGCAAGAAAATAGCAAAAAACCAATTTTGACGCTGGTGTCAATTTCGAGACAATTGACACACATTAAAGTCAATGTGTTTCCGTTTAAATTATCGCCCGCAAATTTTCACTGCAAATTCGTGAATTTATTATCCTGTGGCAAGACACTGAAATTTGCCACAAATTCACACCTGGTGAATAAATTCGCCCATCACTACTTCTGGATTCACGGTGCCGATCGTGACACTGCATTATTCTTCAGCATTATTACTGGTATCATGTTTGAATATAAAATTTATTTGACCATGACATGTCTACTAGATACTGTTCCCAGGGATGAGCACCATTTAATCAATTTGGTTAATACTGTAGTTTATAGCCAAACAAATATTTACCATTATCTACAAAAAATGATTTTCCTTTCAATATGGTATTCAAGTGGATCAATAAATTATAAAGATTATAGGATCAGAATGCAGATTGTGGTACAACGTGTCAAAAGATACTATAATCTCTAGTTTTCTCTGGGCCAGTCTAGGACAGATAAAATAATGAAAGCCCACACTAGACTGGTACAAATAACATTTCTAGAGCAAATGTTGTTTCAGTATGCTTCAATTACCAGAGCTCACATTCTACTATAATGTAACCTTTATATTACTATATCCCCTTCCCATGCTCCTTCCCTAGTTTTGAATACGAGCTATACCTTTTTAACTTTTAAGGTTTTGTCAAGAAAGAAGGGGCTCATTCTGTATCTTTAGATGTTTTAGATGACCTCAATCAGCACTCCTGACACTGTTATCCACCTATTATTGGGATTCTAGATGATGTGGTTGAAAAGTGATATTGTTTTTGGCCATTAAATGGTTTAATACTTCTATAATTCTATAGTTCTAAAATATTAAAAATGCTAGAAATAATCATTCCAACTCAATGGTCAAGGTCTTCAAAGAAATTCCATCAAATCAGCTTATATGTCCATACAAATGATTCAGAATGAGCAATAAATCTTTTTGTATCATTATATGAAGACAATGATGTATTATTATTCACTACAATTGACAGTAAAAGTAAAACTACCATGTTTGCAATCTGCTCCTGAAATGAAGCTCTGATCTGAGGAATTTATCATTCCTCCACACTATAATGATGTCTAAAAGTATCATTTGAGACCTGTTATGAATTCATTTGCATTTGTTTTACATATAGATAAAAATGCCTGACTAATTTGCTACCAGTTGAATATCACATGAATTACTCTAAGGTTCATGACTGCATCACATAGCGGGACAGTTCACAGAGCTGATTTAATCCAGATCTCACGGGATTGAATGCCTCTGCCTATGAATTTTGCAAATATGTTGAGAGTGAATTAAACCCAACCATTTTAATCAGTTCATTGCACCAAAAGTTAAGCATAATTTTCTAATTTATCAGGTGGAATAATGAAAGTGGGGGAATGAAGTTGAAGAATTATTTTTTATATCCGACTATAATATAAAAAACCCATTAAATCCAAAAATTATGCATAAATAAAGCTAAAATATGGAAAAGTGATATTTAATAGAACGTAAAAGTAATATGATGTAAAAGGAAAACTGGAAAATCTTTCAGACTGTTTTACAAATACATTCAGTACATGGAGGCTTATTTATTAAAGGTCAAATTTTAGTGGTTTTAAAGATTTTTGAATCCACAACTAAACTCACAAACTCTAAAACCATGATTCTCATTAAGGGGCCGATTCACTAACTTTGAGTGAAGGATTCGAAGTAAAAAAACTTAAAAAAAAAAATTTTGAAGTATTTTTTGGGCTACTTCGTCCATCGAATGGGCTACTTCTACCTTCGACTACGACTTCGAATCGGAGGATTCGAAGTAAAAATCGTTCGACTATTCGGCCAATTCGATAGTCGAAGTACTGTCTCTTTAAAAAAAATTCGACCCCCTAGTTCGCCATCTAAAAGCTACCGAAGTCAATGTTAGCCTATGGGGAAGGTCCCCATAGGCTTGCCTAAGTTTTTTTGATCAAAGGATATTCCTTCGATCGTTGGATTTAAATCCTTCGAATCGTTCGATCGAAGGAATAATCCTTCGATCGTACTATCTGCGCTAAATCCTTTGACTTCGATATTCGAAGTCGAAGGTTTTTAGTTCCTAGTCGAATATCGAGGGTTAATTAACCCTCGATATTCGACCCTTAGTGAATCGGCCCCTATATGTATTAAAAGATCTGAATATAAAAAGTATGAGCAGAAAAAAGCTCTAACAGTTTTTTGGACAATTTGTTGCAGAAAACCTTATTCTGGTTGGATGAAAAATGGTCGATTAGGATCAGCACACTTCTATAGCATCTTGACAACTTGTACTTGGCAACTTTGCCATTAAAGGCTTTCATGGTTTTTTCACATAACGAGTTTTGAATTTTTTGAAGATTTTTAAAAATATAGAAATAATTTTTTTTTGTGATTCTTAGAAAACAAATTGTGATTCAATTGTTAGTAAATGGACCCCAAATAGTTATGGGGGAGACAATAGCTTAAAGCTTTTTAGACTGTAATTATTTTAATGCTTTGTATTAGTTATTGGTTGCTTTGTAATTCTGTTTTCTTAGGGGCAGATGTATCAAGGGTCGAATTTCGAGGGGTTAAATCCCTCGAAATTCGACTGGGGAATAGAATCGAATAGGCAATTCGGGTGTATTTACGCGCCGGCGAATAGTCGAATGGGCGAATATTCGCCTGGCGAATAGTCGCACGATCGAATATTCGATCAAAGGATTTTCATTCAATCGAATGATCGATCGAATGCCTTTTTATTCGATCAAAAACTTGGAAAACAAACCTATGGGACTTTCCCATAGGCTTTTAAAGCAATTCGGTAGGTTTTAGGTGGCGAAGTAGGCAGTCGAAGTATTTTTAAAAGAGACAGTACTTCGACTATCGAATGGGCGAATAGTCGCAGCGTTTTTGCGCTCGATCTATTCGAATCATTCTACTCAGGCGAATTTACGCCAATTCGATAGTCAAAAATCTATTTGTTGTACAGGAGTGTGATTCCCCCCACTGAGGGGGAATTTTACCTAGAACTGGCCCAAAGAGAAAATCATTATTTTCCGCCCACACATAGAACCAATAGACTGTTTGATATGGCAGCAGAATCAAACCCCTTTTGTATCACAGGATACACACTTAACAAATACCTTGCATCTTGCAGCTCAATAATAATAGTTCAGGATAAACTACATTTAAACAATGCTTTTTATCCGGAAACCCGATATCCAGAAATCTTAGAATTACGGAAAGGCCGTCTCCCATAGACTCCATTTTATCCAAATAATCCAAATTTTTAAAAATGACTTCCTTTTTCTGTGTAATAATAAAACAGTCACTTGTACTTGATCCCAACTAAGATATAATTAATCCTTATTGGAAGCAAAACCAGCCTATTGGGTTTATTTCGTGTTTAAATGAATTTCTAGTAGACTTAAAGGAGAAGGAAACCCCCAGGGCGCTAAACCCCTCCCCCCCTCCCCTGTGCTGCCCCCCCTCCCTCCTCCCCCCTGGCCTACCTGTCCCCCTGGGCAAATGCCCCTAACTTTTTACTCACCCCTCTGCGCAGGTCCTGTCCACGGAGTACGCAGTCGCCATCTTCTCCCACGCGCGTCTTCTTCCTGCTCTGATCGGCGTTTTCTGGCGCATGCGCAGTAGGAACAGGTACCGGTACGGCTCTACTGCGCATGCGCCGAATGTCACGAAGTGAAATCGGAAAACTTCGTGACATTCGGCGCATGCGCAGTAGAGCCGTACCGGTACCTGTTCCTACTGCGCATGCGCCAGAAAACGCCGATCAGAGCAGGAAGAAGACGCGCGTGGGAGAAGATGGCGACTGCGTACTCCGTGGACAGGACCTGCGCAGAGGGGTGAGTAAAAAGTTAGGGGCATTTGCCCAGGGGGACAGGTAGGCCAGGGGGGAGGAGGGAGGGGGGGCAGCACAGGGGAGGGGGGGAGGGGTTTAGCGCCCTGGGGGTTTCCTTCTCCTTTAAGCCATGAAGACCTAAATTGCGGAAAGATCCATTATCCGGAAAACCCCAGGTCCAGAGCATTCTGGATAACAGGTCCCATACCTGTATTCTAATGCTAAAGGATTATATATGTACTTCTTTCTTTAAAAACTAGGCCTTAAACTCATTAGTAACACCAAAAGAATGTACCCTTGCCAAAGCACTTTGCTTTTTCAACTTAGGGGCCGATTCACTAAGGGTCGAATATCGAGGGTTAATTAACCCTCGATATTCGACTAGGAATTAAAATCCTTCGACTTCGAATATAGAAGTCGAAGGATTTAGCGCAGATAGTTCGATCGAACGATCTAAGGATAATTCCTTCGATCGAAAGATTAAATCCAACGATCGAAGGAATATCCTTCGATCAAAAAAAGTTAGCCAAGCCTATGGGGACCTTCCCCATAGGCTAACATTGACTTCGGTAGCTTTTAGATGGCGAACTAGGGGGTCAAAGTTTTTTTTAAAGAGACTTTGACTATCGAATGGTCGAATAGTCGAACGATTTTTAGTTCGAATCATTCGATTCAAAGTCGTAGTTGAAGGTCGAAGTAGCTCATTCGATGGTCGGAGTAGCCCAAAAAAAACTTCAAAATTCGAAGTTTTTTAACTTCGAATCCTTCACTCGAAGTTAGTGAATCGGCCCCTTAGTGTTGTTGTTTGTCGTAAATCAAATATGAATTCTACTGGCCCCAAAGTTAATTCTCAGTAAGTCAACTGGCTGGAAAAGTTCAGTTTGTTGACCCTTCTCTCATGCATTCTAAGCTATTCAGGATCCTTCCATGGATATGGCTTCTGCATACTTCATTCAGAATCCCATAAGAAAGGCAAGGGCCAAAAGGAAGAGATCAAGAAATCAAAACAGGAATATAAGGAGACCCAAGTGTCAAGCAAAGAATAATATCATAAAGAGCATTTCACAGGTTTCCTCACCCTCTTTATTCTTCTTCAACAAAGGAAAGGTCAATTTTATCTTTAGAAGTTGCACATCTTGTGTTTCAATTGCCTTCTGATCAAGCTCACAGTGTTTTCACAGCTATTGCCAGAATTAGATATAATATATAGGGATGTAGCGAACTGCCGATTTGGTGTTCGCGAACGCCGTTCGCGAACACCGGCAAAAAATGCGAACGTTCGCGAACAGTTCGCGAACTTCGAACACCCGCTAAAATCGTTCGATTCGAACGTTCAAAGGATTTTTCATTCGAATCGAACGTTCAAAGGATTTTAATCGTTCGAACAAATGGAAATCGTTCGAACGAATGGAAATCGTTCGATTTTAGCGGTCGAATGGTCGAATGGTCGAACGATTTGTATTCGAATCGAACGCGAACTCAAAATGCGAACGTTCCCAAACGTTCGCGAACATTAGGCGGATGCGAACGGTCGAAGTTCGCGTGAACAAGTTCGCCGGCGAACAGTTCGCTACATCCCTAATAATATATTTTGAAATATCAGAAGTCACGATTGAAAAAAATGCTTCTTTGTCACCTGTATTAAAAGGTGGTTGATTAAAATAGGAAGTGACCTGTCAAAAAAAAAAGTACAAGAAGCAAAGTAAAATGTATATATTTGGGGTGTAATAGTAAAGCTCCAGTTTTACCTTTACACAAGAACTATTGTAATGTATCAAGGAAATCACCATCAATCGGGGACATTTATTTTCCTTAAAGGGATACTATGGTGATTTTTATGGTGTTGTTTTTATTTCTAAAGTACACTGTTTACACTGCAAATAATTCACTCCACAATATAACATTTTGTTCCTGAACCAACAAGTGTATTTAGTTGTAATATTGGTGTGTAGGTGCATCTCAGGTCATTTTGCCTGATCTTGTGCTTTTATAAAGAGCCAGCACTTCATTATGGGACTTGGATTTTTACTATTGAGTGCTGTTCTAATTTTTACCAATCAACTGGCCATTGTTCTGTTGTTAGGCTGCTGGGGGGGGTTGATATCACTCCAACTTGCAGTGCAGCAGTAAAGAGTGACTGAAATTTATTAGAGCACAAGTCACATGACTAGGGACACCTAGGAGACTGACAATATGTCTAGCCCCATGTCAGATTTCAAAATTAAATATAAAAACAAATCTATTTGTTCTTTTGAAAAATGGATTTTAGTACAGAATTCTGCTGGAGCAGAACTATTAACTGGTGCATTTTTTAAAAAAAACATGTTTTCCCATCCCTTTAAAGCCAGACTATTATTTTGCACAACCTCACTATTGGTGTAATCCATAAAGATTGATGGAAAAAAATCAGGTGGCAGAGAAATGATTAAAAAAGTGTTGTTTTTTTTTGGTATGCAAATATATATTTGTATTTGCATAGCACTAATTGAGAACACAGCTCTGTACAGCAGAACAATAAATTAGAACAAACAGGGTTGATTGCAATAATAAATAGAAATAAGTACTAAATATAATACAAATAAATACAAAGTACAGTTACAATAAAGATTAAGATCTTATATTAAGAAAATATTGTCAAAGAAACAAGAGGATGGAGGTCCCTGTCCTGTAGATTTTACTAGTGATGGGCAAATTCGCGAAACTGGCGCGAAAATTCGCTGGTGTAAAAAAAAACAGTCACGAATTTCGCAAATTTAAAAATAGCACCAGCCGGTTTTTTTTACGCCAGCGAATTTTCGCAGCCATTTCGCAAATTTATTCGCCGGCTGGCGAATCACGCAAATTCACTGCAAATTTGCGCCTGGCGAATAAATTCGCCCATCACTAGATTTTACAAGATTGTTTCAACAAAATGGCACCATAGTTAGAACTTCTACCTTGCAGTGCTGGAATCCTGGGTTTGATTCTCGGCAGGGAACCACTTGCAAGGAGTTTTATTCTCCTTATGTTTGGGCGGATGTACTCAAATTTGCTCTCAAGCCATTTTACCAGTCCACAGGAATCTGATATGATAATGGTGACTAGTTAGATAACCCACCATATGCCCTTGGAATGGAACCACAGAGTGCACGGACAGTTATAAAAATGGATACTGTATACTTTCTCATATAAGATATCTATAAAAGGCTGAGACTTGTGAAAACTCACCTGAAGTTCTCCTGTTAGAAGTTAGAAGTTAGAAACTTCCACAAGACTCTTGTTTTTGTTACCGAAAACAAAGAACAAAGCATCTGAGAACCTTGTCTTGGAGTCATGTTCTACAATAAGGTTCTGGTTAGTACAATTACCAACAACCTTTGGATAAAATAATTACACATCTATAAGTGGGTAGAATTTTATAAATTTTTAAGTGCACCATGCCAGAACAGAAGTGTCTATCCTCCCACCAGAACTAGACCTGTTTACCCCATTTGCCTTACATATTGAGAAAAAGCCGACTAGTGAATGGGTGTTGATAGGTACTGACCGTTGCAGTGGTGTAACTATAGAAGAAGCAGCTCTGCAGTTTGCAGGAGGCCCAGATCACAGAGTTTACCTCCTCTACATCTTTCAGACATCTCCCCTCCCCGGATGCTCACTTACCTACTTTGTGCATGCAGCCAGGAGTGTTGTGCAGGTAGTCCAGGGGGCAAATTCACTAAGCAGCGGAAATGCGCTAGCAACGCCTTCGCCGCACTTCGACAGGGGAAGTTTCGACAGGGCGCTGCTAATTCACTAAAATCCAAAGTTGCGCTCAGGGAGGCGAACGGTAGCGAATTTGCACTAGCATTAATTCGTCAAGCAAAGCAAAGTTACGCTAGTTAAAGTACAATGGATGTATATGTTGCAGCAAATACATTACACTACGCAAGCTGGGAAACCTTCATAAAATAAAATAAAGTTGTTATTTTGCCCTATACATGTGCCCACTGTATAGTTTAGGTGCCATATGTTAGGAAATGTAGGGGGGAAGGAGGGTATCCCCAAAAAAGTGTACAATCTTTTTCAGCCTATCACCCTTAAAAAAGGAAAAGACGCCAGCGTTTTTTGGGACTTCGAAAAAAATGTCAACTTTTTTTTGAAGCAAGCCCTATCTACTCTATTGCACTTTGCCTGGTCTCAATTGGCGAAGGCAAGTCTGGCGCAAGAGGTAACGTTCATGAAAATCCACAAGTTAGTGAATTAGCGTAGTTACGTCCCTTTGCCATAGCGCAACTTCGCCTGGCGTAAGGGTGCAAAGTAGCGCTAGAGTAGGTCCACTTCACTAGCGAATTGACCCAAGCGCCCGTTAGTAAATCGGCGAAGTAACAAAATGACGTCATGCTGGCGAATTTGCCACTTCGCGCTTTAGTGAATTTGCCCCCAGGTATGTGTGTGCCGGTACCCCTAAAGAATTTTTTGGCAGGGGGGTCCACCCTGCCATTGTTTCACCACTGGACCACTGAATTTCTAGCAAGTGATTGCCGACTCTGAGCATGTGTGGTTAAAGCTCACCCAGCCTTGGCTTTAACTCTTCATGCATGATAGCACCCTTCAACCCATGCTGTGCTACTCAGCTTTTTCTTAACAGGAGAATGGGCCAAATGTGGGTCGGTAAACTGGTATGGTTAGGGTCTTGGAGGCCTCACCACAATGAATCCCTTTTATGTGAGGCTTTGGTTCTCTTTTAATGGGATAGGTTATGACGTCCGTGCACTTTAACACTGTTTCTACACTTTACCTTTATAAACATGCTCCTAAGCAACAATGCACCATCTTCTAAAATCACTTTCCAAATTTCTAATTTAGGCTGATAGGTAGCGTACAAGGCGCCATTTCAAAATCATGTTAAGTGATTAATTCTATTTGTATAATGCCAGGGTTGAACAATTTCTATAATGTCACCCTGTGATTGCTTCGGTATGACGCGGCCACTGAGTTTCCATCTTCCCCATAATTGCATCAGCACAGAATGGCATTTCTGCTTACAATCTAAAGTTTAATTAAGTAATAATGTTTAGCCGTGCGCTTCAGGCTTTTGCTTTGCATTACAATGATTTAAGCACTGAATAATATTCAGTAAGAAAGTGTATGGTAATAAACAATAATTATGTTTTAGAAGGCATGCTAATTAGACGCCCCATCAAATGTGACGGAAAGGGAAAGTATAAATGCCATGTAAATAGGAGGCAACTTTGTAATGAGAGTTAACGCTAAGGAAAAACAATATTCAGCACTATAACTGCTGCAAAATTACACTTATCCCATCACTAACTCATTCAATGGGTGAACTGAAGATGTCTGTACAGGTATGGAATCCCATCCCAGGAAACCCATTATCCAGAAACCTCTGAATTACAGGAAGGCCATCTCCCATAACCTCCATTTTATGCAAATAATTCTAATTTAAAAACGTATTTCTGGAATAATAAAATAGATGGTAACTAGTGATGGGCGAACTTCTCTCATTTCGCCGAAAAATTTGCGAATTTCCCACAAAATTCGCAAAACGGCGAAAAATTTGCAAAAAATCGTGAAATCGGAAAGTTCACAAAAAAATTGTGAAATTCTACCGTTTTCACTCAAAAAATCTGAAATTTGGAAATTTTCACTCAAAAATCGTGAAATCTGAAGGTTTTCACAAAAAAATTGAGATCCACGGGGATTTTCGCAGGAGATCCACATTTTCCGCAAATTTTTGCCAGGCGAATTTATTCGCCCATCACTAATGGTAACTAAGCTGCATGAGTCCATATTGGTGGCAAACCAATCCTGTTGGATTTAGTTATTGTTTAAATCATTTTTAAGACTTATGGTACATAGATCCAAATTAAGGAAAGATATCTTATCCAAGAAAAGCTGTGGATCCCATGGACTTGGGGGTTTCTGGATAACACATCTTAAGTGGTATATTTATCAAAAAGTGAAGTTAGAGATCGACACATTCCTCTAGAGTGAAATCCACTCTCCATTTATTTCTATGGGATTTATAAAATGTTTATATTTATCAATGGGTGAAAGTGAAAGTTCATCCTTTGATAAATACGAATATCAAAACCCCATAGAAATGAATGGAGAGTGGTGGAATTTCAATCTAGCTGACTGTGGCAATCTCTAACTTCACTCTTTGATAAATATACCCTTAAGTCTACTAGAAAATCATATAAACATTAAGGGGCCGATTCACTTGTGAATTCAAGTGAAGGATTCGAAGTAAAAAAACTTTGAATTTCAAAGTATTTTGTGGGCTACTTCGACCATCGAATGGGCTACTTCGACCTTCGACTACGACTTCGAATCGAAGGATTCAAACTAAAAATCGTTCGACTATTCGACCATTCGATAGTCGAAGTACTGTCTCTTTAAAAAAAACTTCGACCCCCTACTTCGGCAGCTAAAACCTACCAAGCACCAATGTTAGCCTATGGGGACCTTCCCCATAAGCTTTCTAAGCAATTTCTGATCAAAGGAAAACCGTTCGATCAATGGATTAAAATCCTTCGAATTGTTCGATTAGAAGGATTTAATCATTCGAACGAACGGTTTTTCTTTCGATCTTTCGATCGAAGTAAATGCGGTAAATACTTTACTTCAATATTCGAAGTCGAAGGATTTTACTTCGATGGTTGAATATTGAGGGTTAATTAACCCTCGATATTTGACCCATAGTAAATGTGCCCCTAAATGTCGATATTCTAATTTTTCAATTTTTTTCAAATTCGAATCGAATTTGGACTATTCCCTAGTCGAAGAACACAAAAATAGTTCAAAATTCGAATTTTTTTCTTTCGAAAATTCACCTCGACCTTTGATAAATTTGCCCCTATGTGTCACTAGGTGTAGATTAGTGATGGGCGAAAAATTTTCGAAACTACGCCGGCATCTCGTTTTTGACGCCAGCGTCCGTTTTTTTTACGCCGATGCTCGTTTTCATAGTGTTTCACAGCGAAAAAAAAACACCCACATACGATAATGTATAGGAAACAAATGCCACACTGTTTGAAACTGTTGGGCAATTTGAAAAATGTTACACCAATATTGACCAATACATAGTAACATAGTAAGTAAGGTTGAAAAAAGACACATGTCCATCGAGTTCAACCTTTTATTTATTTATTTATTTATTTATTTTTATCTGCCTAACTGCCAGTTGATCCAGAGGAAGGCAAAAAAAAACATCTGAAGCCTCTCCAATTTGCATCAGAGGGGGAAAAAATTCCTTCCTGACTCTAAGATGCAGTGGGACCAGTCCCTGGATCAACTTGTACTATGAGCTATCTCCCATATCCCTGTATTCCCTCACTTGCTAAACACCATCCAACCCCTTCTTATACCTATCTAATGTATCAGCCTGTACCCCTGATTCACTTCCCAGCTCTCCCTGTAACACCCCTTTCCCTCCTCTAATCTCATTGGCTCCCTCCTGTCTGCTGGGAGGAGCTACTGGTGAATAAAGCATCCGACCCTTCCTTGTACCTATCTAATGTATCAGCCTGTACCACTGATTCAGGGAGACAATTCCACATCTTCACAGCTCTCACTGTAACAAACCCCTTCCCAATATTTAGCTGGAACCTCTTTTCTTCTAATCGGAATGGGTGGCCTTGTGTCAGCTGGAAAGACCTACTGGTAAATAAATCATTAGAGAGATTATTATATGATCCCCTTATATATTTATACATAGTTATCATATCACCCCTTAAGCGCCTCTTCTCCAGCGTGAACATCCCCAATTTGGCCAGTCTTTCCTCATAGCTAAGATTTTCCCTTTACCAGCTTAGTTGCCCTTCTCTGTACCCTCTCTAATACAATAATGTCCTGTTTGAGTGATGGAGACCAAAACTGTACGGCATATTCTAGATGGGGCCTTACCAGTGCTCTATACAGTGGGACCCCCTCCTCCCGTGACTCTCTGCCCCATTTAATACAGCTCAAGACCTTATTTGCCCTTGATGCTGCTGACTGGCATTGCTTGCTACAGACAAGTTTATCATCTACAAGGACTCCAAGCTCCGTCTCCATTATGGATTTGCCTGGTGCAGTCCCATTAAGGGTATAAGTGGATATTTTTTAGTGATGGGCGAATTTAGTCGCCAGGCGCGAATTTGCGGCGAATCCGCGCGATTCGCCGCCAGCGAATAAATTTGCGAAACGCCCTCGAAAATTTGCGGCAAAAATTCACTGGCGTCAAAATTTTTTTTCCGCAAAAACGGGTGTGGGCGTCAAAAACGGGCGACGGCGTCGAAAAAACGGGCGCCATTTCGCAAATTCGCCCATCACTAATATTTTTACATCCCAGGTGCATGGCTTAACATTTATAAACATTGAATCTCATTTGCCACTTAGCTGCCCAGATTGCCAGTTTGTCAAGATCCTGTTGCAAGTGCCACATTCTGGATGGAATTAATTGGGCTGATAGTTTTGTGTCATCTGCAAACACTGATACATTACTTACAATACCCTCCCCTAAGTCATTAATGAACAAGTTAAATAAAAGTGGACCCAATACAGAGCCCTGAGGGACCCCACTAAGAACCTTACTCCAAGTAGAGAATGTCCCATCAACAACCACCCTCTGTACTCGATCCTGTAGCCAGTTTCCTATCCATGTGCAAACGACTTCATTAAGCCCAACAGACCTTAGTTTAGAAGCAGTCGTTTGTGGGGCACAGTATCAAACGCTTTGGCAAAATCCAAATAGATCACATCTACTGCCCCCACTGTCCAGAATCTTACTTACCACATCATAAAAAGCAATCAAATTCGTCTGACATGACCTATCCTTCATAAAGCCATGCTGATTGCTGCTCATAATGCCATTGACTAGGGCAACATTTTGAATGTGATCCCTTAACAAGCCTTCAAATAATTTGCCCACCACAGATGTCAAGCTTACTGGCCTATAATTGCCAGGCTGAGATCGTAATCCCTTTTTAAATATTGGAATAACATCATCTTTTCTCCAATCCATAGGCACCATACCAGATGACAGTGAATCTGAGAAAATCAGAAATAAGGGCTGGTCTAAAACTGAACTAAGCTCTCTTAGAACCCGGGGGTGTATGCCATCAGGCCCTGGAGCCTTGTTTACATTAATTTTTATTAAATCTTTATGAATCATATCCTGAGTCATTTGGAGAATTTTTTGCCGTTTTGTGAATTTTCAATGGAAGTAAATGGATCGGATTCACCCATCACTAATTGCTTTTTTTTCTAGAGAGTCTACTTTAAAGAGATATACTCATGATTTTAATGGTGTCTTTTCTAATACCTTTTGACAGTGTAATTTTTAATACTTATTACATATATTTTAACTACTACTAGTATTTTAATTATACGTGTCCTTTTGACAAGAAATGCATCCAGTCCATTTTTGGAACCAGTCGCTAGGTATAAACAGCTGTATAATGAAAGTCCTTTTTAAATAAACATAAACCCAAACTAATTTTTTTTATTAAAACATTCTTACCTGTTATAAACTCATTTAAAATTCTCATCTGTCAACCATATATTGACTGTCCCTCCTCTATGTCTTAGGCATAGAGGTGGGGCAGGTAATTACTTTCACTTTCCATTCTGCACTTCCTAGATGGTGCCTGCCTGCTTGATGTGATTGTGACTTTCAAGACTAAAAATAAACAAGATTTAAATCATTTATATAGTATAAGTGACATTGATTTTGCTTGACTAACCTCATAAAATAGGATTTGGAATTATTTCTTAAGGTTACAGTTCCCCTTTAAGTTACCAAGCTCTTGATATGCACTACGTAGGCCCAGCTCTGCGAGTTGCTAGAACTGATAATTTACATAAATAAATCAAAATAATAAATGATTAGATTTTTATTTTAATTTCTCATTACCTCGTATTCATGTTCTGAAGTAGATATAACTGGTCTATGGTGCTACCAAACCTAATTGAAATGAAGAAAGGTAAGTTATTCAACAAGGAAAACAATCCAGAAACTAAACTGAACCTTCTATTAACCTCCCTTCTTCCTACAATCGCCAACACTACAGTTGTAATTACACATTTCATATTGGTTTTGCAGCTAATCATTATTCTATAGGTTGCTCAGCATTGCCAAGTTTTAATTATGTTTTATTCATTTGCAGTGAGTTTCAACAACCCAGAGGAAGGAGAAGCATTTGCAAACTATTGCTGGGGTGTAAATGTATATTAGAATAAGAGTGAAGTAACCGCAAGGTACGTAAATAATCAGGGACAGTGGACAGTTTGCATGAATGTTAGTGTGAACAATTAATTTATATAATATTCAGTATAAATGAATCTAGCAAAAGATCCATAGCTAGGACATTCTAGTGCCTTCTATTACAATTAGTGATGGGCGAATTTATTGGCCAGGTGCGAATTTGCGGCGAGTTTGCGCGATTCGTCCCCAGCGAATAAATTCGCGAAATGCCCGCGAAAATTCGGTCAAAAACGGCCACCGGCGTCAAAAAGCGAGACACCGGCGCCGTTTCGCGACTTTTTCGCCGTTTCGCGCAAATTAGCCCATCACTAATTACAATCATTTCCTTTTTTCACTGTATCCAGTTGGGCTGAAATGAACAGCGGGTGGCGTTGCTGCTTCAAATTATATTCACAGTGTAAAAACTGCTAATACTGTAACTTAAAAACTAAAGGAAAAATAACATATCTGCTTGCTCCCATGCAAAACAGTTACATTTATAACACTCTCAGCTGGGTCCTTGCCATGGTGATTGGAGAATGGGATGATGTAGCTGTAATTACTGTAATCAATGAAAAATTAAATAATAGAGGGTTGTTTTTTTTTCAATATAAAAGATTTTTTTTTTAACAC
Organism: Xenopus laevis; assembly: GCF_017654675.1. NCBI lineage: Eukaryota > Metazoa > Chordata > Amphibia > Anura > Pipidae > Xenopus > Xenopus laevis. The sequence continues at coordinate 196,915,133 of NC_054372.1, read as the reverse complement.
AAATGACATATTCACTTTGTACACTTGATCCACCAGAGGTTGTTTGAGACTATAATGACAATCATATATAATGGCACACATACACCATGTAGGATCCCCAACCATTGGCTCATGAGTAACATGTTGCTCGACAACCCCTTGGATGTTGCCCGTAGTGGCCTCAAAGCAGGAGCTTCTTTTTGAATTCCAGACTTGGAGGCAAGTTTGGTTTGCATAATAAAAACAGATGTACTGCCAAACAGAGACTCCTGTAGACTGTCAGTCCACATAGGTGTCACCTAATGGCCAATCACAGCACATATTTGGCAACCCAGAGACTTTTTGTCATGCTTGTGTTGCTCTAAAATTTGAATGTGGCTCATGGGTAAGTAAGGATGGGCACCCCCGATGTAGGTTCACTAGTAGAGAGATACTTGCTAGTGGTTTGAATTCTCTCCAATGGAAGCCAGAGTACCTCTCCTGATGAGTGTCCTTTCACCTTAGGCAAGGTATTGACTGGGAGAGCTACTACCAGTCTAATGATCCTCGGTCTAGCTAAGCTCTGCTCTTGGATCCATTGGTCAGATCAGTAAGCCATGATTATAAAAGCAAACTCTAGCAACTCCAAGGTAGTGGTGGGAGTGTGGGGGGTGCAATCCAGGTTCTGAAAAATAAACCAATTATTAATAAAGAAGAATAAAGACTCAGGGGCACATTCACCAAGCTTGGGTGAATGAATAGAGGGAAAAAAGCTCGAATTTCGAGTCGTTTTTTGTGCTCCTCGACTATCGAATTGGCGTGAATTCGCCTGAGTAGAATGATTCAAATAGATCGAGCGCAAAAACGCTGCGAGTATTCGCCCATTCGATATCGAAGTACTGTCTCTTTTAAAAATCATTCGACTGCCTACTTCGCCAGATTAAACCTACCGAATTGCTTTAAAAGCCTATGGGAAAGTCCCATAAGCTTGTTTTCTAAGTTTTTGATCGAATAAAAAGGCATTCGATCGATTATTTGATTGAATGAAAATCCTTCAATCGAATATTCGCCCATTCGACTATTCGCCAGCGCGTTAATTCGCCAGAATCCCCTATTCGATTCTATTCCCCAGACGAATTACGAGGGATTTAACCCCTTGAAATTCGACCATTGATCATCTGCCCCTTAATATGCAACCCTGTCCTAAAAGGCATCAGTTGAATGAGAGCAATATCCCGTACAAATTAATACATATGAAGAATAAAACACAATTTAAAGCTGTCGAACAACTTAAAGTGGTCCTATCACCCACAAAAAAAAAAGCTGTATAATGAAAGAACTTTGCAAAATAAACATGAGACCCAAATTCTTTTTTTTTTATTAAAAGGTTATAAATGTGTTAAATATCTAAGCTATCAATCATATATTGCCTGCCCCACCTCTTTGCCTGAGGCAAATAGGCAGGGCAGTCAGTTACTTTCGCTTTCCATTCAGTACTTCCTAGATATCACTGGACTCCTCACATTCTATAGTTGTGTAGGGCACTGAGCATAAGGACATTAGGTCCCCCATTCTGGTGATACACAACTTTTTTAAATAACAGTGTCTCCTGCCTGCTTGCTGTGATAATTCAAGACAAATTGAAAATCATTAAATAATATATCCAGTGTGAGTAAAGTTTATTTTGCTAAACTAACATTATAGAAAGTGATTCAGAATTATTTCTGAGGGTGACAGGTCCAAAAATACGAATTTTAGTGGAAAAAACCTCCAAATTTTCAAGATGTATTATATCCAGAGGATGGAAAAAGTTCTAATCCAGAAAATCCAGCATCTCATACATACTGAGATTGTATATACAGTAAGTCAATTGGAGAGGTTCCTATCCTATTTGGAAGTTTCTTTGGTCTGCGCTGAAAATCAGACTATTTTGTACTTTTTTCCCAAAATCTTTTGTATATACCAAATATACAAATTCTTATCCACAATAATGGAGAGTGAACCTTTACTGTATACTAAAAGTGCTGCCCATTATAGGCGTCATTTACCACCGCAGTTGCAGTCATGCAAATTTTCCCTCAGTCAGTTTCCCAAATCATGACGTTTATTAAGGGGCCGATTCACTAACTTCGAGTGAAGGATTCAACGTTTTTTTTGGGCTACTTCGACCATCGAATGGGCTACTTCGACCTTCGACTACGACTTCGAATCGAAGGATTCGAAGTAAAATCGTTTGACTATTTGACCATTCGATAGTCGAAGTACTGTCTCTTTAAAAAAAACTTCGACCCCCTAGTTCGCCATCTAAAAGCTACCGAAGTCAATGTTAGCCTATGGGGAAGGTCCCCATAGGCTTGGCTAACTTTTTTTGATCGAAGGATATTCCTTCGATCGTTGGATTTAAATCCTTTGAATCGTTCGATTCGAAGGATTTAATCGTTCGATTGAAGGAATAATCCTTTGATCGTTCGATCGTACTATCTGCGCTAAATCCTTCGACTTCGATATTCGAAGTCGAAGGATTTTAGTTCCTAGTCGAATATCGAGGGTTAATTAACCCTCGATATTCGACCCTTAGTGAATCAGCCCCTAAATGTAAATTGAATGTTTGTTGAATACGGTTGCGCCTCCAAATCATATGGTAGCTCAGGGTGTCATGGTTCCCTGTTGAAATCAGTGCAGGACAGGTGAGGTGAAAGATTAGGACACACCACTTGAACACCAGAATGACTAGAAATTATTCAGAGCAATTTTATGCGACCCGCAATGATGTGTGGTGCAATAGTACTGATCTTGACTCACTGGCCGCAGATGTGTGAGGCACAACTCTCCCTGTCAAGCACAACAACACTGGGATTCTGGCACAAAAAAATTTCATGGAGGGATGGAACAACAGCGGTCGTATATGAAATTGCACTTTTTTCACTGTACTTGTGGTTGTAAGCTATCCCTTTTATTTTGGGTTTCTCTACTAGACCAGGGCCACCACAGCCCTTTAGCAGGAATGACCTGTAGGTCTAAAGATGCCCCAGTAGCTCCCCATCTTATTTTCTGCTGATTCCCAGCACAAAATCTGGGCTGGTGTAACTTATTGAGCTTAGGGATCCACAATATAACATTCACAATACAAAGCATTTAGTAATTAATTCTAAAGCACAAAACATGGCAGCATAGAAACCAGAGCAATTGGCATTAGAATTAATTAGCCACTTAGCATTATCTTCCATGATAGACAAACCTCACTCTCTGATTGATGAGCAGCGGGGTTGACACCTGTCTGGTTTTCACTCAGGCAGAGACGGAAATTCCCAATGCAAAGCCAATAAATTTGTAATCTCACTAGTAGCACTTGGGGTCTAGATGCACATGCCCCAGACCTACAGCTCAAGGGGAAGTTATCCAACCAAACAGAACAGCCAGGTTTCCGGGAGGGCTGTCCGGGGTAAAAATGCCTGTCCAGATTTCCAAATTAAGAAATCGTGAATGAATGGCGTGATGATCAGCCAATCGGCAATTGCCATGTCATGCCCCTGACATCACAGTCACACTCCTGAACCACCACCCACCTCACCCCTTAATCTCATCCTCCCTCCTCTGCTGTCACAAGGGATACCCCCATATCGTTTCAGCTTGTCAATAGCAGCAATGATCCAGGACTTCAAACTTGTCACAGGGGGTCACCATCTTGGAAAGTGTCTGTGACACTCACATGCTCAGTGGGCTCTGATTGGCTGTTGAGAAGCTAAGCTTAGGGCTCGTCACTAATTATCCAGCAGAAAATGAGCTTCCCTGGCTATAATATAAGCTGATGCTACAGGTTTGCTGATTATTCAATTCTGATGCTAATTGCACTGGTTTCTGTGCTGCCATGTAGTAATTATGTGTATTAATTACTAATCAGCCTTATATTGTGACATTTCTATTCTATGTGTACTGTATATTGTGAGTGGGTCCCTAAGCTCAGTAAGTGACAGCAGCACAGAGCATGTGAATCAGTGAATCAGCAGAAAAGAAGATGGGGAGCTACTGGGGCATCTTTGGAGACACAGATCTTTACTGCTAAAGGGCTGTGGTTGCCTTGGGCTGGTACAGAAGCACAAAACATCATGTACAACATTTCTTGCCTATTTATTTTGTTAGGCTTTAGTTCTCCTGTAAGACAAATATTCTCTAATATTTCTAAGCTTAAAAAAAGGATAAATGTTATTATTTATTGGAAGTATGCATCAGTAAAAATGTTTCTGGATTACACAAGTGCCTCTAGATTGTAAATAAATCCATCCACACATTCCTCCTTTGTTTAAATAAATCCCAATATTTTTAATTAAAATGTTTTGTTTTTTTATGTAAGAAATTCCCTTTAAGGTTAAAGGCGCATCCATAAGTATCACTTTTCCCAGTAATGTGGCTGCATGAGCTGTCACGTCTAGTGATGGGCGAATTTCTCCCGTTTCGCCAAAAAATGTGCGAATTTCACACAAAATTCGAGAAATTAATGAAACGGCAAAAAAATCACTGGAAATTCGTGAAATCTGAAAGTTTCATGAAAAATTCTTGAAATTCGAAATTTTCACGAAAAAAATCTTGAAATTCTGACATTTTCACGGGAAAATCGTGTAAATCAGACATTTTCATGAAAAATTTAGAAAATTGGAAATTGACGCCCGCGTCCAAGCTGACGCTGGCGTTAAAGTCAACGGGCATCGAATAGTGTTGTCGCACATGGATTTTGATGCAAACGACTTTTCGGACTTGAGTCCAAAAAATTTTGATGCAGGCGAAATTCCGCCACGAAATTTTCGCTGGAGATTCACGAGTTTATTATTGGAAATTTGCCACAAATTCGTGCCAGGTGCATTTATTCACCCATCGCTAGTCACATCGTGGGGCCCATTTAGTGAAGGAATAGAATAAAAAAAAATTTGAATTTCAAATGTTTTTTTAGCAACTTCAACCATCAAATTGGCTACTTCGACCTTCGACTACCACTTCGACTTCAAATCGAGCGATTCAAACTAAAAATCTTTAGACTATTCGACCATTCGATAAACAAAGTACTGTCTCTTTAGAAAAAACTTCGACCCCCTACTTCGCCACCTAAAACCTACCAAAGTGCAATGTTAGCCTATGGGGAAGGTCCCCATAGGCTTGCTAATGTTTTTTAGGTCGAATAAAAATCGTTTGATTGATGGATTAAAATCCTTTGAATCGAACGACTTGTAGGATTTAATCGTTCGATATAACGATTTTGCGGTAAATCCTTCGACTTCGATATTCGAAGTCGAAGGATTTACATTCGCAGTCGAATATCGAGGGTTAATTAACCCTTGATATTCGACCCTATGTAAATCTGCCCCCTAGTGTTAAACCGATTTCAAAGTATACACACGTCTCCTTCCTTTGCAAATTATTCCTGTTGCATAAGCTTTTAGGTTTATGAGATCTATATTTGGTCCCAAAGGTATTTTTATCGGAGGAAGCCGTTGTATTAATTTCTTCATTCTCTTATACCATATGATTTTGTCATCCATAATAACAGTTAATTGAGCAATCAGACACAACAGGATGCTGATTTGTTGTGCCCTAAATGCTTCCCTCAGGTGTATTGTCAGCGTAGAGGCGGCTGCCTTTGCATCTTAAATCACTTGAGAGGCGCAATTATTGCAAAAACACTGCTGGCCCTGGAGTGTCTTATTATGATTAGAAAATGTGTCAAGTAGCAATTGGTTGACGAAAGTAAGTTCGGAATTTCCATATTGTTTATCTCATTTATGGAAGACGTTAAAGTTAAAGCCTTTAATGCCCTTTTTACTAAAGTCCACTTACTTTTCAACCTGTATAGTCTCCAGTTAATAACTTCTTTTTTCATTTTTATTATTTTTTTTAATTGCAGTATAGAATCCCATACTTCAGCATCTTGCGCACGGCAGCCTAAAGTATTAAATTGCCCTCTTTATTTTACCGGCAGTGCCCAGTAGAAACGTAAATATTTAGAGGAGGAATGATTATGTCTGCAGAATTAAAAAGGACATTAAAAGGCAAAGCAGAAAGATTTCTTTTGGGGGTTCAATTTATTTTGGATTTAATTTAAGCTGAATAAACTTTCCATATGTTGGATGTTATACTGTCCATAAAAATTTATAGTATAACAGAAAATACTTACGATGGGCAAGTTTTTATCACCTGATTGAAACAGAAAAAAATGTGAAAGAAAAATACCTATTGACTTTTTTGCATTTGGGGTGAAACAAAACTGGGAAATTGACTCTTGGGGGCACATTTACTAAGGGTCGAAGTGAATTTTCGAATTTAAAAACTTAGTATTTCAAACTATTTTTTGGGTACTTCGACCATCGTATAGGCCTAAATTCGACTTTGATTCGAAGTAAAAAAGTTCAACTTCGAAAATCGAAGTACTGTCTCTTTAAAAAAGTTCGACTTCGACATTTTGCCACCTTAAACCTGCCAAATTGCTATGTTAGCCTATGGAACCTATAGCCAACATTTGGCTACGTTTTTAGAAGTCAAAGTAAAATCATTTGATTAAATCGTTTGAATCGTTCGATCCAAAGGATTTCATCGTACAATCGAACAATTTTACTTCGACCGAATATGGCCAAATTCGATTAAAAAAAAACTTTGACTTCGAATATCAATGTAATGCAATTCGATGGTGGAATTTCAACGTTTTTTACACTTCGAAATTCGACCCTTGATAAATCTGCCCCCAAATCTTTTTGTGAAGTTTCTGTGAAAATGTTTTCTTCATTAGCGATGACCCATTTAGCCTCACCAAAAATTTGTGAAGTGATTAAAATTAGCTGAAATGCATTGTCAAATTATTCTTGACGGGCAACTACATTTTTCACACATTAGAGTCAAGCGAAACTTGGTGAAAAATTTCTCTCATCACTATGGTTTTACAAATGTATCCATTAAGCAAAACTGCCCACTTTTGGTCATCACTTATAATCTGGTATCTGTGGTACCTGGATTTTCTTTATTAAGAAATAACTGACAGAAACTCCACTTCCTGTCCTCTTCATAAACGGCGAAATTTTTTTAGCAAATTTTTTGTAAACATTTTTGATGTTATTGGTCATTTAATTGTGAATTAATTATTAACAAATAGAGTGCCACTGACACATTTGTAAATGGTTGTATTGCCCATGCTTTTTTTCTGAACGCTAAAATATTGCACTGCTGTGCCTGTCTTTCCATTTTTTGCAAATTTGCATTGCACATACATTTTTGCAAATGGCTCGCAAATGAGACAGGTGTTTGCGTGGTGCACAAAAATAGCATTGACATTAACTTTAATTTACAATTTGCAAAACTGTTTAGTGAATCTCCTCCACCAAAGTTGTGGCTTATTTCAAACACAGAGTATGCACGTAAATATTTGCAATTTTCAATATTTGCCATATTTAATAAATCATCTTTATAAATATGATAAATATATTCTCTGTTGAACCAATCTGCCCTGTGCAAAGTTTAAATGAGCCCTACTGACTCCAGGTACCAAGGCCATTGGTTCCATCTATATAATAGTGACCTAAAAGGTAGGTTGGAATGTTTGTTTGATATAATGTCACCAGCAATGCCTACTACAGATTTGCAGGAACCTAGGCCGTTTTCCAAAAATGTTAATTACATTAAAAAAAAAACAGGTATGGGGTTATATAAAAAAGAGTGGGACTTGGGGGTTTTCAGGATAAGGAGTATTTCTGTAACTTGGATCTCTATACCTTAAGCCTACTAAAAACATTTAAAAAAAATTTCACTCATTGGAGTCTTTTTTCGCTCAGTAACTTGGTGAAAAATTCCTCTCATCGCTACTCTTGAGAAGAACGCTAATGAAAAATTTACCAAAAAACATTAACAAATTTTTTAAAAATGGATAATGTATGCCAAAAGGAGATCAACAGACAATATAGATTTCAGTTTTAACTTTTGCCCTATATTTGTTTTTAAACGAGATTAAAAATAAGTAAAAGATCTTAGTGAAAACTCCTATACATATCTCAGTTTGGTCGTATAAGCTTAATAAAGATGAACGTGTTACCAATTCTCCTTTATCAATTCCAAACCATACCCATACAACCACCAAAACTTTATTTGATTTTTTACATTTTATGTTTACTAATTTCATCTGTGTTGGGGTAAATCCTTGGATAAGAAAGAACATTTTATGGAAACATAAATCTCAAGGTGGACTGGGCTTTCCATACATAAGAAAATACTTATGAGCATCTATATTGAACAGGGTTGTAGAAAGTTTTCTTCACCACCACAACAGCAAGAAATGAATTCAAATTGAGCAATCCTTAATAATAGCATTATGGTGGCTACAACCCTCCCTCAGACCAGATAGGACTTCCCTACCAAAAATCTGGAGAGAAACTCTCTCCCAGGCAATGCTCCTTTACACGGAATGGTGCTTTCTCTCCAATAATAGAAGATACCAACTTTCCAACAGGCAAGACAAAAGACATACCTGTGAGGAACGTACCTGGTGGTCTAGTGGGGGGATGGCAGGGATGCCTGCCACCCCCTCGGCGGGGAAGCCCGCCGCGTAGAGCGGCTTCCTGTAGGCCGCAGGCGCCGGTATCTTAGGGCGCGCGTGGCACGTGCTCATTGGGGCTGTGAGACCTTGCCCGTGATAGGATCTTGTTCCTGGTGCTTTGTGAGCTTTATTCTGATTACGATTATCCTGACTTCTATATCTGACCCTTGCCTGAATATCGACTATCTTTCTGCTGAACACTCCTGTCTGATTGATTACCCGGTTTTGACCTTTGCCTGCCTGATTACGATTGACTTCTGCCTGCCTCGACCAGCCTGTATTGACTACCATTTTGGTTTCCTGTTTTATACCGTGACCCTCGGCCTAAAGACTCTAGCTAACAGTCGTGCCCCTCTGCCTATCCAAAACCTCTAGCCTTGCACCTCTCCTTTAAGTCCTGGTGGCATCCAAGTAGCTGAGGGCTCTTCCCGAGGCCAACGGCGGTCACACTACAGGTTAAGCATGAGCTGAGACCAGAGTGCTTGGCATTTGTTCTGGTGTTGGGTGCCGACCGTGACAATACCTTTGGGAAGACAATAAAATGAAAGTTTCACATGTACTCAGGTGATGAACGAAAAACAGCTCTTACCCATATCAATCCTTTGCCCAACAGAAGCAGAATCCTTTATCTCCCAACTGAAAAACACATGCTCAACGTAGATATTGGATATGGGACCCCATGACAAAATTTCACCACAATAAAAAAGTCACTTAGAAAAAATGTTGCAGAGACAAAAAATGTCACCATAAGAAAAAACACCCATTGACTTTAATGCATCTTGACAAAAAAGTTGCTGAGTTAGAAAAAAGTCAACAAAAACACCCATTTGAAGTGAGAAAAAAATGGGACCCACTAACAAAATGATCATAAATTCAGCCCTTACTGCTTTTGAAGACTTCTGATCACAATCAGCTCTGACCAGGTATTCAATTTCTTTCTTGTATAAACTATCCAATCCCAAACATAAAACTATGTTTCCTAAATATACAGAAAAGTGGAAAAGGATCTAAATATTCAATGGACAACCTGTTTCTATTTCACTCATAAGTTTTGCATTGCCTGTAAAGAACAAGAAGCAAATTACAAAATAGTACCGGATGGTACAGATGTTCTGAAATCTTACACAAAATTTACCTGTGCTGGAGATGCAATAAGGAAGGGGAATCCCCATTACACATCTGGTGGTCTTGTTATATTCTAAAGCCTTTCTGGGAATCGATATTCAGAATAATTAACAGGGATGGACTTGCAACCAGTTCCTTCAATTGGTACTGTATATTATCTATGCTTTCAGGTACTGCATCAAAATATGAAAGGGATTTTGCCTTGGTGTGGCTACAAATGTGTTACCCCGTCAATGGCGGTTACTGAGTGGTTAAAGAAAATGGGGGACACTATAAAAATAGAAGAAATACTTAGCTATGTGCATGAGAAACAAGAAATGTTTATAAAAACTTGGGCAACCTGGGTTACATTCTTAGAATCAGATCAATATATTCAACTACCACTGGACCAAGAGCTTACTTGTTTAGACATATGTTGTATACTCTACTTAAGGGGAATCTAATATGTTTTGTTAGCGCAAAAAACATCAAAAACCTTTGCGAATGTAAGTGACCATGTTAGCTCCCTTTTTGACTGATCAATGACTTCCTCGTCATTCAAGTGTATGTAATAAAACCATTTTTTTGCAACAAAATATTTAACCAAACAGGTGTTAAAGGTTCGCAATGGGCAATTAAGATTTGCAACACAATAAAAGCCTAATGAAGAATATTTCATTGAGACAGGCAATTTTTTATTCACAAAGTTTTGCTCTTTGCAAATTGTATTAATTTTCCCTCTAAATCTCTCTCTAAATGGATCATGAGTAAACTGTAATATTAGAATGGCTGAGTGACTCTTTTTCTTCTTCTTTTCCTCCATACTCTCACTACTACTTTTCTCTTCTTCTGATTATTTTTATCATACCTTTTATCGTGCCTTTTTTATGTCACATTTAGGGGGTTATTTATCAAAATCTGAATTTATCTCAATATTTTCTGCTACAAACTCTAATCAAATCCACTCTGGTTTATTTTATTTATATTTATTATTACATTTTCCTGAAGATTTGCTTTGCGGTGAAAAAACTGATTTTAACATTTTTTTCAGATTTTTCATCCGAAAACTCAGATATTTGCCTGAAAAGCGCCAAAAACGTTGGGGTATTGCACGAAACCCAGCGCACATCAAAAAAATTATTTGGACTTCTCCCATTGACTTATATGCAACCTCGACAGGTCTGAGATGCTGGATTTTCTGATTCGGACTTTTCCATCTTAGGGTTTTAATAAATTCCGAAAACTTTGTGATTTTCTAAAAGTCTTTTAGAATTTTTGCATTTGGAGTTTAGTAAATAACCCCCTTAGTTACTGTTGGAAGCTGGAAGGAATGAATTGAACACAACAGAGATACTGCTCTAAGAGTTAATGTGAGAAAGTGCTGTTAATATCACCTGAGTCCATGTGAGTATCGTTTTCCCAAAAATATGTTTTTTGTCATGCCCAGGGGAAAGTTGGTATTTCCTATTATTGGAGAGAAAGCACTATTCTGTGTAATTAAAAAAGGAGCATTTTTCAGAAACTGGTCTGCCTGGGAGAGGATTTCGCTGCAGATTTTTGGTAGGGTAGTCATATCTGGTCTGAGGGAATGTCATAGCCACCATAATGCTTGCAAGTGTTTATCTATTGAGGATTGATCAATTTGAATTCAAATGAGTGCCGCAGTTTCGTAAAAAATATCATAGATGGCAAAGTGTGGAATTTCGCCACAAATCCATGCCTGGTGAAAAAATTCACTCATCACTATTGATGATATCTGTCTGTACTGTCTATGAGCAAATTTGGGGTTTGTCCATGATAATGCTATCACTTGACAGATGAACACCCTAAAGATATCATAACATCTACTACTGAGCATTAATAGAACATCAGCATAATTATTTTGTTATTTGTTGCTGCTGTGTTAGAAATTGGTAAGAATTAGTACAACTTTCTTAGTAATATAAAGTGATCAGACAACACAGGTTTGTCCTCCACTTGCTGACTGCCTTGGGATCCTGCAGGGAACCAATCCCAACAGTGTGGGAATGTCTGGTTTGGAACGGGCTTGTGTACATAGTCTTAAAGGCCAATCAATGTGCAAATTTAGGAATTTCCATATTGATTAAGACATCTGTAAGGAGGAGCATTTGCAAGGGTGATTTATTTCTAAGTGATTAATATAAGTGATCTGAACAAGTTTAACAAGGTGAGCTACAAGGAGAACCAGCACAGAGGACTTCAATAAATTAACACTACTTAAAATCTTTGTGGACATTGTGGGGTACTTGGTGATCTTACCTACCTGCTGCAGTCATACTCCACTGAGGATATATCACTACAATCTACCTGATTGGAACAACAATGGGAAACAAATCACATTCATACTGTTTGCATGCACAGTGCTCCCTAAGGTAGTTACTTCTAGTGATGAGTGAACATTTTGCAAGGTTTCACTACAAAAAAAACCCATAGACTCCAATTGGTGAAAAAAAATTGTTGAACATCAAAAATGCTGTTTCACTGTTTCATGAATTTATATATGTTACCATGCATTTAGACTTTAAGCTTTAACCTCCATTCTTTTGTCTCCTTGACAATAAGCACTTAGGGGCAGATTTATCAGAGGTTGAGGGGAATTTTCGAATTGAAAAAAATTAGAATTTTGAGCTATTTTTGTGTACTTCGACTAGGGAATAGTCCAAATTTGATTTGAATTTGCAAAAAATTTGAAAATTTGAATATCGAAATTTATCATGTACTGTCTCTTTAGAAATTCGACTTCAACCATTCGCCATCTAAAACCTGCCCAATTGCTGCTGCTCCTAAAACCTATTTGGAGTCAATTGATGTACTTCAAAGTTTTTTTGGGGAAAAACTTTGAATCAAAATTGATCGAATTCGCTATTCCTTTGATTCGAAGGATTCAAATTCACCCGAATACGGACCTATTCTATCGAAGACAAACCTATTCGACCCAAAAAAACTTTTTGAATTTTCGAATTTTGAAGATTTTTCAATTAGAAATTTGACCCTTTATAAATATGCCCCTTGATATGTATCGTATCTATATTTAATATGTAAATGTTTTTAAAAAAACTGAATTGTAAGATAACTTGAATGTTAAAATAACATCTCTCATTGACTTGTATGGATTGCCAGATTTTAACCTCCTGTATTGTTTTTATTTTGAATTTGATATTTTTTTTGACTTGAATATTCAAGTTTGGAAAATGAATAATAAAAAATATATAAAGATCAGATTTTTTTATGCCGTGATTTATGCCAAAATTGTAATAATGAATTGATAAACACCTTCCCTTCATAATACAAAATATGATGTGAAAATAACTATTTCTAATTTTATTTGTAATAAATTATCGTGACATTATTGTGCCATTTTTTCATTTTTTCTCAGAGCCAAAACTTAATGGGTGGTTTATATTCCTCAGTAAAAGTCAAGTTAATGCAAATTAAATAAAGTATGAAATGAGCATAATTAACCTTAGGGGAAAAAAGCAATTAACTACTGTAAGTTGATTTTACTTGATTAAACATTACAGTAGGAAAAACTCAAAATATTTATGATGCAATTATATTATACCCACAGTATTAATTTGCGAGAGCAAATATATCTTATAGAAATGTAAGTGAAGTCTTAAACGAATCAACATTTCTGCATTAGTTACTTGCAGAAGCAGAACGTAAGTAACAGAAAGTGAACTTTGTTTTAAAATACTATTTTTAGGCTTGGTTTTTCTGCTTATTTAATTTGAGAAAAATGTAAATATTTTGAACTGTATAATACTATTAGTACGCTCATTATTTGTTCAATGGGTCAGGGACTGTAAATCTCAAAATTCTGTGAAAGTATTGTCAAATGCAATTTATTTTTTCAACCAAAATCAGGTAGGTTTGTCTATAATTTAACACAAACCCTGTTTTTTCTGCTCTCAAGGAATATTATTGGCGAATAAATATAAAAAGAGTTTATATTAATGTCTCCTTGTATAAGGTGAATTGTATCTTATTCTATGATTTTGGCCACAGGATTTTACTAGAGATCATGAACATTTAGGGGCCTGTTTACTTAGTTCGAGTGAAGGAACCGAGGACAAATAGTTTGAATTTCGAATGGTCAAATATGGCCATCGAATGGGCTACTTCGACCTTCGACTACGACCTTCAACTTCGAATCGAACGATTCAAACTAAAAATCGTTCGACTATTCAACCATTCGATAGTCGAAGTACTGTCTCTTTAAAAATTTCTTCGAACCCCTAGTTTGCCACCTAAAACCTACCCAGGCCAATGTTAGCCTATGGGGAAGGTCCCCATAGGCTTCCTAACAATTTCCTGATCGAAGGAATATCCTTTGATCGATGGATTAAAATCCTTTGAATCGTTCGATTCGAAGGATTTAATCGTTCGATCGAATGATTATTCCTTCGATCGTTCGATCATAGGAATAGCACAAAGGAAGTCGAAGGATTTTACTTTGACGGTCGAATATCGAGGGTTAATTAACCCTCGATATTCAACCCTAGGTAAATGTGCCCCAAAGTCAATGAAATCAATGAACATTAAGTTCAGATGTTTAGTTATTTACTTATTTTGGCAGCAGAGGGATGAAATTCTCATAATGTTTACTTGTCCTATATTAAAAAAAAATACAGTATCATCTACCCTATACATGTGAATTTGTACCCCCAGGGTAAAGGAATGTTGTAAAGTAATAGGATTGACATATTCTAGCCTATAGTATATAATGTACAGAATGAAAATTGAAGTTGGCTTTCTTAGAAAGCCTCTATAATTGCAAGGTCCTAAAGTGAATATCTTTAGAAGTACAAAATGTATCTACCTTTTATGAGCATGATCATTCATAAGCTCAAAGATAACATTTCTCTTGAGAAAAGAATATCAGCTTTGTGAACTTGTAGGTTCTGTAAATGACAAACGTAAATAAGGCTTTTTATATAATATATATAATATAATATATATATTATATATATATATATATATATATATATATATATATATATATATATATATATATATATATATATATATATACTAGGGATGCACCGAATCCACTGTTTTGGATTCGGCTGAACCGCCAAATCCTTTGCGAAAGATTTGGCTGAATACCGAATCCTAATTTGCATATGCAAATTAGGGATGGAAAGGGGAAAACATTTTTTACTTCCTTGTTTTGTGACAGAAAGTCACATGATTTCCCTACCACCCCTAATTTGCATATGCAAATTAGGATTTGGATTCGGTTGGGCCTGGCAGAAGGATTCAGCCGAATCCGAATCCTGCTGTAAAAAGGCCGAATCCCGAACCAAATCCTGGATCCGGTGCATCCCTAATATATATATATATATATATATAACAAGGGAAAGTTGTGCTCACCACTAATTTTTAAAACCATTAGGCGGGGGTGCAATGAGGGTGTGACCACAAAATACATATAGACAAATACAAGAGTCCTCTGCACTCAACCCATTATCAATATATTAAAGACAGAGACATTTTGTGCATACTGCTACTGAAAAATGCCTTCCCCTTTAAACAAAACAGGGATTGTTTGTCCATATATTGCAATATATTTAAGCTGAACAACTACGTCAAAGTCATCCCATATCTGGCCAGTCCTATGCTCAATTTTCATCTGATTCATTAAGAATTCTATTACTTCATTATACATTTTACAAAGGGACTAAGTATTACCTGCAACTTACTAGGTAATATATTGCAATATATGGACAAACAATGCAATTGCAGTGCAATGAGGCTGTGACCACAAAATACATATAGACAAATACAAGAGTCCTCTGCACTCAACCCATTATCAATATATTTAAGACAGAGACATTTTGTGCTACTGCTACTGAAAAATGCCTTACCCTTTACTTTGAAAGCAGCGAGTAAGTTGCAGGTAAAACTTAGTCCCTTTGTAAAATGTATAATGAAGCAATAGAATTCTTAATGAATCAGATAAAATTGAGTATAGGACTGGCCAGATATGGGATGACTGTGACGTAGTTGTTCAGCTTAAATACTGTATATTGCAATATATGGACAAACAATCCCTGTTTTATTTAAAGGGTAAGTCATTTTTCAGTAGCAGTATGCACAAAATGTCTCTGTCTTAAATATATTGATAATGGGTTGAGTGCAGAGGACTCTTGTATTTGTCTATAATACACAAAAGCCATGAATATCCTGTAAATTATATCCTTATAAACGGTGAGTTCTGATGTCATCAGTTATAAACGGTGAGTTCTGATGTCATTTCTGTCACATGACTCATTGAAATTTGTGTATTATAATAAATAAAGTACCCCCAGTTGTAAAATATGAGGATATTAGAAGTTACCTCGGAGTTCCATGGCCTGTATAAAAACACTCGGCCTTCGGCCTCGTGTTTTTATATGGTCATGAAACTCCTCGGTAACTTATAATATCCCTATATTTTACAAAAGGGGTGTCACGGCCGGCACCCAATACCAGAACAGATGCCAAGTACCCTGGTCTCGGCTCGGCTTCACCAGTAGTGTGACCACCGTTGGGCTTCGGGAGGAGCCCTCAGCTTACTTGGGTGCCACCTGGACATAACGAGGGGTACAAGGCAAGATGTTCTGGCTAGCAGAGGGGCACGACAGGTAGCAGAGTCTTTTGGGCCGAAGGTCACAATACAAATGGAACAGGCAACAGAATCGTCAGACAGGCTGGGTCGAGGCAGGCAGATAACAAGAATCGTCAAACAGGCAAAAGGGTAAAAACCGGGTGATCAATCGAAGGGTTAAACAGTAGAGTAGTCGTAAGCAGGCAAGGTCAGGATCCAGAATTCAGAATAGTCAAAATAGCCAGGCAGGGGTCAAAACAGGGATCAAACAGATTTAGTATACAGCAAAAGCTCAGAAAGCACCAGGAACGAAATCCTATCACGGGCAAAGTCTCACAGCCCTAATGGGCTTTAAATAGTGTTTGAATTGCGCGCCCTTGCGCGCTGACGTCACTACGTCAGCACGCCTGCGCCTTTAAGAAAATCCAGAGCGCGCCGCTCGCGCCCTAGGACGTCGGCGCCTGCGGCCTACAGAGCCGCTTGTCGAGGCGGGCGTCCCCGCCGAGGGGGCGACAGGCGTCCCTGTCGTCCCCCCCCCTAGACCACCAGGTATATCCGTTACAAGGGGGTACTTTATTCACTATATATGTATATGTATGTATATATGTATATGTATATATGTGTGTATATATATATATATATATATATATATTCAGATTAGATTGCAAGTTTTCTTCTAGCACCATTTAACTTGGACTGAAAAGGAGGCCTGTTGTAGAGATTCACTGAATCCAGAATTCTGTTTCGGATTTGGCCTATTTTAGCAGGATTCAGATTCAACTGAAGCCAAATGCTTGGCCGAACTGAATCCAAATCCTGGATTAGGTGCAGCTCTACAACAGGCTGCCTTTTAAGTTGAATGATATTAGAAGATTCATAAAATAACAAAAAGCCTTATTAGGTTTGTCACGTGACACGATGAGGACTGATTCGTCACACGGCAATGACATGCATGCAATGTGCCGGAATATAATGGCATGTGTGCCACATTTACACCTGACAGTCTGTTGGATACATTTAATTTGTACCTACAATTTCTCGTCGCATTATATTCTGCACATCTGACATGTCACATGTGTGTCATCGGTCCTCATCGTGTCATGGAGTTCACACATAATCACATAAACAATGCACAGTTCTCTTTAATCATTACTAGCTCTAATTTGCATATGGAAATTGGGGTCAATTCGGGATTTGGTTTAAATCTTTGATTAAGGCTTTGAGATTCAGCCTCTTAGGGGGTTATTTATCAAAGTCTGAATTTATCTCAATATTTTCTGCTACAACCTGTGATCAAATCCGCTCGGATTTTTTACGCTTATTTATTACATTTTACTGAACATTTGCTTTGCAGGAAAAAAAATCAGGTTTTCATGATTTTTTGCGAATTTTTCATCTGAAAACTCAGATTTTTGCCCAAAACCCCCAAAAATGTCGGTGTATTGCACGAAACCCATCGCACATAAAAAAATCATTGGGACTTCTCCCATTGAACTTTGGAAGTGAACAAGCAAGACGACAGATAATAATTATAATCAGTGATAAAGACCCACAAAGACCCACAAATAACTGAGTTAACTTCTCGCATTGACTTATATGCAACCTCGACAGGTCTGAGATGCCGGATTTTCTGATTTGGAATTTTCCATCCTCTGGGTTTAATAAATTCCTAAAAATTTCAGATTTTATAAAAAAAAATCACGAATTTCTCATGATTTTTGCATTCGGAGTTTAGTAAATAACCCCCTAATGTATATGTTCATAAAATGTAAAACTAGCCTTCCCAAAAGGTTCTGAAGGAGTGGATGGAGGATCCCAGTATGTCTATTTAGGGTGAAATAGACATAATGGACTCCTCTATCCACTTGGGTGAGATTTGCTCATCACTACATGCCATAGTTTATAAGATTATTATTCATAGTTTCTGAACTAAAAAGAAGTTCAACTAATTGGTATTAGTGAAAATATGTATACACAATGAGACATATGTATTACCTTTAGGTTATAAACTAACTTTCTTCCTTTTTCTGGCATTGATTGCTTTTTTTTTCCATACAGTATTTTTATTTTTTTGTACAACCATTTTATTATAATTAAAGCTTGGCAGGTTTTAGGTGTCAAGCTTTTTAGTGTTTTTGTTAAAAACCTGATCATGCATAATAAGAAACCCTCATAAAGAAAAAAAAAACAATTCCAGAAAAAAATGAGCAAATGAAGGAACTCACTCTGGCATTGATTTTACCAAACCTGAAGGTTGACAGGTAATAAATATGCTCTAGTGTGTAGTTATTATTTTTACTACTTATCCTATTTAATTCAAGTTGAATTGTTATTTTAAAGGGGGGACTACAGATAATATATAGGCAATTAATAATTATAAAGCAACTGAATTGTGAAATATAAAACAAAGAGAGCAGAAGCAATCTAAAATAACCTATTTCTTTAAGACTATGAAGTAGTGTCTACAAAAACATCATCATCATTATTCTAATTATTATTATTTCATTCTAATAAGAAAAAGAAAAATGTGCAAGCTCAGATATTCTTTATCTAAACAATAGAGAGAGTAGTAATGAGGTGCAGACCAGAGTGAAGCCCCCAGGGGTTAAAAGCAAAACCTGGAGAAGAAAATTCAAAGTTGAGTAAGGTGAAAACATAGAAGAAAAGGATATTTCCCTTTTTGGATTTTGTCTAATTAAGGTGAGCAAGCAGCTGTGCATTTTTAGAATAACAATTATGCTAGCATGTCACTTTTTTCTGCTTACTTGAAATTTATATAGTTTGAGAATGTTGCTTGTTAGAAAATTAGAGCTCATTTAGAATTTGTTGAAAGGACATGGCTCCGTCATGATTCGTTTTGCATCTGAATTTTCCTGGGGCATTCTGCTCGCTGTTATTGCTAATGGATTTTCCTCAGATGTAATTGGGTGAGTTTAATTTTTTTTTTTTTTCATTACCTGTCCAGAAGCGTTCAGGCCTGTTTTCCTTTGTATTTTATTAGGACATCAACCCTTGTTTAAAAGCCCTTATTTGCTGGATGGTCCATCTGCTTTATCTATAGTAACTCAATAGCTCTCAGAATGGGGGTGGGGAGAAATCATTTTACACACATTGTTTAAAGCCGATTCACTACTCTTATTTGTTTTTGATGTTAAGCAAGTGGAGTTAGAGTTATTTATATCCTATTTTTGGTATAAAATAATATTATAGTTTATGCCAGTTGAAGAAGATGCAGTTTCCTTGTTCTTAAAGTTATTTAAAAGATATTGTATTAACACAATCTCTAATTGTGTCTTCCATTTAATACACTGAGCCTTCTTTGGTAGGATATAACATGCTTTTCCATCACATTATGGGGCAGATTTATCAAGTGAATTCGAGGGAATTTTGGAAGTAAAAAAATTCGAAATTCAAAGTAATTTTTTGGATACTTTGACCATCGAATAGGATACTATGACTTTGACTTTGAATTCGATTCAAAGTAAAATAGTTAGAATATTCAACTATTTGATAATTGTCTTTTTAAAAAAACTTCGAATTCAATACATAGTTACATAGTTACATAGTTAAATTGGGTTGAAAAAAGACAAAGTCCATCAAGTTCAACCCCTCCAAATGAAAACCCAGCATCCATACACACACCCCTCCCTACTTTTAATTAAAATTCTATATACCCATATCTATATTAACTATAGAGTTTAGTATCACAATAGCCTTTAATATTATGTCTGTCCAAAAAATCATCCAAGCCATTCTTAAAGGCATTAACTGAATCAGCCTTTAAGAATGGCTTGGATGATTTTTTGGACAGATACTTCGCCAAATTAAACCTGCCGAAGTGCTATGTTAGCCTATGGTGACCTTCTAGAGCATTATATTTGAAGTTGAAGAAAAATCAGCGATCGATCGCTGAAATCCTTCAAATCGAATGATTTTACTTTGACCGCAAATGGCCAAATTCAATGAAAAAAAACTTTGACTTCGATAGTCGAAGTAATTCAATTTGATGGTCGAATTTCAACTTTGAAATTCAACCCTTGATAAATCTGCCCCTACATGTTCAGATTTTTACTTATTCTTATTGTTCACTTCTTGGATTCTGTATCATCAGGAAGTCTCATCTCTAGTGATTGGCAAAGAAAGCAGGCATGGACTTGTGGCAAATGTTCACGTTTCGCCGCTCGCATATGTTTACGTGAAACTGCGTAGAAAATTAGCCAGCGAAAAATCAGATGCGACAAAAAAAATGGTCACAGGTCAAAATTGTCGTGCATCAGAATTATTCAGACGCCCAATGACTTTATTGCATTGGGACAAAAAAGTTGAGAGAATAAAAATTGTTGCTTGCGTCAAAAATTGTCGCATGTCAAAATTATTTTGACGCCCATTGACTTCAATGCGTTTTGCCAATTTTCACAGTTTGACTAATTATTCTGTGAAGCGAAACACCCCAGATTTGCCCATCACTACTCATCTCTTCAACTCTCATATCTAAATCAGATGAAGATCTCCAAGAGCAGCAGTGACATCAGTGGGAAAAGGACCATGTTGTGTATTGTAGGCCACTTCCTCTGATCCAGAGTGTAGGCCTGACATAAGGTAAGACTTATACAAACACTAAGGGCGTTATTTATCAAAATCCAACATTTTCTATCTATTTTTCTGAAAACCCCTCTGACCAAATCCACTTGGATTTTCCCTCCTATTTATCAATACATTTTTAAATATAATACAATACTTGTTAAAACTTGTTAAAAAATGGAAACTGCAACTTTTTTCGATTTGACGCCTGAAACTTGCAACTTTTTCATATTTGATGTCCAAAAACTATGAAATCTTCGGATTATTGAACAAAACCCAGCGCAGATCAGGGTATCTTCAAAGTGTCAACATGATATCTGCCATGACTTCTACATGAACTTTGCAGGTCTGAGTTGGAGTACTTTTTTACTTTTTAAAAAGTCTAGGTTTTTTTTCCACGAAAAAATGTGGTTTTCCCCTTCAAATGTCAGACCAGAAAAAATTGGACTTTGATAAATAACACCCAAAAAGTCATTAATGTAACCTTTTCTTACTAATCCCTTCTTAGGCAGGAAGTGCCCTGCAATGATGCTTGATGATGTAGGAAAATACTAATTCTGAGTAAAAAACATAGCAATTTGTTAAAAAGTAAACCCTTCCAAATTTCTTTTGTTTTTAATAGACCCTCCACAATCGGGAGATTCTAGCTGGCCACAAGTAGTGGACAAATGCATGTAGGCAGGCACCCATAAGGCTAGACAGATAGCTCCCAGCTTGAACCTTGTCTCGGCAGATTTATATGGGGAAAGACAGAAAGTCATTAAAAATCAAGCACAATGAGAGACCAATAAATCATGTTGTTCCTGTCCCACTAAATTCACTCTAACAAACATGGAATGCTAGCATCAATAGCCTATGTGAGAAATATACTTACACACAAATGGGTCAACAATCACTACAAAATTTGCTTTAGCGATGATGGTTAAATCCAGAAAATGAGCACCATGCCAAGGCCTTCTTATAATACTCATGAACAAAGAACCCACTTGGACCTTTCATGTTGTAATGTTCTCTGATATTGTTGCCAACACGGACGTGACCAAGTTCAATTGTTTCTTTTTAACCTTGTTGTCTCAAGAAAATCCTACCTGAATTAAAAAAAAACAACTTGCAAATTAATTGTATGAGATCTATCTAACACAGGCTAACAGATAGACATACCCCTATATGTAATAAAAGGCACTAAGTTTGCCCAGGAGCAGTAACCCATAGCAACCAAACAGCTGTTTGCTTTTAAACAGTTGACCACTAAATGCTACCTGCTGATTGGTTGCTATGGGTTACTGCTCCTGGGCAAACTTAGTGCCTTTTATTATACATGGGGGATAGTCTTTTAAAGAGAGAGTCCCCACAAATGATTCCAGAGGGGATATTTAAAGGCACAGTTAATTTTCTGGCATGAAGTTCCTTCCTAGTACTTCGGGTGCATGTCAGTATCAGTGAGAGTTCCCCTTTAAATGAGACTGATGCACTTGCAGAAGACCTGTCATATCCCTGTTGATACTCCAGATGAAATAAACGATCAAAGTTATGAATAGTGATGAGCAAATCTGTCCTGTTTTGCTTCTCTAAAAAATATGCAAAACTGTTAGAAAATTTGCGAAATTGCGAAAAATTTATGAAATGCACTAAAATCAATAGGCATAACATTTTTTTTTCTGTGCCTTTTTTTGTCTTGGCATCTTTTTTGTCATATCAAATTTTTTTTTTTTTTGCACCATTTTTTTTTCTTGTAGTTTCACGAACAAATTTTCATATGACGAAGTGAGGAATTTTGCTGTGAATCCATGCCTAGCAAGAAAAAAAAAATACTCATTGTTTGTTATGTCAAGTCCCTTATCAACCCCATCCCAACCCTTTTAAAACCCAACTTCATGGAACGCACCAAACCCTTTCCATAGCAGAAATGGCAGGTTTCTTGAAGAGAAGATGACAGTTAATCAGTGAGCTGACACTTCAATAAAGGCAGTTACCATGCAATATTTTTCATTACTATTTTGCAGATGAACAAGGTGATCGCTGTACTATATATACAGTAACTACTTTCCAGCGCTGAATAATATTTCAATATACATAGTAACATAGTAAGTTAGGTTGAAAAAAGACACACGTCCATCAAGTTCAACCTTTTAAGTCTATATATAACCTGCCTAACTGTCAGTTGATCCAGAGGAAGGCAAAAAAAACCCATCCGAAGCCTCTCCAATTTGCCTCAGAGGGGAAAAATTCCTTCCTGACACCAAAGTGGCAATGGGACCAGTCCCTGGATCAACTTGTACTATGAGCTACATTGAAAAATGTTACACCAATATTGACCAATACATAGTAACATAGTAAGTAAGGTTGAAAAAAGACACATGTCCATCGAGTTCAACCTTTTATTTATTTATTTATTTATTTATTTTTATCTGCCTAACTGCCAGTTGATCCAGAGGAAGGCAAAAAAAAAAACATCTGAAGCCTCTCCAATTTGCATCAGAGGGGGAAAAAATTCCTTCCTGACTCTAAGATGCAATGGGACCAGTCCCTGGATCAACTTGTACTATGAGCTATCTCCCATATCCCTGTATTCCCTCACTTGCTAAACACCATCCAACCCCTTCTTATACCTATCTAATGTATCAGCCTGTACCCCTGATTCACTTCCCAGCTCTCCCTGTAACACCCCTTTCCCTCCTCTAATCTCATTGGCTCCCTCCTGTCTGCTGGGAGGAGCTACTGGTGAATAAAGCATCCAACCCTTCCTTGTACCTATCTAATGTATCAGCCTGTACCACTGATTCACTTCCCAGCTCTCCCTGTAACACCCCTTTCCCTCCTCTAATCTCATTGGCTCCCTCCTGTCTGCTGGGAGGAGCTACAGGTGAATAAAGCATCCAACCCTTCCTTGTACCTATCTAATGTATCAGCCTGAACCACTGATTCACTTCCCAGCTCTCCCTGTAACACCCCTTTCCCTCCTCTAATCTCATTGGCTCCCTCCTGTCTGCTGGGAGGAGCTACTGGTGAATAAAGCGTCCGACCCTTCCTTGTACCTATCTAATGTATCAGCCTGTACCACTGATTCAGGGAGACAATTCCACATCTTCACAGCTCTCACTGTAACAAACCCCTTCCCAATATTTAGCTGGATATAAGAACATTATTAGCCTGGGACTTGCATGAGTTTCATGCAGCAAGAAAACATGTTATGAATGCATTCATAGAATGGTAAACATCTCAAAATTCTCTAAAAATATATGTAGGCTATTTCTGAAACAGATTCAATAAAGACTCGCTGACGTTTTCTGCACTGTATCCCAGCGACTGTTCCCTTTAATCCAAATTGCTTGGAAGGAATCAACACAAGCAGCCAGAGATCCAGACATGTGGTTAATCACGAGGCTTCCTATTTACAAGGTACAACAGACACATCATTAGGTGGTAAACACATTTCTGCTGCATTTGGCAACATGATTATTATATTACCGACTTCCACATCTTCCATCTGCGTCAATTCACTGATGTAAAAAATGTATCGTTTATCTTTCTTGATTTGTGCGCATTCATTTTGTTGTGAGGTTTAATTAGATTTGGTAAATGTAAACTTGTTTTAAAACATATATTGCAGAATGCCGTTTCCCATTAACGTCTCACAATGAAACTTAATAGGGAAACAACTGCGAGTAATTCTCCAAGCGGCTCTTTAATGTCCTGAAGACGTTTCTACATTTCTGTATTACGGTTGAGATACATCAAGCCAATAATGTAAAGATTATTCATGATCGGTTGCACTTCCTCTGCCAATGACATGTGCGTCTTGTAAACGAGTTGTGTAATTTGTCTAGTGACAATTGGGTGGGCTATTGAAATGTAATCTCTATCGGATCATTAGCTGCCTTCCCGGTCTAGTACCTCTAAAACATGGGTTACCCCAAGAGTGGGCCTTCCCAAAGTGGAAGAGGAAGGTGAGGGTGTTGTGCAACTATACCTATCAATCTGTCTTACAGAAAAATAAAGACAGAGGACACCA
The DNA here is from genome assembly GCF_017654675.1 of Xenopus laevis. Taxonomy (NCBI): domain Eukaryota; kingdom Metazoa; phylum Chordata; class Amphibia; order Anura; family Pipidae; genus Xenopus; species Xenopus laevis. The sequence continues at coordinate 196,890,299 of NC_054372.1, read as the reverse complement.
GCGGTTCTTGCAAACAACTAAACAAAGTGTTGATTGAACATCCACAGGGTTTACTCGCAGCATAGTTTCTCAGAGGCGAGTGGTACAGGCAATATGAAATGCAGAGCGTAACACAGGCTGTCACTCCCCTGTCCCCCTGACAAACTTGGCAGGAATCTCACTTCACCAGCAACACACCTCATAGTGGCCTGGATCACCTCAGGGAAATCCTCTATCCTGATTCCCTCTCCACTGGGATCCCTATACTACCTGCAATATGGCCTGGGGGAGATATTTCCAAAACTACCACTCCTATGTTGGAGCGCAGAACTGCTCTTTTTAGCTCAACCGGGACTGACTTACTGTAACAAGTGACCTGGTGTTGTCAGTATTACCTCTACTCTATATGAGCAGACAGTTAAGGTCCTCATTCACAAATATTGCCACTGTATATTAAGGTACAGGTATGGGATTTGCTATCCAGAAACCCGTTATCCAGAAAGTTCTGAATTATGGAAAGGACATCTACCATAGACTCCATCTTATCCGAATACAGGGAGTCCTCGAGTTGCACACACCCGACTTACATACTACTAATACTTACAAACAGAGGCTATTACAGTTATTTACTGTGGTTTGCTTGGCCTTTATTAGCATTTAGCTTTAATAAACCACCTGCCCCATTCCCGTCTGTTGTGTGTTGTCTACTGCAGAGCAGAGAAAGGTAAAAATAAATACCATGTTAAGACAAACATCTGTCTTGCTGCATTTAATAAGTAAATGTACCTGTTTCAACTTACATACAAATTCAACTTAAAGGGGACCGGTCACCCAAAAAAAATATAAACTATAGTGGTACTTATCTGTTATCTACTGTGTATCCTGTGCTTGAATGGCTGCCCCCATGGCTACACAGCAGCTTGTTTATATAAACTATAGTAGTACTTATCTGTTATCTACTGTGTATCCTGTGCTTGAATGCCTGCCCCCATGGCTACACAGCAGCGTGTTTATATAAACTATAGTAGTACTTATCTGTTATCTACTGTGTATCCTGTGCTTGAATGGCTGCCCCCATGGCTATACAGCAGCTTATTTATATAAACTATAGTAGTACTTATCTGTTATCTACTGTGTATTCTGTGCTTGAATGGCTGCCCCCATGGATAAACAGCAGCTTGTTTATATAAACTATAGTAGTACTTATCTGTTATCTACTGTGTATTCTGTGCTTGAATGGCTGCCCCCATGGATAAACAGCAGCTTGTTTATATAAACTATAGTAGTACTTATCTGTTATCTACTGTGTATCCTGTGCTTGAATGGCTGCCCCATGGCTACACAGCAGCTTGTTTATATAAACTATAGTAGTACTTATCTGTTATCTACTGTGTATCCTGTGCTTGAATGGCTGCCCCCATGGCTACACAGCAGCTTGTTTATATAAACTATAGTAGTACTTATCTGTTATCTACTGTGTATCCTGTGCTTGAATGGCTGCCCCCATGGCTACACAGCAGCTTGTTTATATAAACTATAGTAGTACTTATCTGTTATCTACTGTGTATCCTGTGCTTGAATGGCTGTCCCCATGGTTACACAGCAGCTTGTTTATATAAACTATAGTAGTACTTATCTGTTATCTACTGTGTATCCTGTGCTTGAATGGCTGCCCCCATGGTTACACAGCAGCTTGTTTATATAAACTATAGTGGTACTTATCTGTTATCTACTGTGTATCCTGTGCTTGAATAGCTGCCCCCATGGCTACACAGCAGCTTGTTTATATAAACTATAGTAGTACTTCTCTGTTATTTACTGTGTATCATGTGCTTGAATAGCTGCCCCTATGGCTACACAGCAGCTTGTTTATATAAACTATAGTAGTACTTATCTGTTATCTACTGTGTATCCTGTGCTTGAATGGCTGCCCCCATGGTTACACAGCAGCTTGTTTATATAAACTATAGTAGTACTTATCTGTTATCTATTGTGTATCCTGTGCTTGAATGGCTGCCCCCATGGCTACACAGCAGCTTGTTTATATAAACTATAGTAGTACTTATCTGTTATCTACTGTGTATCCTGTGCTTGAATGGCTGCCCCCATGGTTACACAGCAGCTTGTTTATATAAACTATAGTGGTACTTATCTGTTATCTACTGTGTATCCTGTGCTTGAATAGCTGCCCCCATGGCTACACAGCAGCTTGTTTATATAAACTATAGTTGTACTTCTCTGTTATTTACTGTGTATCATGTGCTTGAATAGCTGCCCCTATGGCTACACAGCAGCTTGTTTATATAAACTATAGTAGTACTTATCTGTTATCTACTGTGTACCCTGTGCTTGAATGGCTGCCCCCATGGCTACACAGCAGCTTGTTTATATAAAATATAGTAGTACTTATCTGTTATCTACTGTGTATCCTGTGCTTGAATGGCTGCCCCCATGGTTACACAGCAGCTTGTTTATATAAACTATAGTAGTACTTATCTGTTATCTATTGTGTATCCTGTGCTTGAATGGCTGCCCCCATGGCTACACAGCAGCTTGTTTATATAAACTATAGTGGTACTTATCTGTTATCTACTGTGTATCCTGTGCTTGAATAGCTGCCCCCATGGCTACACAGCAGCTTGTTTATATAAACTATAGTAGTACTTCTCTGTTATTTACTGTGTATCATGTGCTTGAATAGCTGCCCCTATGGCTACACAGCAGCTTGTTTATATAAACTATAGTAGTACTTATCTGTTATCTACTGTGTACCCTGTGCTTGAATGGCTGCCCCCATGGCTACACAGCAGCTTGTTTATATAAACTATAGTGGTACTTATCTGTTATCTACTGTGTATCCTGTGCTTGAATGGCTGCCCCCATGGCTACACAGCAGCTTGTTTATATAAACTATAGTAGTACTTATCTGTTATCTACTGTGTATCCTGTGCTTGAATGCCTGCCCCCATGGCTACACAGCAGCGTGTTTATATAAACTATAGTAGTACTTATCTGTTATCTACTGTGTATCCTGTGCTTGAATGGCTGCCCCCATGGCTATACAGCAGCTTATTTATATAAACTATAGTAGTACTTATCTGTTATCTACTGTGTATTCTGTGCTTGAATGGCTGCCCCCATGGATAAACAGCAGCTTGTTTATATAAACTATAGTAGTACTTATCTGTTATCTACTGTGTATTCTGTGCTTGAATGGCTGCCCCCATGGATAAACAGCAGCTTGTTTATATAAACTATAGTAGTACTTATCTGTTATCTACTGTGTATCCTGTGCTTGAATGGCTGCCCCATGGCTACACAGCAGCTTGTTTATATAAACTATAGTAGTACTTATCTGTTATCTACTGTGTATCCTGTGCTTGAATGGCTGCCCCCATGGCTACACAGCAGCTTGTTTATATAAACTATAGTAGTACTTATCTGTTATCTACTGTGTATCCTGTGCTTGAATGGCTGCCCCCATGGCTACACAGCAGCTTGTTTATATAAACTATAGTAGTACTTATCTGTTATCTACTGTGTATCCTGTGCTTGAATGGCTGCCCCCATGGTTACACAGCAGCTTGTTTATATAAACTATAGTGGTACTTATCTGTTATCTACTGTGTATCCTGTGCTTGAATAGCTGCCCCCATGGCTACACAGCAGCTTGTTTATATAAACTATAGTAGTACTTCTCTGTTATTTACTGTGTATCATGTGCTTGAATAGCTGCCCCTATGGCTACACAGCAGCTTGTTTATATAAACTATAGTAGTACTTATCTGTTATCTACTGTGTATCCTGTGCTTGAATGGCTGCCCCCATGGTTACACAGCAGCTTGTTTATATAAACTATAGTAGTGCTTATCTGTTATCTATTGTGTATCCTGTGCTTGAATGGCTGCCCCCATGGCTACACAGCAGCTTGTTTATATAAACTATAGTAGTACTTATCTGTTATCTACTGTGTATCCTGTGCTTGAATGGCTGCCCCCATGGTTACACAGCAGCTTGTTTATATAAACTATAGTGGTACTTATCTGTTATCTACTGTGTATCCTGTGCTTGAATAGCTGCCCCTATGGCTACACAGCAGCTTGTTTATATAAACTATAGTAGTACTTATCTGTTATCTACTGTGTACCCTGTGCTTGAATGGCTGCCCCCATGGCTACACAGCAGCTTGTTTATATAAAATATAGTAGTACTTATCTGTTATCTACTGTGTATCCTGTGCTTGAATGGCTGCCCCCATGGTTACACAGCAGCTTGTTTATATAAACTATAGTAGTACTTATCTGTTATCTATTGTGTATCCTGTGCTTGAATGGCTGCCCCCATGGCTACACAGCAGCTTGTTTATATAAACTATAGTAGTACTTATCTGTTATCTACTGTGTATCCTGTGCTTGAATGGCTGCCCCCATGGTTACACAGCAGCTTGTTTATATAAACTATAGTGGTACTTATCTGTTATCTACTGTGTATCCTGTGCTTGAATAGCTGCCCCCATGGCTACACAGCAGCTTGTTTATATAAACTATAGTAGTACTTCTCTGTTATTTACTGTGTATCATGTGCTTGAATAGCTGCCCCTATGGCTACACAGCAGCTTGTTTATATAAACTATAGTAGTACTTATCTGTTATCTACTGTGTACCCTGTGCTTGAATGGCTGCCCCCATGGCTACACAGCAGCTTGTTTATATAAACTATAGTGGTACTTATCTGTTATCTACTGTGTATCCTGTGCTTGAATGGCTGCCCCCATGGCTACACAGCAGCTTGTTTATATAAACTATAGTAGTACTTATCTGTTATCTACTGTGTATCCTGTGCTTGAATGCCTGCCCCCATGGCTACACAGCAGCGTGTTTATATAAACTATAGTAGTACTTATCTGTTATCTACTGTGTATCCTGTGCTTGAATGGCTGCCCCCATGGCTATACAGCAGCTTATTTATATAAACTATAGTAGTACTTATCTGTTATCTACTGTGTATTCTGTGCTTGAATGGCTGCCCCCATGGATAAACAGCAGCTTGTTTATATAAACTATAGTAGTACTTATCTGTTATCTACTGTGTATTCTGTGCTTGAATGGCTGCCCCCATGGATAAACAGCAGCTTGTTTATATAAACTATAGTAGTACTTATCTGTTATCTACTGTGTATCCTGTGCTTGAATGGCTGCCCCATGGCTACACAGCAGCTTGTTTATATAAACTATAGTAGTACTTATCTGTTATCTACTGTGTATCCTGTGCTTGAATGGCTGCCCCCATGGCTACACAGCAGCTTGTTTATATAAACTATAGTAGTACTTATCTGTTATCTACTGTGTATCCTGTGCTTGAATGGCTGCCCCCATGGCTACACAGCAGCTTGTTTATATAAACTATAGTAGTACTTATCTGTTATCTACTGTGTATCCTGTGCTTGAATGGCTGTCCCCATGGTTACACAGCAGCTTGTTTATATAAACTATAGTAGTACTTATCTGTTATCTACTGTGTATCCTGTGCTTGAATGGCTGCCCCCATGGTTACACAGCAGCTTGTTTATATAAACTATAGTGGTACTTATCTGTTATCTACTGTGTATCCTGTGCTTGAATAGCTGCCCCCATGGCTACACAGCAGCTTGTTTATATAAACTATAGTAGTACTTCTCTGTTATTTACTGTGTATCATGTGCTTGAATAGCTGCCCCTATGGCTACACAGCAGCTTGTTTATATAAACTATAGTAGTACTTATCTGTTATCTACTGTGTATCCTGTGCTTGAATGGCTGCCCCCATGGTTACACAGCAGCTTGTTTATATAAACTATAGTAGTACTTATCTGTTATCTATTGTGTATCCTGTGCTTGAATGGCTGCCCCCATGGCTACACAGCAGCTTGTTTATATAAACTATAGTAGTACTTATCTGTTATCTACTGTGTATCCTGTGCTTGAATGGCTGCCCCCATGGTTACACAGCAGCTTGTTTATATAAACTATAGCGGTACTTATCTGTTATCTACTGTGTATCCTGTGCTTGAATAGCTGCCCCCATGGCTACACAGCAGCTTGTTTATATAAACTATAGTAGTACTTCTCTGTTATTTACTGTGTATCATGTGCTTGAATAGCTGCCCCTATGGCTACACAGCAGCTTGTTTATATAAACTATAGTAGTACTTATCTGTTATCTACTGTGTATCCTGTGCTTGAATGGCTGCCCCCATGGTTACACAGCAGCTTGTTTATATAAACTATAGTAGTACTTATCTGTTATCTATTGTGTATCCTGTGCTTGAATGGCTGCCCCCATGGCTACACAGCAGCTTGTTTATATAAACTATAGTAGTACTTATCTGTTATCTACTGTGTATCCTGTGCTTGAATGGCTGCCCCCATGGTTACAGAGCAGCTTGTTTATATAAACTATAGTGGTACTTATCTGTTATCTACTGTGTATCCTGTGCTTGAATAGCTGCCCCCATGGCTACACAGCAGCTTGTTTATATAAACTATAGTTGTACTTCTCTGTTATTTACTGTGTATCATGTGCTTGAATAGCTGCCCCTATGGCTACACAGCAGCTTGTTTATATAAACTATAGTAGTACTTATCTGTTATCTACTGTGTACCCTGTGCTTGAATGGCTGCCCCCATGGCTACACAGCAGCTTGTTTATATAAACTATAGTGGTACTTATCTGTTATCTACTGTGTATCCTGTGCTTGAATGGCTGCCCCCATGGCTACACAGCAGCTTGTTTATATAAACTATAGTGGTACTTATCTGTTATCTACTGTGTATCCTGTGCTTAAATGGCTGCCCCCATGGCTACACAGCAGCTTGTTTATATAAACTATAGTAGTACTTATCTGTTATCTACTGTGTACCCTGTGCTTGAATGGCTGCCCCCATGGCTACACAGCAGCTTGTTTATATAAACTATAGTGGTACTTATCTGTTATCTACTGTGTATCCTGTGCTTGAATGGCTGCCCCCATGGCTACACAGCAGCTTGTTTATATAAACTATAGTGGTACTTATCTGTTATCTACTGTGTATCCTGTGCTTGAATGGCTGCCCCCATGGCTACACAGCAGCTTGTTTATATAAACTATAGTAGTACTTATCTGTTATCTACTGTGTATCCTGTGCTTGAATGGCTGCCCCCATGGCTACACAGCAGCTTGTTTATATAAACTATAGTGGTACTTATCTGTTATCTACTGTGTATCCTGTGCTTGAATGGCTGCCCCCATGGCTACACAGCAGCTTGTTTATATAAACTATAGTAGTACTTATCTGTTATCTACTGTGTATCCTGTGCTTGAATGGCTGCCCCCATGGCTACACAGCAGCTTGTTTATATAAACTATAGTAGTACTTATCTGTTATCTACTGTGTATCCTGTGCTTGAATGGCTGCCCCCATGGCTACACAGCAGCTTGTTTATATAAACTATAGTGGTACTTATCTGTTATCTACTGTGTATCCTGTGCTTGAATGGCTGCCCCCATGGCTACACAGCAGCTTGTTTATATAAACTATAGTAGTACTTATCTGTTATCTACTGTGTATCCTGTGCTTGAATGGCTGCCCCCATGGCTACACAGCAGCTTGTTTATATAAACTATAGTAGTACTTATCTGTTATCTACTGTGTATCCTGTGCTTGAATGGCTGCCTCCATGGCTACACAGCAGCGTTTTTATTTAAACTATAGTAGTACTTATCTGTTATCTACTGTGTATCCTGTGCTTGAATGGCTGCCCCATGGCTACACAGCAGCTTGTTTATATAAACTATAGTAGTACTTATCTGTTATCTACTGTGTATCCTGTGCTTGAATGGCTGCCCCCATGGCTACACAGCAGCTTGTTTATATAAACTATAGTTGAGTTTCTGAAAGGGGACCCGTCACCTGGGAATTCATAATTATAACAAGCAGGCAGGAGCCATTTTGTGGACACTGTTATTAAGACAAGTCTTGTATCATCTCAGAATCTTGTTTGTGCACCAGAATGGGGGACCTGATGTCCATCCCCATGTCCTGGCTACACAATTAAACGGTGTAGAGAATGGGGGAATGTGGGAAGAGCAGTGACATTAAGTAAGTGCAGAATGGAAAGTGAAAGTGATTGTCTGCCTCTAAGGCATAGAGGAGGGGCAGACAATATTTGATTGACAGCTTACATGAATTTACAACAGCTATGAACGCTTTTATTAAAAAAAAAAAAAAGAATTTGGATTCCATGTTTAATTTGAAAAGGATTTTTATTATACAGCTTTTTATGTCTGGATGAGAGGTCCACTTGAAGCAAACACATCAATTATATTGTCATTATGTATAAACCCTCATTTTTTGGCGTTAATGTTCTTATAACTCATCTGTGTTCACTTAATGCTCATGGTTTCTATTGTTTTTAAACCATACAAAATTGAATTCAAAAATTCCCTTTAACACTTACCTGCTTGGTCTTAAAGAAGTGCCAATTACTGTTTGACTCTTTCCCTGCCAAGTAAGGCATATTCTCAGAGTGTCAAAAAAACAGAAAAAGCGTTAAAGGAGAAGGAAAGTTCTTTTTTACTTCGGAGTGCCAAGAGTTAGCTAACACTAGCACTGTACAAAAACAATACAGCGTGGAACAGTTGATTTAATACTGTACCAAAATATATTCTTTATGAAGCAGAAACTTTATTTCAACTAATTTGTAGGTGTAAAAAAAAGTCTGTGACACATTAAAGGAGAAGGAAAGGTTTTAGGGAAAATTTAAAAAAAGAAGAGGATTGCTCCGTAGTGTTCGCTGGAATAACCCTTGGCCGGTGCAGTTATTTACTAATAGGTGCACCGGCCTGGGGTTTCAGTTAAGTAAATGCAATCACTTGGGGGTGTCTTACTTTTGGAGCCCCCAATAGAAAGACCTTTCCTTCTCCTATACTGTGTCACAGTTTTGCCCATACAAATTAGTTGAAATAAAGTTTCTGCTTCATAAAGGATATATTTTGGTACAGTATCAACTGTTCCACGCTGTATTTATTTATTTTTTTCAAAGAAGGTAAAAAACTTTAAATAAAGATTTCTGCCTTTATTATCCCTCTGAAGCCTCCACATATCCACATTCCTGTTTCATTTTTGAAAAGCGGACCTTTTACACTGGTTTCTATATATATATTTATGTATATTGCGTGCGGTACAGGTAGCGATGAAACCTTGACAACAGAGCTTTTCATTCTGTTCAAACGCTAATCAATTACCTCTCTACTCCTCAGCCTTTCTTCAAGGTTCGTATCTAATCTTGGATTTCCAGGTTTGTTTTTCTATTCAGACTTTTCTTTTCAGTAAATGCCGGTACTTTAATTCATTTCAATTGAGGATATAGAGAATTGGGGAGAAGAGGTATTGCTCAGAGAAGCAAATGCAGGTAAAACAAACAATGCTTACAAACAGCAGTAACGTAAGTTTTCTCAGGGCAAAGACTTCCTTTAAGCAGCCTGAGTCTGTTAAGTTAGTTAGTCTGCTCCTTTCTTCCATTGTGTTATATGAAAAAAATATCACAATGGAACCCAATTTCCAACATGTCCCTCCTTATAGACTAATCACCATAATGTAAAGTGGCTGGAATAGGAACAGTAGCAGCAGCATCTCAATGTGCCACTGGGCCTCCCTGCAAAAAAATCTTAAGAGGGGCCTGGCGCATACACAGCTACACCTGCCCTTGGTTTGTTACTCCTGCCAGCTCACAATTGTGGAGGACAGGTAACAGTGTTACTTTATTGTCTCTCAGGTAAAAAGTCTATTTTACTGTTATGCTGTGCATTTTCATTTATTTCCTTGCCCAGCTATTTGCAAAACATATATCATATATCGCTATAAGCTAGGAAGCAACAAAGAGGAACCTCTTCAAAGAAACAGGCTCATGCTAAGAAGGCGTCACAGTGGTTTGTGCCACTCTGCACCTGTTTCCTGAAGATGACTGCAGAAGCATTCCGAATAAGGACATATTATAATTTCTGTTATGACTATTGGTTATGCTGCTAAAAATCTTATATCCGGAGCTGCCAACCTACACCCCACTTAACCCATATAATTCTCTGTGCCTTAGAATAAAGCAGAAGAAGCATTTTGTATACTGAACAGTCTGTGTCAGTGTCATTCTTCCGGTCTAGACCTTTGCACAAACTAATTAGGACGGGGATAGATACTCTCAAGGACTAATTACGTCCCTAACACAATTAGGAGAGCAGAGGGGAGATTTCACCTTAACTGTCCAGGCCTCCATTGGGTCTGCTTCCTTGATAGTTATGCCACTGTACAGTAGGAATGATACAATTTAACTCAACAGATCCATCCTTCACAAAAATGCAAAATCCAAACCAACAGGCCCAGATTTGTGGAGAGGGCACCAAAGCCCCAGGCCTAGGGCCTTCAGAAACACTGGTGATGTGCAGGAGAGAGTTTTTAACATTTCCAGTGAGCCAATCCCCATTGCTCCGGTCCTGATGATAACAATTTGAGTGAATAAAAGGGAGAGGATGAGGGTGATGAACGAGGCCTAGGAGAGCCAAACCAACTCCCTTCCTAAACTCTCTACTATATGCAGGTTATGGTGCCTGTTGTAAAAAATCGCCACAATCTGCTATGCTGTTCAAAACCAATTTGTACAGGTATAGGACCTGTTATGCAGAATGCTCGGGACCTGGTGTTTTCTGGATAACTGATCTTTCTGTAATTTGTATCCTCATACCTTTGGTCTAATAGAAAATCATATAGACATCAAATAAACCCAATAGGCTGGTTTTGCTTCCAATAAGGATTAATTACATCTTAGTTGGCAGGGTTGGACTGGGCCAGCGGGACACAGGGAAAAAACTAGGTGGGCCCCAGCCCTGACCCGATGCTCCCAGCTCTCCCCCAGGCCATAGATCTCCCTTCCCTTACCTGACGGGCTGATGGTACTTTAAATTTACACGCACTCAGGGTAGGGGGTAGGTCGGGTGGCGGCAGCCCTATAGGGGGGTGTGGGCTGCGCAGTGGGGGCCCATGGAGGGTGCAAGGACCCCTGGGATGGCAGCTCTGGTGGGCCCTGCACCCACCAGTTCAACCCTGTTAGTTGGGATCAAGTACAAGCTATTGTTTCATTTTTACAGAGAAAAATGGGATCATTTTCATAAATTCCGATTATTTGGATAAAATGGAGTCTATGGGAGACAGCCTTTTCATAATTCAGAGCTTTCTGGATAACAGGTTTCCAAACAACAGATCCCATACCTGTACTTGGCTTCACTGAGTTGCATTTAACATCTTTACTGATACATAAAGACCACTGTATTTTACATTATGTGTTTATTACTTATAACAAAGAAGTTGAACCTTTACCCTTCAGCTAATGCAATACTATATTTCCCAGCATCTCTTCATCCATGAAAATGCAATATCCAAACCAAGACGCTTCCTAAACTCTCTATATGCAGGTCAGGGTTCCCAGTGCAAAAAATGGCCACAATCTGCTATGCTTTTAACACTTTGCACCCTGCACATATTTGAGCGGCTTTGAAAAAGTCTAGTCCTAAATGTTAATTTTATTGCTATACAGGTGATAGTTTAGTAGTAGTTCAGTTTGGGTAGTGATTATAACGTGATTTGTTGGCAGGGATTAGAGTAAGGGTAAGGCCAGACGAGGAGATCCGGGGAGATTTTGTCGCCTGACGACTTATCGCCACTTCTTTTGCGCGACTATCTCCCCGAACTGCCTCAGCGTCTTTTCCCCATAGGCTAGAATGAAAAATCGCCTGCGCTAATGCACACGCGGCGATGCGTTTTCAATAGTCGCCCAAAGTTGCCTCACTGAGGCAACTTTGGGCGACTATTGAAAACGCATCGCCGCGTGTGCATTAGTGCAGGCGATTTTGCGCTGTAGCCTATGGGGAAAAGACGCTGAGGCAGTTTGGGGAGATAGTCGCGCAAAAGAAGTGGCGATAAGTCGTCAGGCGACAAAATCTCCCCGGATCTCCTCGTCTGGCCTTACCCTAAAACTCTGAAAGTAAAGTAGAAGACTAACTAGCAATTCCTATTTGATGCCACATATTACAGTTTCTGCTAAAAACACTTTTTTAAAAATGTGACCATCTTGCACTAGTTCAAAACTGAGTTGTACAGGTATAGGACTTGTTATCCAGAATGCTCCGGACCTGGAGTTTTCTGGATAATTGACCTTTCTGTAATTTGGATCCTCATACCTTTGGTCTACTAGAAAATCATAAAAATATTAAATAAACCCAATAGGCTGGTTTTGCTTCCAATAAGGATTAATTATATCTTAGTTGGCAGGGTTGGACTGGGCCGGCGGGACACAGGGAAAAAACCCGGTGGGTCTTGGCCCTGGCTTGATCCTCCCAGCTCTCTCTCCCAGGCCATAGATCTTCCTTCCCTTTACGCAAGCTATGGGGAGGGTGGGTGGTGGCGGCCCTATAGGGGGATGCAAGCGGTGCAGTGGGGGCCCATGGAGGGTGCAGGGACCCCTGGGATGGCAGCCCCAGTGAGCCCTGCACCTACCAGTCAGACCCTGTTAGTTGGGATCAAGTTCAAGCTACTGTTTCTATATTACAGAGAAAAAGGAAACCTTTTTAAAAAATTCAGATTATTTGGAGTCTATGGAAGACGGCCTTTCGGTAATTCAGAGCTTTCTGGATAATAGGTTTCCAGATAATGGATCCTATACCTGTACTCGGCTTCACTGGGTTGCAACCCTGGTGCAACTTAAAGTGGACCTGTCATCCAGACACAAAAAGCTGTATAGTAAAAGTCCTTTTCAAATTAAACATGAAATCCAATTTCTATTTTTTATTAAAGCATTCATAGCTGTTGTAAGCTCATTGAAAAATCTCAGCTGTCAATCAAATATTGTCTGCCCCTCCTCTATGCCTTAGGCATAGAGGAGGGGCAGACAATTACTTTTACTTTCCACTGCTCTCCCCACATCCCCCCTCTCTATTCACCATTTAATTGTGTAGCCAGGACATGGGGATGGACATCAGGTCCCCCATTCTGGTGCACAAACAATATTCTGAGATGATACAAGTCTTGTCTTAATAACAGTGTCCACAATATGGCTCCTGCCTGCTTGTTATAATTATGAATTCCCAGACTGAAGGAAACAAGATTCAAATCATTTATACAGTGTAATTAAAATTCATTTCGCTTGACTAATGTGATAAAATAGGATTTTACATTTTTTTTGGGGGGCGACGGGTCCCCTTTAACACCTATACTGATACATACAGACCACTGTATTTTACATTCCAATAGAAAATGTATGTGTTTATTACTTTATAACAAAGAAGTTGAAGCTTTACCCTCCAGCTAATTCAATACTATATTTTCAGCATGGATGTTATTCAGGTCACTGGTCCGATATCATAGGTGAATAAACAAAACTTTATTTACCCCAAATGAAGCATACAGAAAAGCAGGGTTTTTTTAGAACTAATTGATGGTGTCCAATTATAGCACTTGGAGGGAAATGAAGTATATGTTGGATTTAATGCGTTGGCTTTGAGAAATCATTATCCAGTGACAGTCCTCGCTAAATCTGATATACACAGATCTTCACTTCATTTTTCACTTCTTTATATTTTAAAGCTGAGCCTTTGCCATTGAAAGAGAGTTGATTGCAGCAGAGCAATCAGTAATGAGGTCAAGAAATGGCAAGTTCAATAGATTTTAAGGCAACTCATCAGATGTTGGATAGGAGCCCAAAGCCCTTTGGAAATAAAGCTGGAGATTAACTGTTTTTCCATTTTACTGCTCAAAGGCGAGACAACTTGATACATGAGATACTGAAGCCATAAAGTGCCCATTGGGAGAAGAAGTGCCTCACATCTTGTTGGAAGCCAACTTTGAGTCTTCTTTTCCCCTGGCATTAAGCTAGCATTTAATTCAGAGGATGCATCATGGTGTGATCAGACGTTACAAGAGATAATCCCACAGTGAAGGTTTCCTGGTGACCCCAGTTAGAAACTGACCTTTATATATTTTTGAAGATGGCATTGTGGCTGAATACAAAGCGTTCCCTGTTTTATGAGGCTAGCGTTACCCCTGACAATAGGGGAGCGGAACGTCTGTACATGGGAGTTATATATATAAGCATTACTGTTCCTTTAACAGGATGTGCAAATCAGTTCAAGCCCATGAAATATAATAAGGTACATGTATGGGATCCATTATCTGGAAACTCATTATCCAGAAAGCTCCGAATTACAAAAAGATAATTTTTCATAGACTCCATTATAATGAAATAATTTACATTTTTAAAAATTAAATTTCCTTTGTCTTTGTAATAATTTAGCAGTAGCTTGTATTTGATCCTGATATGGTTAGTTCTTATTGGAGGCAAAAACAGCCTATTGGGTTTAATTAAAATTCGCAAAACGGGGAAAATATTTTGGAGAATTTACTTGCCAGCGGTGAATTGTAGGAATTCACCTGGCGAATAAATCCGCCCATCACTAGCTGTCACCACTTGCCTAGGAAGGCTTTGCAACTGATTTGAGAAGATTGTTGTTGGATTTGCTTCATTCAGCCAACTGGGTATTAGTGAGTAGAGATGGGCGACGGGCGTCAAAAAATTGTGGACGCACGTTGGAAAAGTCAATCTCAACAAAACTGTTGTGCGTAGTGATGGGCGAATTTGCGGCGTTTCGCTTCGCCGAAAAATTTGCGAAATTCGCGAAACGTCGAAAAATTCACGAAATGGCGCCGGCGCCCATTTTTGACGCCGGCGTCCGTTTTTTAGGAAAAAAAAATTTACGCGAATTTTCGCGGGTGTTTCGCTAATTTATTCGCTGGCGGCGAATCGCGCAAATTCGCCGCGAATTTGCGCCTAGCGAATAAATTCGCCCATCACTAGTTGTGCGTCAACATTATTCGAGCACCCATTGACTTTAAAACCAGCGTCAAAATTGTCGCGAGCATTAGAATTGACGCGGGTGTCAAAATTCGAGTTTTCACAAATTTTCCACCGTTTCATGAATTTTGCAGGAATTTTTTTGGTGAAGCGAAACGGGACAAATTTGCCCGTCACTGTTAGTGAGTGATTAGAAAGCAATGTATATTTTCCTTTATTTCCCAAACTGAATATTTGGATTATTACCCTCCTTTACTGTTTGTCTTTCATGAGCTGTAGAGATTCAAGATGCAGCTCAACTCTCTGGGGCAACTGGTCCTGAAAATAGACTACACACCAAGGTTTAATGTCTGTATACTCTATTAATGTACTCATTTAGGGGTGTTGCTGCTAGAGGTGAATTTTATATTTTAAAAGGAACTCTCTGTTATAAACCCAAAAGGCTTTACATACAGGGTTGGATCTACTTTCCAGCCTCCTCCTAGTTCTCTACTCAAAACACTGCAACTAGTAGCCCCTGAGACTCCAAATGACAAGTAGAATGATTGATTTCCCTTTTCCAAGTGCTTTGTGCTCAGTTATATGTAGGTATCTGTGAAATGGTCTTAAAGGATAAGTAAACCTTTACAATAAGCAAATGTAAACTGACGAGGGGGCTATTCTAAGCACTTTTGTATTTTACATTCATTATTTATTTTCTTTTTATTCCAAGATATTAAGAGATACATGTACTGTTAATATGAATGAATTTTGTTACAACAGCGCCACCTGCTGGTCAGTTTCCCACCAGTCTGACCAGCAAGTAGTCAAGGAAGTTGTCAGGAGAAAGAAAGAGACTGATGTTCTTCTACTTAGGAAAGATGTGAGAAAGGTTTCTAATTTTATTCCTAAGCAGAAGAACATCAGCCTCTTTCTTTCTCCTGACAACTTCCTTGACTACTTGCTGGTCAGACTGGTCAGAAACTGACCAGCAGATGGTGATTTTGTATTCAAATTAAAAGCCCATGTATCTCTTAATATATATATATATATACTATAATAGAAAGAATATAAATAATGAATGTAAATGACAAAAGTGCTTAGAATAGCCCCCTCATCAGTTTTATATTCACTCATTTTAAAGGTTTACTTATCCTTTAAGGTTCTTTTTTTTTTCACCTTGCGACCGATAACCTTGAATGAACGGTCTTCCCAGATTCTCTGTTCAATGCTCACCAGATCTTACAACAAAAAGAGGTTATTTCATCCGGGGTTTTCTCTGCTTCTTCCCATCACCTTGGGCATTCATTACAATTCTCATGTCTTGGCACTATTTCAACTTCTTTTTTTTATGTTACAAAAGCTGCTCCGTGCCAGAGAAATGTGATTTCAATTGAAAATTGCACTTCCAAAGGAAAGAAAAACAGTGCTTAACAGAAGGCATTGGCGCTCATTCACCTGAGCTGATATTACCGGTAAATCAATTATGGGAGTTTTGTCAAAAGTTACAGATTCCAGCAAATTGAATGGCGCTCAGTGCAAGTTCATATATAGAAGGTGGAATCAATCACGGGCCTTGTGCCACTGTTAGAAGCAACTTTTTTCATTTATTAAAATCAGAATTTATGAGGCCGGTAGCTAAATGTATTCCTATACTTTCCTTTGCTTGTAAGAAAAGTTTATCATCTCTGCTAATAACAACTAAATATTTGAATACTTTCATATTGCACAATGCATACATGATGGAAGCTAAGTACAGCCGGGTCCACTATTCCTCCTGCTCCACCTTGTGGTGCAATGTCATTTATGTAATGAATTTTGAGTTTTTACAATAGGAACAATATATATAAAAAAAAGGCGCTTGTGAGGAGATATGATTAGACTTTACAAGTACATTAGAGGACATTATAGACAAATAGCAGGGGACCTTTTTACCCATAAAGAGAATCACGTACCAGAGGCCTCCCCTTCAGACTAGAGGAAAAGAAGTTTCATTTAAAGGAACAGAGTAGGGGGTTCATCACAGTGAGGACAGTGAGGTTGGGGAATGCACTGCCGGGTGATGATTCAGTTAATGACTATAAGAGGGACTTGGATGATTTCTTGGACAGACATAATACAAAGGCTATTGTGATACTAAACTCTATAGTTAGTATAGATATGGGTATATATCATTTATGTGACAGTAGGGAGGGGTGTGTGTATGGGGCTGGGTTTTCATTTGGAGGGGTTGGACTTGATGGACTTTGTCTTTTTTCAACCCAATTTAACTATGTAACTATGTAACTAACTATGTAACTATGTAACTATATTTTCAGCAAAGTTTCATAGCACTTCTATGAATGCCTGTTACACTTGTGTTTCACATCCAATCTCCTCATGCATTTTGCATTGTTTTACTAATCCCTATTTCAGTAGAGAAAAAGAGAGCAGACAGCAACATGTTCCTCTTGTCTCTACATGTCAGTCGGAGTTAGGTATACTTTCTTGTAAAATTTTCAGTAGAACAATTTTAAAATCCTATATATTGGACACCTAGTGCTACCAATCCCTATTTCTGTAGGGAAATGAGAGCCCCCCTCATGTGACCCTCCATATCAAAGTCTGCCTGCTGTGTCTGTTTGCCATATGTAAACTTTAAAAAGTATCAGTACAGAGATTAACTGGCCCCTGTATTGTCTAAACCTCAAATTCAGACTAATCCCCTGCATTGTTCACACTTGTGACACCTATATTGTTCACACCCTTAAACCCCTGTACTGTTCTACCTGAGACCCAGACTGAAACTGCCACATTTTTCAGATGTTCACACTTTATACAAAATGCTAATGGGGCCCCAGCCCTGTGTCACTGTATGTCGTACATATTAGACTGGTCTGATTCCTGTCTCCTGCTCTGTTCTGCCTTCCCTATGTGTGTGTCATACTTTGGTATTTGTTCTGGGGGTTTGTTAGCATTTGAAAATTATTGTTAGTGGCCCCTAAGGTGTTTAATCATATGCTGGGGTAATTTATTATACACAGGGGAGGAGGAGACATATGGATTTATGGGTATGTCTTATATGACTTAACTTTTTTCACATATGAGTGACATCCCTGCCAGGACAGACACAAGGTAGTTTGGACCCCAAGGCAAGAGCTTCACTCAGTGCCCCCCTGTTCTGCATTACCATGATGGTGTTTAAATAAAGAGAGCAAGAAAATGTAGAAGACTTTTTCATTTATATTACTGACCTTTACCTGTACCAGCAAGCTCAGCAGCCCTCCATCATACAGCCCTCCTGTAGCCATCATATTGCCCCCAATCTTTACCTGTGTCAGCAGCAGCCAAAAATAAATCTGATCCCATCATATTGTCTCCAAGTATTTATGTACCTGTGCCAGCGCCCAGCAGCAACAACAGAAAACATATTGGCCCCAAATCTGTACGTGGCTGTGCCAGCAGGAAGCTTCACACTTTACAGTAATAGAAAGAAAGTCTTGAGTTCAGTGTAACTGTGCAAGTCTGAGAGCAGTGAGAGTCACACCAAGCAGCCCCCCAGCTCTCTGCCTCTCTGTCACCCAACACATCAGTGACGTCATTAACGCGTGTACGGACATCGCACTGCCGCACCGCACAGAAGGAGCTATTACTTGCCGGCAAGAGGAGAAGGGGAAGGAGATGGATTCCATCCAACTGGGTGACCATGATTACTGAAACAAATTATTAAATAAACGCTTGAAAAAAGTGCGCCCCTCAATAATGGCGTTCTAGACAGCCGCCTACTCTGCCTACCCCTAGTTGCGGCCCTGATCCCTGCAGTGAGCACCAACCATTTGTTTTTTTATTGTGCTATTAATGTGGACATGGTCTTGCGGTAACATGGGTGTGGTTTAAAGTGGGTGCGGTCTAAAAACAGGGAGTGGTTAACACTGGTTTCCGTTATCAGCCCTCCACCATGTAGATTGGAAAAATTCCGGCCCTCGGTACCATAGAAGTTGGACAGCACTGACCTAGATGAATAAAAATCTTAATAGACACTTTACGCTTTAAATTCAAGAATCATTGGTGCCCATTTTACTCTGTACTTGAGGGATATAGTTCAGCAGCACCCTTCCTCCAAGATTTAGTGGTAAAGCCGGACAGGTGGGCATTTCCATTTAAATAGAGCATTACTAATGTAATTACTATATATACATTTTTTATCCTAATTATGAGTTTATTCTCAAAATGTCCATTTCAGTCTTTTCTTTTAATGTATGGGTTTTAACTAAAAGGAGTTGTAGAGGGGTGATCAAGGTAATGATTGTGCAAGTGATCTCCGCGGCCTCCCACATTTATCGTAAGCAGCATCCAAGTATCTTGTATCACATTTGTCATTAACATCCCAGTAATGACAAGTTTCCACATGTAACAGCTTTACTTGTTGGTTCCCAATACTAATTGGTCATTGGTAGTGATGGGCAAATTTATTCACCAGGCGTGAATTTGCTGCCAATTGGCCCGTTTTGCCACCGGCGAATAAATTCATAAATTTGCTGCAAAAATTCGCTGATGAAAATTCACTGGCCTCGAAATTTCGCAGGGAATTTGCAAAATTCGTGGCGAACCGAAACGGGACAAATTCGCCCATAACTAGTCATTGGCAATGTCATAAATAGGATCCAAAATGTTGATGAGCATCATTATGTAAAAATACTATCCCAACAAAGCATGCAGTGTGAAAAGGCCACAAATGATTTTCCCAGTACCCTGGATGAACTATCTCTGGGTTATTTCATAGCAACATTCCTACCCAACTATCCAAGAAATCAGCTTTTCCCTTGTGCTACCTCAAGTCCAGTTCCTTGATCCTTTCTCTCTATAACGAAGTCCTAATGTAATCCAAGAAATCAATTTCATCCCTTGAGGTTATGGTCTTCAAACACCAATGTTCTTCTGTCGCTATTGCTTGAAGCCTCCTTCTTTTTCCACCCACTTTGAGTTGCATAATGTGGTCAGGTTAAGGAATTGTCTCCTACTCAGTCTAATGCTGCTTACATGATGATTTTTCTGACAAACATTTATTGTTTGTTTCCATTTTAATTCAAATTGGTTTTTTTTCATAGTCTTAATCAGTAATTAAGGAGTTCATGTACTGTAAGTTAAATGCACTAGTGTCTCTTGAATTAGTTCAGACATATTATTGATCTTTGTTAAATGTATCTTAGACTATAAGCTTATGGGGCAGGAATTCGTTTTTTTCCCACAGATTGAGTTTATTTCTGTGCTTTTATTGTTGTAATATAAATTATAAATTGGATACATTGTAAAATAACACTTTAAAATGTTCCCTTTATTTTTAAAATAGCATTCAGTCTTCTATTCTAATATCGGAACCAAATAATTTCTAATCAGATGACATGCACTTTGAAATGTAATGCAATAAAAAAAGATTATTCAGGTTTCATAAAAATCTGTAAAACTCGTCGGTTATAAGGAACAGATTAGAGTTGTAAGAAGGATTAATGGGAAGGCAAATGTTCAGGGTATGTTTCTTTCATTTTATATCTGTTTGAAAGCTCAATTGCCTTTGCAGGTTCGTGAGTCACAAATCTATATCTTTGTTATTCGAATAAATTGAAGCGTTCCAATCCATTTGTTCTCTAATGTCTTATTACAAAGTCAAAAAGCACGACCAAAAATAAATTACACAATTAATTAGTAGTTCTTTGGTACGACTACTTTTTGAGTTGATAAACAACCAACCTCAGATGACAAAATAAAACAGATTTCACAGCAAATTCAGAGCAAATCTGTTTTAACTCCATTCAATAGTTTTATAGAAAAATAAAATGTGATGCTAGATAAAAACTCATTGGTCCATGGTCTGTGACAATTATATCAACAATAGTGTTTAGCCGCACACCACCCACTTGCTTGCTGGGTGCATCCGCATCCCTGGCAGCCTCCAAGCCAAACATTATACAGATATGTGAAGTGGGAAGGAGCACACCAAAAATGTCCAGGCAATGCCTTAATTCATATGCAGATCCATTGAGTGCACAAGCTTTCGGGGTCAGAACCCCTTCCTCAGGTGCAATCTGCACCTGAGGAAGGGGTTCTGACCCCGAAAGCTTGTGGACATTTTTGGTGTGCTCCTTCCCACTTCACATATCTGTGACAATTATAGCTTGGAATTATTTCATGGTCTGAAGAGCCCTGCGACTGTGTCCAAAATTCATGAATTTCTCCTACCACATATACTTAAAAGGGGCCGATTCACTAACTTCGAGTGAAGGAATCGAAGGTAAAAAACGTCGAATTTCGAAGTTTTTTTTGAGCTACTTCGACCATAGGCTTGGCTAACTTTTTTTGATCGAAGGATATTCCTTCGATCATTGGATTTAAATCCTTCGAATCGTTCGATTCAAAAGGATTTAATCGTTCGATCGAATTCCCAGTCGAATATCGAGGGTTAATTAACCCTCGATATTCGACCCTTAGTGAATCAGCTCCTTAAACTCCCACTACTTTGGCCAAGTTTTCGAGTTCTGTTTTGGTGCAAAATTGATATACAAATCAGAACCTCTCCATACTAAACACTTTCAGAGGCATCTAAAAGAATCATCTATACTTTTATTATCAATGAAAAATATGTACATGCATACCTCCAGCTTTATTTACAGCATATTCATTTTATTTTATTTAATTTACATTTGTTTATATTTATTTTGTTTCATTTATATTTCATTTTTATTATATAATAATATATAAACATATGTAAACATATATTTTGTAAATGCCATTCTAAACAAAAACGACTGTTCTATTTAAGCAACTCCTTGATCTTCCTAAAACTATAGCAACAAATGACAGGACCGATTTTCTGCAGCAAATGCCAACTACTTTTGCTTCACCATGTTTTGGAAGTGGGATTGGAGATTGTGCTACTAAAACATATATACAAACTTATAGCAACCTAACTATACTCTTAGGGGCCTAATTATTAAGCCTCACATTTTTCTGGTCAAGGGCAAAAACTTGAATTTTTAGAGAGAAAAAAACCTTGATTTTTTCAAGATTTAATATGCCCCAAATCTGCTGAAAATCCGAATCCAAAAATACTCCAGCTAAAACCTGTCAAAATCATATAAAAAACAATGGCAGATGTCCCTTTAACAATCTGAAAATGTTTCTTGCCTTCATGATCTTTGAGGGTTTTGGGCTGGTTTTCCTTTGATAATCCAAAAAACTGTTTTTCAGGCGACAACTTGAAACAGTTGCATGATTTGAGCTTCAAATTGAAGAAGTTGCATGTTGACATGGTATCTCTGGATAGATGGAGCTGTATGTCAAGCCCTGTAGCACCACCACACATGACAGAGGTATTGTACCCTCAATAGGTTTCTAAATAGGTAAATTGCTAAAGTGTTAATTGGACACTATATGGAAATGTTCTTTATTTTTTCAATATTCCATATATATATGTAACCCCCTTTTGGCGACCCCCCCTGGTGCCAAGGTTGTACATTATTACCGATTTACAGGTCCTGAGTCCCCTTTGCAAGGTGAAAGGGTACTGGGAATTCTTCTCCGGCAGTGCCTCCACCTAATGGGATCCGGGAATCACCTGTGGGTGGCCCATTAGATATAACATTCAATACACACTTTGCTTTTATAAAAAACAACCACTTTATAAAAAGAAAATGTAAATTAAAGGGTAAGTAAAAACGGCATTTACATCATACAAATATAACCCACTCCCCTGGGAACCTGTGGCAGTCGATTTCCTGGCCCTCCATGCCAGGCAAAGTTCCACACTACTCCCTTTGGCAGAATCAGAGAGTCTCAGTCCCTTTTCCCCAAATGAGCACACTTGGTCCCAGGCAGTGCTAACAGCCCAAAATACATTTCCCTCCAGTTAGGTACTGGCTACCTTGTGGCAGGCATCTACAACAGCCTGTGTCACAAACTTAAACCATCCTGGATCCTCTCTTTTTCTACCCTCCCCGGGGCACACCTTACCCTGGGGATTCAAACAGATGGGTAGGCTCATCCAGAGCTGGAGCAGGCATCCACAGTGATGAATCCATTTCATGAAGCACATGCAGCTTGGTTGATCCTCCAGACATAGCTCCCAGCACTGTCTATAGCGCGAGCACACTGTTGCTGAATCCATAGCTGAACTGTAGCTCCCAGCACTGTATATAGCACAAGCATTTCCACTTTGTTTGGACAATCCAGAGCTTCACACCCTCCTGGTCGAGCTCCCAGGCATGAGGTCATCTACCCCAACCGCAGAGGCCTCCTGCCTCTGCATAGTGGCAGCTGAACTCATCTCCATAGTGAAGTACAATCAGCAGAACTCGTCCAGCAATTAATGGCTGTGAGCACATGGCAATCTCCTTCTATAGGGTGTAGCAGCGACACCTATTGACTTCTTTTGGGATCGGCCATGCTGCACAAGGCCTCTGCCCCTTAGGAAACCCTGTAGACAGGGTTTCTGAACAATGAGACTCTGACCGGAGGGGAATTAACCCTCTGGGTCCCTATATATATAAATTAATCCTAATAGTGACACACACACACACATATATATATGTGTGTGTGTGTGTGTGTGTGTGTGTGTGTGTGTGTGTGTGTGTGTGTGTGTGTGTGTGTATGTCACTATTAGGATTAATTTAATTCAGTAAGATAAAGTACATTTTTATGAATAGGTTTATGTATGCATAATAGACAGAAAAAATGTAAAAAGTACATCAAGATACAGTTTGTCTCTATTATTTTCTTGGGAAGAGAGAAGAGTATGACTGCCAATTCTTGATGTAATCAGTTTGTTAATTGTAACTTCCTGGGCACCTTCCTAAATGTTGGGTGCTCTAACTGAATCAAACTATGTTGGCTTGTTGGCAAATTATCATAAGCATTGTGATTAATGTGCTTGCTCATATACTTCTTTCTACTGACTCGTCATTTAGAAACTGTTAAATTTGAACAAGTGCCTTAGTTTCATTGATCTCTTCCACATTTGGAGAAGAGTGGAAATTAATCATTGCATTCCGACAAAATAAGCTATTAAGATATGAGCACAAAGTGATAATGTGCCATTATGTGTTTACAGTACATGAAGTTGATGGTCCATTTGTATCAATGGTGGTATTAAGAACGGCAGATACCTTATCTAACCATATTTATGTAAACCTTAATTCCTTTTCATTTTTAAAATAGTGCTTCATTAACTAACTCTCTTGAGATTATTCTAGTGAATTTGAATGTTGTTGGGTGCATTCTCTTTACTCTTTAAATATGGCAACTTGCTGTCCATTAGGTATTTCTTATTTATATGATGTGATCTTACCATACAGTTAAATTTAAATCTATAATTGCATTGCTGTGTAACAAAACTATGAGAAATACCACTGTAAGTTAAACCACCATTATGCTACACCTTGTTTCATTAGAAATCCCAATCTCTGTCGACTAAATGAAAGGATCTACTGGGATTTTAACCAGGGTCAGGACCTGTCTGACACACTTTGCTTTTCCCAACACTCTAAGATAGAATCTCATGACTCAGGATTAATTGAAGAAACTGTGCTATCTAAAGTCATTTTAACTCATTTAATGCATTTAACCTTTTCATTAGCATACCAAAGCACCATTATCCACAATGGTGAATGCTTTAATTAGATGGGATGCTGTGATGCAATTTTCTGTGTTAAATGGCATACGTGGGATATCTGGGTTTAGTTATTCTGTGTCAAATAAACAAACCAAAATGGCATCATCTGTATTTACCTTTTTGAGTTAAGTTCCTATAGCCTTATAAATTTAAGTACAAGCAGTAGTGATGGGCAAATAAAATTGCCATGGGTGAATTTGTGGTGAATTTCCACGTTTCGCCACCATCGAATAAATTCACGAAACTGAGGTGAAAATTCTCCCATTGACTTTAATGCATTTGGACAAAATAGGTGCTTGTATAAAAATTTTGTGGGCGTCAAAATTTCAGCACATCAAAATTATTTTGATATCCATTGAGTTTCATGCGTTTCACGAATGGGACAAATTCGCCCTTCACTAACAGCTAGTACATCAGTACATCAACCCTTCACATTTATCACTTCCTAGCCTCAGTGTTGAGGCTGAGATCTTATCTCTTATCTTGTCCCATCCTGACTTCATCTAATATATTCTGTTCTATAATAATTGCCTGTCCCTTCCTGTTCCATTTTCTCTTTCTATTTTTCTCTGTGATCTTTCTGTCTTTTTAGATTTTTATCTTCTCTGTCCTGTTTTTCTCTGTCATATTTATTGTTCCAGTCTGACTTTTCTGGGCTATCTCTTACCTGAAGGACTTATCGTCTATTCCAACTAAAGTTTCAGGGATTCCTGAGCAGAAACAACGATTAACCCTAGTCTACTTTTCATAATGGGAGAGAGGCATATTAAAATAATTATCAAGTCAAAAATTTTAATCTACTATGACAAGCTGAAATAGTTAATGAAACTGTGTATTTTCTCCCCACATTTTTCCTTGTTTTCAAGGTTTTCTTGAGGTTGAAAAAGATATGAAAAAAATATGTAATCTATATAGCTGTTCTAGGTCCATGTATGCATTGGAAAAGCTTTTCTTGCAGTTCCAAAGAATGAGGGGCTGATTTATCAAAGGTTGAGGTGAATATTCAATTGAAAAAAAGTTGAATTTCAAGCTATTTTTTGTGTACCTCGACTAGGGAATAGTCCAAATTCGATTCGAATTTGAAAAAAATTCAAAAATCAGAATTCCTAAATTTATCATGTACTGTCTCTTTAAAAATTAGACTTTGACCATTTTCCATCTAAACCCTGCCGAATTGCTGTTTTATCCTATGGGGACCTCCTAGAACCCATTTGGAGTCAATTGATGCACTTTGAAAATTTGAAAGTTTTTTTTTTGAGAAAAACATTAAATCGAATCTGATCGATTGTGCTGTTCCTTCGATTTGCACGATTCAAATTTAGGCTGAATATGGACCTATTCAATCCAAAATGGACCTATTCGACCAAAATTAAATCTTTGACTTAATTTCGGTTGGTCTGTTTGGTTTGATAACAGAGGTATACCTTTAAATGTTGGATAAACATTTTTGATAAATAAGAAATAAATTTGAGCAGTGAGAAAGCTTTCCATTTTAACAAGAGAAACAGTTTGTTAAATTGATCCCTATATATTATTTTTGGCATTTTTGTGCAATAACGGCAAACCTTACTGTACTATACACATTTAGTTTTACCTTATGGAACCAATTTGTTTTCCAAAACTTTGATTATTCTTTGTTGCATAAAAAAATTAATAAGATTAAGTAATTTTTCATTGCTTGGATTTAAGATTAAAAAAAAAACCACACACACACACACTGATCTCATTTATAGACATTTTAATTATTTGGATGATTTCCTCTAGGTATGGACAGAAAAATATGTTTCCCTACTGTCTTCTGCTTTTTGAAGCTTCTAATTTTCACGTGTTATGAATTTTAGTGCCACCTGGGTCTATTTTATATAGATCATGGAGAAAATATTCATTGAATTTCAGCAGCTGTCCGCTGAACAAGACTTTAAATGTGGTTTATTTTAATACACAGAGTCAGATGCCAGAAAATAGTATTGAGTCTCTAAATTATATGAGGGGTTCCACAATACATACATTATTACATATGTAATCCTATTTTAACCCCTTCATGTATTATAGGTTGTCCATCATCAATATGTTATCATACAAAAGTCCTGAATCCCCTTTGCTAAATTAAATGGTACTGGGAAGTTGCTCCTGCGTAGCAGGCACACAAACAATGCCTGTTCTCAAATAGGGTACATTGTGGAGCCTTTCAATATCCTCTCTCAGAACACTCAGCAGGAACTCACACAGATGGTTCAGGCATCTAGAGCGACTCAATCCTGTGCTTTCAAACTCTCCTCGCTGAGCACAACAACGCTGCTTTATTTCTCAAGGCACAGTTCACAGCGCTATCTGAAGTGCAAGCGCATAAGCTCCCTTTCAAATCAGCATCCATCCCCAAGCAACTGCTGTCAAAAACTCTCCGATGCCTCCAAGCTCTAAACCCTCCATGGTTAAGCTCACCAGGCTTGGCTCTCCAGGGTCTCCTAAATTCCTCAGGCCCCCGTCTTAGCTACAGTGTATTCACTCATGGTTGAAGTGAAATGGAAAGAAGCACTGAGCACATGGCAGCTCAGCTTTTTATACTCCTTGCGCAGTGACACCTTCTGGCTAAATCTGGAATCTGTTAGGCTCACTGTATATGGGACAAATGACTCACTCTCCCTCCAAGATCCAATTTAGGTCCAACATTTAGGTCCAACATTTTCAACCATGAGAAGATTTTCAGACCAACTCTCCGATGCCTCCAAGCTCTAAACCCTCCATGGTTAAGCTCACCAGGCTTGGCTCTCCAGGGTCTCCTAAATTCCTCAGGCCCCCGTCTTAGCTACAGTGTATTCACTCATGGTTGAAGTGAAATGGAAAGAAGCACTGAGCACATGGCAGCTCAGCTTTTTTATACTCCTTGCGCAGTGACACCTTCTGGCTAAATCTGGAATCTGTTAGGCTCACTGTATATGGGACAAATGACTCACTCTCCCTCCAAGATCCAATTTAGGTCCAACATTTAGGTCCAACATTTTCAACCATGAGAAGATTTTCAGACCAAAGGGGAAATTAACCCTATAGGTCCCTACACATAAAGTGTGAGAGTGTTTTTTATCTCTCATTTTGTCAGGGTGGGAGATATACCTAGATACATATTTCTTGTATCAATAAATTAATTTTTTGGGACATGTCTCATGTTTTAATACAAATAATATGATATGTTTTAATATAAAATCAAAATAAAACATACATTAAAGAATGGTCACACTTCCGCCTACAACAGCTGCCTTTCATTTTGGGAGGATCCTTTCACTACTCGGATGCCTCCAGGTCTTAAAGTGAGAGGACCAGGGAGACAGTTCAGGGAAAGCAAGGGAACCAAATGTTATCAGGAAGAAAGAGAACAAGGAATGTTTTTCGTAGAACAAGCTGGGTCAATACCAATTGGAGAGAGCAGCACAAAATCAGAAGAGTTGTCAAGGTCACAGGCCAGGTCAAACACAAAGAGTAGCACAGTACAGAATCATGATCCAAGAGAGTAATCAATACATGGGTTAAGGTCAGGACAGGCAGCAAACTAGGATTGGTCAGGGACAAACAAGATCAGGAACTGACTAGACAACTAGAAATTGCACCCAGGAACTACGTGAAAAGGAAAATGCAACATTAATATTCTAATTTTACAACAAGCACTATGATGTCAGACATACATCAAAACTCGGAGGCGCATCTAACTAGGATCTGCGCACGATGAGGGAGGAAGCGGCAGGCATCCCCGTCAGGAGCCTAGACCACAAGGTATTCTCACATATTCCCTATAAGGTGTGCATTCATGGACCCACACAAATTTTGAGGTCAGTGGATGCAACAAATTGTTTTTTTCAACAAAGAAATTTTTTTTCCATTCTGACCTGATCACACAGTTTTTCAAACTGTGCACACAAGTTAAAAATGTGTGCAGAAACAAATTCTTTTGCACACGTAGATGAGAAAGAATTAGAGGGAACATTGCTACCAGGCAGACTCTTCTAAGAGTACCTGTAATGGCAGGCATGGGGAGACTTCAAAAAAGGAGGGATACAACATACTGTAGATGAAGCTGGCTGTATGATATTACTGTTAAACAACAAAGAATTGGACCACAAGGCAGAAACAGAGAAACAAAAAAAACAGACAAACCCGAACAGACATAGCAATTGAAAGAAAAAGAAAATTGGGGTCATGGTCCAAGCATAAAGGAAACGCAGAAGACAATTTAACAAAAAAATCAAGAGTAAGATACCAGGAATAAAAAAAAAAAAACATGTCCTAATTTCAATACCAAGTTCTTCATAAAGAACTCAGTTGTGACATTACCTGAGCTATTTTAGAAGCAATCTATTATGCTTCTAGATTTTGGACTGGAGAGCCCCAGAATTTAAACAGAATCTCTATTTTAATCATACTTCTGCCATCTACCAGACAGCTAAACCTACTGTAAATAACACTTCACAGTGGGAAATAAAGTGCAAATGCATGACGACTGAGATGCTTAAATCAAGAAACTGATGCAAGTTCACAATTCATAATGGCATTGACCTAGATGTGTTGCAACACTACAAAAGAACGTTGATACACAGAGCTGGCTTTGAATATTTTAGGGGTCTCCAGTGCTAAATGGTGGCATCGTTGGATGAACAATTGATGTAAATATATTCCGTTTGCACTCAACACTCAATGATTACCAAAACAATAATAAAAACAAAGAAACAAAAATTAACGTTAAATAAAATATTATTTCCAATCCTTTACTGCTCTTGAACTTATCGTTGGCTGTTGTTGTTAAGGATTCTGAGATTGTGAGATGACATTAGAAGCCAGATGCACAAGATGTTCCATCAACACTTTAAGGCAGCTGTGTTCACTTCAAGAAACCAGCCAACCTTTTTCAAAAAATCAGAACATGAAGCAATTTGGGCTTATAGACCCCTCTAATGCAATTGCACGTAGATATGAAGACTAGAGTGAGAAGACAGAAATGTTTTTGATGGCTGATGAAAACAGGGAATAAGATGTTATTAAACCGAGTCATAGATGGATATCGATAGCTAATAAAAACTCTTTATTGGTTTACAGGCTGTGGAAAAAAGGTTCAAAGCGTCAACCCTTTTGCTTTATTTTTAATTTCACTGGATGTACAAGGTTTATGAATAAAACATCTCTCTATCTCAAGAGGTATAAGTCATGATTTTTATTAAAAATCTACTGAGTCACAAAGGAAACTGAAAAAAAAAATGTTTTTAATATTCTTTTTAAAGAGTCTTCAAGTGTGACAAATCCCATCAGCTGGAATTTCAAAATAAAGTTGTTTGAGAAAGACAGATAATAAGGTTGATAATGAATTCTGGTGATATAATTTTCCCCCCAAATATTTTTGTGGAGTGTGATAAAGGTTAATGATCTTAATTAATCTTAAGGAACAAAATATAACTGCACACTAAATTATTCCTTTCAAGGCTGCAGTTGTATGTGTGTGACTATAAATTGAAGATTTGCATCCAGGTTTACAATCTTCTGAAATGTTTTTTCCATTTCAAAATACCTCTTTCACTTATTGATCACAGAAGAGCATAGACTGATATATTTATTTATTAAGCAAAATACAAATGTGGGTGATTAATAAAGTGCAATATAATGAGTTCTAATCACTTCTTTGTCTTTTATATTTAACCCATTCCTCAAAGTTACTTATTTACAGATAGCATTACCTTCCTAGCTATTTAATCATAAAATATATATCTGTAGAAATAAGTCAAATGAACTGGACTTGCTGTGTTTTTTCCTTGAAGATGTTTCATCAGTTATCCAACTGGCTTTCTCAGTTGTGTATGCAGTGCAGTGCAGTGAGGAGTGCTCTATTTGTATGTGGAATTGGAATTTCGAAAGTTTTTTAGCTTCAAAATTTGACCCTTGATATTTATGCCCCCTAGTGTCTGAATAGCAATTTTAAAGTACAGTAACAGTATCACCAAAAAGTGTTTTTTATGGTATAATAATATAATGTTGTGTTGCCCTGCAAAACTGGTGTGTTTGCTTCAGAAACACAACTATAGTTTATATAAGCAAGCTACTGTTTAGTGATGGGGGCAGCCATTCAAGCACAGGATACTGAGTAGATAACAGATACATTCTGAAGAATCCCATTGTATACTACAGAGCTCATTTTTATCTGTTGTGTGCCTTTTCTCCTTTTTCAGCTTTAAATGGCTGCTCTCATAGCTACACAGCAGCTTGTTTATATTAACTATAGTAGTACTTATCTGTTATCTACTGTGTATCCTGTGCTTGAATGGCTGCCCCCATGGCTACACAGCAGATTGTTTATATAAACTATAGTAGTACTTATCTGTTATCTACTGTGTATAATGTGCTTGAATGGCTGCCCCCATGGCTACACAGCAGCTTGTTTATATAAACTATAGTAGTACTTATCTGTTATCTACTGTGTACCCTGTGCTTGAATGGCTGCCCCCATGGCTACACAGCAGCTTGTTTATATAAACTATAGTAGTACTTATCTGTTATCTACTGTGTATAATGTGCTTGAATGGCTGCCCCCATGGCTACACAGCAGCTTGTTTATATAAACTATAGTAGTACTTATCTGTTATCTACTGTGTACCCTGTGCTTGAATGGCTGCCCCCATGGCTACACAGCAGCTTGTTTATATAAACTATAGTAGTACTTATCTGTTATCTACTATGTATCCTGTGCTTGAATGGCTGCCCCCATGGCTACGCAGCAGCTTGTTTATATAAACTATAGTAATATTTATCTGTTATCTACTGTGTATCTTGTGCTTGAATGGCTGCCCCCATGGCTACACAGCAGCTTGTTTATATAAACTATAGTAGTACTTATCTGTTATCTACTGTGTATCCTGTGCTTGAATGGCTGCCCCCATGGCTACACAGAAGCTTGTTTATATAAACTATTGTAGATGTATCTGAAGCCAACACACCAGTTGTAGCAGTACAGAGCAACAATACATTATATTTTCACTACTTAAAACACTTTCTTGTTGGTGTTACTGTGCCTTAAATGCTCATTTAGACAAGGCTTACTGACCTTTCATTTTTATGAGTGCGCCAAAAAAATCTGTTATAAACTGACTGCATTCAAAACATTCACATACCTATATACCAGAGTATAAGCCGAGTTTTTCAGCATCCAAAATGTGCTGAAAAAGTCTACCTCGGCTTATACTCGGGTCAGCGGTACCCGACCCGAGTAGCTGAGATTGCAGTCACTTTTAATCATTCCTATACCAACAGTTCACTTGGGGAGAGACTGCAATATCCCACAATGCCCTCTGTTGGTTATTTGAAAAAATAACAGTGCGCCCTCTGTTGGTTATATGAAAGATTAACAGTGACTGCAATATCACACAGCGCCATCTGTTGGTTGTATGAAAGAATAACAGTGACTGCAATATCACACATTGCCATCTGTTGGTTGTATGAAAGAATAACAGGGACTGCAATATCACACAGCGCCCTCTGTTGGTTGTATGAAAGAATAACAGGAACTG
This sequence comes from Xenopus laevis, assembly GCF_017654675.1. Lineage (NCBI taxonomy): Eukaryota > Metazoa > Chordata > Amphibia > Anura > Pipidae > Xenopus > Xenopus laevis. The sequence continues at coordinate 196,858,250 of NC_054372.1, read as the reverse complement.
CAATATCACACAGCGCCATCTGTTGGTTGTATGAAAGAATAACAGGGACTGCAATATCACACAGTGCCATCTGTTGGTTGTATGAAAGAATAACAGGGACTGCAATATCACACAGCGCCCTCTGTTGGTTATATGAAAGATTAACAGTGACTGCAATATCACACAGCACCCTCTGTTGGTTATATGAAAGAATAACAGTGATGGCAATATCACACAGCGCCATCTGTTGGTTATACGAAAGATTAACAGTGATGGCAATATCAAACAGCACCCTCTGCACATGGTAGTGGGACAGTGGGACAATGCACACAGTAATCCGTTTGGCAATTCTCTGTCACCATCAGCTTTGCAAAGAAGTCCGGTTGATCGATGGGGGGTCGCTTTGGCAGAATGTGCGCTGCTGGGAGACAGGGCTGTAGTTGTGTCTAGGCTTATACTAGAGTCAATAAGTTTTCCCAGTTTTCGTAGGTAAAATTAGGTACCTCGGCTTATACTCGGGTCGGCTTATACTCGAGTATATACGGTACGTATAATCATAAATAAACATTTGTCTTAAAAAATGATGAATACAACCATGTTATTGGAAGAAGAAAAAGAAGAAAAACAATAGAAGGAATGACTGAAGTGCTAAATGAATCATGGACATAGCAGAGGACTGGGAGGAGGTTCTTAACCAGACCAGCAATGAGCAGGGGGGTAATGCTGGACACCATTGAGTCTTCTCAGGTTTGCTGAGTAGTATTTTTAGGAAACTGGCAATTTCCAGTGGGTTTTTGTTCATTTATGTTATCTGTTAACTAATAAGATGTTTTCTTATGTTTTAGCCTAATCTGGAGACAATGCATTTGTTTTAGTTTTGGGAGTAAAAGAATCAGGAGTGGCACTAGGTGACTTCTGCTGCTGAGCCTAAACATAAAGCTCTGGAGTGGCTGCAGGTCTATAAGTAATGCTTAGGCCCAGCAACTATCCCTTATTGTCTATTATGAAACTTAGATTACAAAGAAAAGCAGAAACTTGGTTGCCACTGTAAACCAGTTTCCTCAATACTGTAAAACCGTTTTCTTCTGGCTAAGCTAATTCTTTCCTTGATTCGTTTTTTTGTAAATCCTACTTATTTTAGCATATTCCTAACAGTTTCTTCAAGTTGATCTTTCAACTGCTCAGAAAAATCATCATAACATTTCCATAACCTTTATGTGACCTCAATTAAACCAAATCCTGCTCCTAATTTATACATACTGCAATGTGTAATGAGCTAAATCCCTCCTGACTCTCACTTTAGTTGCAAGGATTGAGTTTGTGTGAGTTATAACCAATGGATATATTCCCTTTCTCTAGTTTAGCATAGTAATAAGACTAGTAGATTTACTGTACAGCTTGAGTCTACCACAAAACCAGTACATGGAGGGTTGGTGGGTCATTCAATGAGTACAGTGGTATTGTACCTAAACTATGGTAATGTTGCATCTCAAAGAACCTTTTCACTCGTGCTTCAGCCTCAGAGCGAAAATGTTGATGAATGTACAAATGCCATTTGTTATATAGTTAGTAGCAGTGGAGGACTGACCCTTACAGACATAAATGAAAATGATAGCTTTGTTAAACTGCCTTGTCATATTGCCCTCTTCCACATTCGTTGTTGTGTGATCATCAAACTGGAGAATAAATACTAAATTCTGAATACAACACATATATAAGGGGGTCTTATAATAATCTCTGTACTATAACACAAGGTCACCCATTCCAATTTGAAGAAAGGAGGTTCCAGCTAAATATTGGGAAGGAGTTTGTTACAGTGAGAGCTGTGAAGATGTGGAATTGTCTCCCTGAATCAGTGGTACAGGCTGATACATTAGATAGGTACAAGGAAGGGTTGGATGCTTTATTCACCAGTAGCTCCTCCCAGCAGACAGGAGGGAGCCAATGAGATTAGAGGAGGGAAAGGGGTGTTACAGGGAGAGCTGGGAAGTGAATCAGTGGTACAGGCTGATACATTAGATAGGTACAAGGAAGGGTCGGATGCTTTATTCACCAGTAGCTCCTCCCAGCAGACAGGAGGGAGCCAATGAGATTAGAGGAGGGAAAGGGGTGTTACAGGGAGAGCTGGGAAGTGAATCAGGGGTACAGGCTGATACATTAGATAGGTACAAGGAAGGGTCGGATGCTTTATTCACCAGTAGCTCCTCCCAGCAGACAGGAGGGAGCCAATGAGATTAAAGGAGGGAAAGGGGTGTTACAGGGAGAGCTGGGAAGTGAATCAGGGGTACAGGCTGATACATTAGATAGGTATAAGAAGGGGTTGGATGGTGTTTAGCAAGTGAGGGAATACAGGGATATGGGAGATAGCTCATAGTACAAGTTGATCCAGGGACTAGTCCGATTGCCATCTTGGAGTCATGAAATCATTTTTTCCCCTCTGAAATCCTCTGGATTAACTAGTAGTTAGGCAGGTTATATATGTATATATTTATATATAGACTTAAAAGGTTAAACTTGATGGGCATGGCTTTTTTTTCAACCTAACTTACTATGTAAACTATACTATTTCAGCACCTTTTGAAATTTAGGAGGAATGTTTGACAAAACCCTGGTGACAGTGTATTTTAAATTGCTTCACGGGTGACAAGACCATATTAAACAGTGATCCCCAACCAGTGGTAGTTGTGCAGCATGTTGCTCAAAAATCCCTTGAATATTGCTCCTGGTGGCCTCAAAAAAAAATTGCTCATTTTTAAATTCTTGACATGGAGCTGCATTAAAACAAGGTTTACTACCTAACAGAGCCTTCTGTAGGCTGCCAGTCACAGCTAATCACAGCACTTAGTTTATACCCCCCAGGAACTTTTTTCATGCTTGTGTTGCTCCTCAGCTCAATTTACATTTGAATGTGATTAAGGGAACCCCTGTAATAGAATTTCAATCTTCAAGTTTCTCAATCTCTGTGTTAGACTGTATATGTTGGTTCTTCAAGCCTTCTTTCAAGGCTGTGTCTACAAATTTGCCAAGGTTGATGTATTTCTAATATTAAGTTAGCATCAATATTCAAGGAGTATACAAAAAATATTCTAAAATGTCTTCTTACCATAGTTATAGTATGGTAATAACTGTAAGAAACGTACCTGGTGGTCTAGTGGGGGGACGCCCACCGTGTTGAGCGGCCTCCATTAGGCAGCAGGTGCCGTTATGTTAGGGAGCGCGTGGTGCGCTCCTGTAAAATTTAAAGGTGCAGGCGCACTGGCGTGATTACGTCAGGGCACAAGGGTGAGAATTTCAAATGTATAAATTTTTAATTTAGTCTCCAGACCTTGCCCATGATAGGATCTTTTCCTGTGGTTCCTGAGCCTTGTGCTAATCTGTTATTCGGTCTTGTTATTCTGATTCTGGTTTTGACCCCTGCCTGGCTATACAACTATCCTGACCTTTATATCTGACCCTTGCCTGAATATCAACTACCTCTTCATCTGAACCATCCTCTCTGATTGATTACCCGGTTTTGACCTCTGCCTGCCTGATTACGATTGACATCTGCCTGCCTCGACCCGGCCTGTTCTGACGATGATTCTGGTTTCCTGTTCTGTACCGTGACTCTCGGCCTTAAGACTCTCGCTAACAGTCGTGCCCCTCTGCTTATCCAGAACCTCTAGCCTTGCACCTCTCGTTTAAGTCCTGGTGGCATCCAAGTAGCTGAGGCTCCTCCCGAGGCCAAAGGCAGTCACACTACTGGTGAAGCACGAGCCAAGATTAAGGTGCTTGCCATTTGTTCTGGTGTTGGGTGCCGACCATGACAGTAAAATTCTTTGATCTACTTTTGAGGAAGAGTGAAAAGAACCAGAAGTTTTTTGAAGTTCTCCTTGCCTCAACCATCCAGTAATTAATTTGTATTTCACCACAATCTGCTTTAATGAATTGTCAATACTCTTTTTCTTTTAAGTAAATACATTTAAAAAACAAACACATAACATTAAAGGATGTTCTGTGTTTATCACTAAAAGTTAGGAGTCTCCATTTTGCACAAAGCAACAGATATTCCAGCTGCATTGTCTTCTGCCTCCCTCACCTAATGTCCTCGTTACTGTTCTTATACTCACTAATGACAGTCTTTAACTGATACTACATGGTTTTAACCGAATAACATTTCCAAAATGGTAAACTATCACTATTGCAAACATTAAGAGATGGTTGATTCAGAATGCGTAATATGGCACAAACCTGTAAGTGGCTCCAACATTACACATAGGAAAGAGTTCAGCATAAGGCAAACAGATGGCTGCTCAGATGACTATCTAGAATAAGTCTTGTAAAGTTTAGTGTTGTTCTCTTTTTAAGGGGCTGCTATTTGTTTTGTACTTTGTTTGACTGCCTATGTATTGCTTTAACGGTGCAAATGGAGTAAATTTCCTTGTTGAACTTTTATGGTCTGCTTTCTTCTATCCTAAAATGACATATTCGTTTTACTAGACAGGCAAAAATAAATTTCTGGATTTAAGCAATACTGCATTATTGGCTGAGTTTGGGGAAAATGAGAAGATGTCATGATAACATTGGATTGGGCGAGTACAGATCACAAAGATATCTCGCCGCAGACAGTTAACTTGTATGAAGCAGTCAGTTAAATGTATGTATCAATCACATCATTATTTCAGATTATTTTTGAAAATGGTTTTGGTATAGCTGACACGTTGAAAAAGTTAGTATCTATTGCAATTTTTTTTATCCAAATCCTGAGTGAAAATTAGTTTTTTCTTATTTTTTTTTAATTTTTTTTGCATATTCTGCAACCAAGAATCAAATGGTTAAATCTATTCAGGGCTATTATAAACAATGTGATGTGTGTTTCAAATAAGTATTATAAATATCGACTTGTCTTTGTTTTAAGCAAACAAAACAGCACATTTGCACAATGAGCAAAGTGCAATTTTGGGCGCAATCACTGTGTTTATTTCCGTTTTTTAATTATAAAAAAAAGTAATTTTATGAGCCCCTGACTGCTGGGAAATTGCAGGGATCACAACTGTTTTTTGGGACCTAAATGAGCCCCAAATTCATAAAGTCTGTATTTATAACCCCAGTTCTATTAGCTCTTCCTATGTCCTTGGCAGGCTTACTAAATAAACTGCAGTCAGAAGGAATAGGCTAGCCAACTTAAACATGCGACAAAATAGGTAACAACGTGTGACTTTCACCAAAAACTGCGCCTTCAATTACTAAAGCTTATTTTAAACAATACAAAAAAATTCGCTGGTGAAAATTTGCCGGCGTCAAAAACGAGACGCCGGTGTTGTTTCATAAAATTTTTGCAGTTTCGAGAATTTTTCCCCGTTTCGCGAATTTCGCGAATTTTTCAGCGAAGTGAAACAGCACAAATTCGCCCATCACTATGTATCATCTGATTAATCCACCTGTATTTTTTTTATGATCTGATGAAAATAGGCACTACTGGAGGTCCCCAAATCCTTAAAAAGCAGAGCTGTTAATCGAGATAAATAAAGATTTCTTTACTTTTGACTTGAAATCCTGTGAGAGCCGCCTTTCTGCACATATATATATAAATATATAAATATATATATATCTATATATATATATGTGTTGGTCTGGGTGGCCCTCCGCTCCTTACGTAATACCTGGGTGCACGGTAAAGTTTCATACAAATTTCCAAATGACCAGCAACTCCAGGATATAATTAATCCTTATTGGAGGCAAAACCAGCCTATTTATTTAATGTTAAAGTGGTTTTCTAGTAGACGAGGAGTCTAAAACTCGACTTTTTATCACTCTGTTATAAAAAAAAATTTGATCACATTTCTAATCCTAAATTTACCAATAATTATTCTCCAAAAAATCGATGCTAGAAAAAGTTGCAACAAAATTGTGCAACAGTTCCAACAGATTTGACCCTTGAATAAGGAGACTTTGAATTGCCACCCAGATAATTTAATTTAAAGGGAAACATGTTTTTTTAAAAACACATTAGTTAATAGTGCTACTCCAGCAGAATTCTGCACTGAAATCCATTTCTCAAAAGAGCAAACAGATTTTGTTATAATCAATTTTGAAATCTGACATGAGGCTAGACATTTTGTCAATTTCCCAGCTGCCCCTGGTCATGTGACTTGTGCTTGCACTTTAGGAGAGAAATGCTTTCTGGCAGGCTGCTGTTTTTCCTTCTCAATGTAACTGAATGTGTCTCAGTGGGACATGGGTTTTTACTATTGAGTGTTTTTCTTAGATCTACCAGGCAGCTTTTATCTTGTGTTAGGGAGCTGTTATCTGGTTACCTTCCCATTGCTCTTTTGTTTGGCTGCTGGGGGGGAAAGGGAGGGGGTGATATCACTCCAACTTGCAGTACAGAAGTAAAGAGTGATTGAAGTTTATCAGAGCACAAGTCACATGACTTGGGGCAGCTGGGAAATTGACAATATGTCTAGCCCCATGTCAGATTTCAAAATTAAATATAAAAAAATCTGTTTGCTCTTTTGAGAAATGGATTTGAGTGCGAAATTCTGCTGGAGCAGCACTATTTGCTGATTCATTTTGAAAAAAAAATTTCCCATGACAGTATCCCTTTTATAAGAATGTATGTGATTATTGAACTGCAACCAGTGCAAACAGCCGAAACTATTCAGAATCCTAGAGTTAAAAAACTTGTTCCAATTGTTAGTGTTCAGCTGCCATTGACTTCTGTATTTTTTCTGATTTCAGGTTTTAGTTGGAGTATTTTCAAATTTTTCAAATTTTCAAATTTTTAGCTGCTTCAGAGCATAATAATTCTTGAAAATTTTTAGTTTATTTATTCCTGTAAAATTTCTAGTTTTTCCCGTTTAAAAAAATTGCACCAGAAAAATTAGAGGTTTAATAAATAGACCCCTTAAAGTAGGTAGATCCAAATTAGGGAAAGACCTGTTGTCTGTAAAATGATAGGTCACAAGCATTCTGTATAACAGGTCCCATACCTGTACTATAAAATTGGACTGTGTAGTAGAATGGCAAGGGCTGTCCAAAGCACATAAATAGTGATGGGCGAATTTGCGCCGTTTGGCTTCGCCGACAAATTTGAAAAATTTGCGAAATGGTGAAAAATTCGTGAAACGGCGCCGTTTTTGACGCCGGATTTTTGTTGCGAATTTTCGCAGCCGTCTCGCAAATTTATTCGCTGGTGGCGAATCGCGCAAATTCGCCGCAAATTCCCTCCTGGCCAGGGCCGGATTTACATATTGGGCACCCCTAGGCCCACTGCCATTTGTCGCCCCTGTCCCCTCCAGGGGGACAGGAGCAATGGAGATTGGCGCATGGAAAATTAAAAAAATAATTGTATCTTCAGCGCATCCCCAGTGTTTTTGAACCAATGTGGGTGTGGTTGGGCAGCATGCCGTCCCCCTAAAATCCTGCCGCCCTAGGCCCGGGCCTAGGTGACCTTTCCACAAATCCGGGCCTGCTCCTGGCGAATTACTTCGCCCATCACTACACATAAAGCAGTCAGGTTGGTATTGAAAGCAAAAGCCTGACACTGATTACTGAAGTAAATCTTTCTTAAGTTTGTTAAAACCTAAACCCTATGGGGGTCACTAATTAAAAAGCTACATCACATTTTTGCTACTATTCAGGAGAAATTAAAGATCTTAAAACTATTTGCATTTGAGTTAATCTCTAAAATTAGAAAACGCTGCCATTTAAAAATCAGTGAAAACTCAATTTACTTTTGTGATCAACTTTTTTTGTGCCCGATTAGATTCTAGTGTTGAGCGAAATTTTAGAGCATAGTCTATACTTTCTATTTGTAGGTGACATCACTAGAATTAACCCATGCAAGTTTTTTTGTTTTTAATTAGTGATGGGCGAATTTGTTCACCAGGCGCAAATTTGCGGCAAATTCCCGCGATTCGCAGCCTGCGAAGAAATTAGCGAAACTGACGAAAAAATTCGCCACTGAAAATTCCAAAAATAATTGACACCGGCATCCGTTTTTTTTTTAACGCCAGCGCAACTTTGCCAAAAACAGATGCTGGTGCAACTTTGGCAAAAACGGATGCTGGCGTCCAAAAAATAGCCACCGGCGTCGTTTCGCGAATATTTTGCCGTTTCGCGTGGCTTGATGGCTCAGTTGTAATGAATGGGTCCTGAGTTTGATTCTGACATGAGTTTGTATGGTCTAGGCATGTTATTGCTGTTCGTTAACAACTCTGGGAAAATTAGCAGTAATTTAATACACCTACAGTTATGGGACCTGAAATCCAGAATGCTTGGGACCTGTGGTTTTCTGGATAAGGGACCTATCTAAAATCTGGATCTTCCTACCTTAGGTACTACTACTATAAAAGCATGTAAACATTAAATAAAGCCAATAGGCTGGTTTTGCTTCCAATAAGGATTAATTATATTTTAGTTGGGATCAAGTACAAGTTACTGTTTTATTATTACGGAGAAAAAAGAAACAATTTTCAAAAATCTGGATTATTTGGATTAAATGGAGTCTATGGGAGATGTCCATTCCATAATTTGGAACTTTGTGGATAATGGGTTTCCGAATAACGGATGCCATACCTGTACTAATTATTAGACCATGCTGTTTACTAATCCCTCCAAAAGTTGCATCTCTCAGTTATGCTTTTTACCTTTTACAATAAATAAAATGAAAAACTAAATTCCAGTTCTTTCCCCTATAAACCATTTTACATACATCACTTGCCTTCCCAAAACAAAACACGAGTTCCATTCAAAGCTGAAATAATGTCAAAGGAAAGAAAGACTAAAAGAATGTACTCTGTAGAAATTGTCATATTCTATTGATTTGCCATTTGTATTCTTTAAAAAAAATCAATATGATATTGGACAATTGAAATCTGCTTTGAAAATCAGTCATATTTCAAACTCAAGCTGCATTTGTTTAATATATAAAGGTACAGAGAAAAAAACAGAACGAAACAACAAAGATTTTTTTTTGTTTACCAGTGAGAAATTGAAAATATTATGAAGAACCATACTGAATAAATAGTTAAATAAAGGTCGGTATATAACATAGAAAACTGGCAAAAAATGTGCATGGGTAAATAAATAGTGATGGGCGAATTTGCGCAGTTTCGCCGGAAAATTTGCGAATTTCCAGCAAAATTCGCAAAACGACGAAAAATTTGCGAAATGGCGCCGGCCAGCGAAATATTTTCGCCGGTGGTGAATCGCGCAAATTCACCACAAATTCCCGCCTGGCGAATAAATTCGCCCATCACTATAAATAAATAAAAATAGGGTGGTATTTTGATTTTAAAATACAAAAAGCAAAAATTGTTGGTAATTGTCATTAAAAGTAATCCAATCTGCCAGTCAGATTTTAAACCTAAAAATGATACTAATGCATTATTTATTGGTCCTTGTAGAGACGATAACTCGAGCATCAATCCATTAAAATAAGTACAATTTTACACGACATTTAACTGCATATTAATATATTATTTAAAAGAACAATAAATTGGTGCTGACATGAGATTATTAGATTATGTGATTAGAAATCACAATAGTTATGTTTTTCAAATACATAAAAAAAACTCCACCCCCTCTCTCATTTTCCAGAAGTGCTATTATGCCATTGTGGTACTTCTATACTTAGTCAAAGTCAAAGTAAACTTTATTGTCATCTTAGCAGTATACGAATAAACAGTGAGACGAGACGACATTTGAAATGTGCAATATATTGGCAGAAATTGGATATATACATGTGTAAACCTTTAGAATTGTGCAAATAAATGAACAGTTCACAAAGTTAAGTTCACAGTTCAGGTGAGTCTGGAATGTAGTGGGAGGGCAGGCAGTGAGTTGAGGAGTCTGATCGGTTGCTTCACGCAGCCTGGTTGTTTGGGCTTTAATGCTGCAAAAGCGTGAGGGGTGTGTGGAGTCCAGTGCAGGAGGCCTTTCTTACACAGCGCTTGTGGAAGATCTCCTGCAGTGATGGAAGAGCCGCTCCAATGATGTTGCAGCTGCTCTGACAGTCCCCTGTAGACTTTTCCAGTCAGCAGAGCTGGCACTACTGTACCAGATGGAGATGCAGCTCATCAGGACGCTCTCTGTGGTGCCCCTGTAGAACACTGTGAGGGTGGGAGGCGGAAGACTTGCCCGTTTCAGTCGTCTTAAAAAAGTGAAGTCGCTGCTGAGCCTTTTTGGTGATGGAGGTGGTGTTGGTGGTCCAGGTGAGGTCATCAGAAATGTGGACTCCCAGGAATTTGGTTTTCTTTACGGTCTCTACTGTGGAGTCTTTGATGTTGAGTGGTGTGTGAGAAGGGAGAGTTCTCCTGAAGTCGACGATCATCTCTTTCATTTTATCCACATTCAGTGACAGGTTGTTCTCACTGCACCAGACCGCCAGCTGCTGAACCTCATCTCTGTACGCCGACTCGTCGTTGTGGTTGATGAGCCCCACCACAGTTGTGTCATCGGTGGACTTGATAATGTGGTTTGAGCTGTGTCTAGCTATGCAGTTATGTGTCAGCAATATGTACAACAACGGGCTGAGAATACATCTGTCAGTACTGCCGCCGGGAGCGCACAGCGGCGCGTCTTCTCCCGACAGTGCAAGATCTAAAATGGCGGCATCCAATGTGCAGAAGTTTGAATAAAAGGGCGCCTCGAACGCTGTATCCCTGCCCAATTATAGGATTTGTTTGTAGCGTTCCTGGGTGCTCTGTAACTCTTATTGATTGTTTATCTGGACTTTCACCCCTGCCTGGACTTTGTTTCTGATATATTTCTGCCTGCCTTTGAACTCCTGCCTGGACTTGGACTTAGATTTTGCCTGAACCCTTTTGTACCACGAACTTGGACTTTTAACCTTAAAGCTTCCTCCTTGGTCCTTACTTCTCCCTGGCGGGAGCCAATAGGCTCTTGACAACATCTTTGAGGAGCTCCTGTGCTCAATCTGATGGTGCTGGAAATGTTGTCACAATATGACTGAGGCCTCTCTGACAGAAAGTCCAAGATCCAATTGCACAAAGAGGTGCATCTATAGATGTAGTACGAATCGAAGGAATATCACAATCAATCGAATTTGATTTGAAGTTTCCCCCAAAAAAACTTTGATTTTTCCAATTGACTCCAAATAGGTTCTAGGAGGTCCCCCATAGGCTAAAACAGCAATTCGGCAGGTTTTAGATGGTGAATGGTTGACGTTGAATTTTTAAAGAGACAGTACATGATAAATTTAGATTTTCTAATTTTTTTATGTATTTCAAATTCAAATCGAATTTGGACTATTCCCTAGTTGAAGTACACAAAAAATATCTTGAAATTTGAATTTTTTCATTCGAAAATTCACCTCGTCCTTTGATAAATCTGCCCCTAGGTTGCTGGTTTACTCTCCAGTTTAAAATGATTATTCCAACTTAGCCATTCCATCCATATAACTGTACATACTGCACTTTTACTAGTTAATAACAGTACAGTGTTTTTTCAAAGAAACGCCCCATCTCATTCCGAATTCATTGTATGCTGCCAATACGATAAAAATGACAAAAATCTATTTTATTATCCTGTCCTTTTCTGCTCTTACTTTTGCTAAGTCCATTTCATACATAGTGAAAAGTATGATCCTTCGTGTACCTACGCCATTCTTTGTGAAAGGACAAGAAATATCACCGACATCAGGCTGCCATATCAAACTCCTTTTGTGAGACAGATTGGTGTTTTTGAAAGGGCTGTTGCAGAAAATAGATGGGTTTTACATTTTTCATTAGCGTATCACTTTGACAGTTGAACTCTATTATGATGTCTTCAGGAAGTGCCTGATCTGTTCTATTATCCCGAGTGACAAAGAGAAAGAATTGCCAACGGTTCTAGAAAGGTCAAACTCAACTCATGTTCTGCTATACATAGTACAGGCCTAATGAAAGAAGTTTAACATCTAACATTTCATATTTAAATTAAAAAAAATACCATTAAAGGGCATTAATATTTTGCAAAGGAAAGTTCCCCAGAAATGTGTATCTCAGGTTAAAAAAAAAAGTTATTGTTACTTTGGATTAAAGGTGGCCATACACTTTACAGGGGTTATTTATCACAATCCAAAATTTTCTGAAAACCACTCCAACCAAATCCACATAGACTCCCCTTCCCCATTTATCAATACATTTTCACGAAAATTTCTTGTGCAGAAAAAGATTAGATAAAATGGTGAAAGAATCCATATTGTATGACTTTTTTTGATTCGTTGCCGCACTCTGCGATTTTTTCTTATTATTGCCTTAAAGGAGAAAGAAAGGTTAAAACTAAGTAAGTAAGCCTTATCAGAAAGATAGAAAGATCCACCCAAATATACCAGTAAATCCTCAAAGTAATGCTGATCTGAGTCCTCAAAAAAAAAATACAGCATTTTTCCCTTCTATTGTGTACTCATGGGCTTCTGTATCAGACTTCCTGTTTTCAGATTAAACCTCCAGGGCTAGGGCTTGAGCATGCTCAGTTTGCTCCTCTCTCCCTCCCTGCTGTAATCTGAGCCCAGAGCTATGAGTGAGCAGGGAGAGACTCAGGCAGGAAGTGATGTCACACCAAGCTGATATGTCAGCTGCTATCCTAAACAAACAGAGAGCTTCTAGAGCTTTTTAATCAGCTATGGTAAAACATTCTACAGAATTCTATGAACTCAGCAGGTCTGAGATGGAGTACTTTTTTATTAGGACTTTTAACCATATCAGGAGTTTATTTTTTCATTTTCTTATGAAAAAATAGTGTTTTCCTTTAAAAGTCTGACCAGAAAATATCGGAGTTTAATAAAGTCCAAAACCTGCCCGATCGAGATCTGATCGATTTTTGGCTAGATATTGACCAGGGAGGCCTGTCGGAACACCCCATACATGGGCAGATATGCTGCCGATTCTGGTCCTTTAAATCTGAACATGTATGACCACCTTTAGTTGACAGGCAGACTCCTTTCTCATTACATCCTGCAGAAAAGTAAACAAAATCAGCAATATAATAACCTGTATTTTTAAAAAAAACCTCTTAAATACCCATTCACTTATCCCAACATTCTCCATGCCCTGTGTATCATGTTGCACATTTCTTTTCCAGCTCCATCTTCCCTTCTGAATCCAATTCTTACTTCAAGGCCCTTAATAACGTGGCCATTTCTACACAACTCATCTCCAAACACACCGAAATCTAATAATAAAAATCTGCTCAATAAAAGAAAATGTCATTCTTCATAAAAGGTTCAACCTTATTCTGGTTTCTGAAAACTCTGTTGTACTTTCTGCTACGCACTTGCAGAATAGAAGCCAGTAAATGAAGTTTTCCCGTGTCAACCACGTGCATTTCCATCTGTGCTGATTCGGAAAAATCTATTTATTGCTCCATAACTGTGATACATATACAGAAAAAGCTGCATAATTCATGTGTGTATATTTATACACTCTTTTTTTTTTTTTTTGGCGCCTATATCAGGAAAAACATAAAGTTGCTGTGATTAACAGAAAAACTGACATCTGGCTTTACATAAAGGAGTTGAATTATTCCAAGGCAGGTGGCCCTATAATAATGGTAAACAGCTGCTCTGATACGCAGTTCACATGTCCTGTCTTTTAAATATCATTATGGAAAAAACGTTATCTTGCCCAGAACATTCCGTGGTATACCCAGAAGTCAGTGCTGCTATTTGATTACAGAAAATAGCAATGTTACTCTTTTTTGGTCATTTCTATATAAAATAAATATTGTTTGAATAATGGGAGTAATGTAAACTGAAATAGCAACCTGAGACACAATCTCGCCATTAAGAGAGGTCATTTTCTTTTGAAGCTGAAAAACTGAATTAGTGCAGCAATGAAAGTTGGTCAGCCTCGTCTCCTTTCCTAATGGGAAGTAAAAAAATAACTCATTTTCTGGCATTATGGGTTTTTTTTCTTGCTCTGTAAATAATTTACATAGCCTCGCATTAGCTCAATTTGCAAAAATAGAGCAAGCAGTGCAATTTTATGCAATTATATCTCTGTAGCAGAAAGCTATGACAAGCACACAAAGCATTTATCTGAACTAGAAAGACATTTTACGGAAAGGAAAAGGTAACACGAACAAGAAAGGTTTTTTAAATTGAACTTGCTGACTGAAAATATACTTTTGCCAACTGTCGGTTCTTTCTTAATGTTAAATTAGAAGTGCACAGCCAATATATTATAGACAAGGGAACAATAACAAACCCGCACAGGGGTATTTTAGACTTTTTTTCACACTTTCTCAAGCTCACTGTGCCAAAATAAATAAGACAGTAATCAAGGCAAACAGATATGTGTAGAGTAAAGAAACAGAATGTAGAGCAATAAATGGCTCATTATGGATCTCAAAAATAAATCAGGACAATTAAAAGTTCCTCCAGTGCCATTAGTATAAATTATAGGGCCAAGTAGAAAAATAATTTTAGGACCACCCTATGGGGCACATTTACTAAGGGTCGAAGTGAATTCAAAAACTTCGAATTTCAAAGTAATTTGACCATCAAATAGGCCAAATTCGACTTCGACGCGAAGTGAAAATGCTTCGACCATTCGAAAACCGAAGTACTGTCTCTTTAAAAAACTTCAACTTCGACACTTTGCCACCTTAAACCTGCCGAATTGCTATGTTAGCTTATGGGGACCTCGTAGAACCTATATCCAGTATTTGGCTAAGTTTTGAGAAGTCGAAGGATTTTTTTGTAGAATCGTATGATCCTACGATTAAATCGTTCGAATCGTTCAATTGGAAGTACAATACAAGTATGATCGTAGTACGATCGTATGATCTTAAAAATCCTTCGAATTGGACTTCGAATGTCGAACTAGCCTATTTGATGGTCGAATTTCAAAGTTTTTTTCACTTCGAAATTCGACCCTTGATAAATCTGCCCCTAAATGTCAGAATGAAGGTGTTTTGCACAAACAGATATTTAAATTACTAATTAGTCAGGGACAGGGCCCCACTAGGTCCCATAGCAGTAACAAGATCTGATTTCCCTATTGTCTCTCTTCTGGTTCCTTCATTTGGTCATGATCCTTTCAATCCCATTAATGATAACTGTATCTCTTTCTTGGTACAAACCATAAGAATAGGTTCCCACTCCAGCATATACGGGGTGATTGCCTGCCGGTGATCAAACAAACCTGGGAATTGTCCTTGGAAGTTGGATGGGAAAGACTAGTAAACTGGGCACTGGCACTATCCACAGTGACATAGATCACATACTTGATGTTTTACAGTTTGGAGTGGAACAGGCTGGGGTCTCCTCCTGTGCAGTAAGAACTTCAGGCCTCATTCCTGTCTGAAATCAGCTTTATCCCTGATCTCTTTGGGAGTAGAAGCAGGAAGTCTTTTAGAACCTATAGTCTGGCCCCCAAACCTAGACTTTCTCTGGGTACTCTGTTTTCCAAGATGAACCCTGGAGTTTAACAATGCTCCAGCCACTTAACCGTCAGCATGTAAATGTGTTGGGTGAAAACACAACAGGATATGCTAAGACACAGGAGTTGACTGGCCTGAAAGAAATTAAGACAAACAGCAGGATTTTGGGTGAGAATGACAGTTCACAAAAAAAAAATTCAGATTTGTGAAATATATTGAAGTAAATAGGCGTCCAAAAAATTTTTTGCCCAACAATCTTTTCTCACTCCAAATGCATTAAAGTTAATGCGCATTTTCTTGTGGTAGCTTTTTTGTCTTGGAAACTTTTTTTTATCTCAGTGACTTTTTTACATAGTTACATAGTTAAATCGGATTGAAAAAAGACAAAGTCCATCAAGTTCCAAATGAAAACCCAGCCCCATACACACACCCTCCCTACTGTCACATAAATGATATATACCCATATCTATACTAACTATAGAGCTTAGTATCACAATAGCCTTTGTATTATGTCTGTCCAAGAAATTGTAATGGATTCTAACTCACCTTCCAAAGATGGCGTCCAAGATGGCGACCCCCTGCCTCACCGCATGGTTCCTGATGGGCGCAGCTCCATGGTGTCATCGTCTTCCTGCTCCCGGATTGGCCGCCGGCGACGGAATGGACGCCGGCGTCAGAATGGGCGCCGGCGTCAGGACGTCAGCGTGGGGACGCTGGCGTCTGCGTCTGACGCAAGCGCGTCAGCGTCTGACGCCAGTGCGTCAACTTTGGCGCCAAACTCAGAGACTACTTAAACCTCTCTCCCCTTCCAGTCCTTGCCCAACTATAGGTTCCTGTTCGTCTGTTCCTGGGTGTGATATACTGCTTTTGATTCTTGTGTACCGACTCTTGCCTGTTATTACGATTCCTGTTGTCTGCTGCCTGGTCTGATCTATTTGCCTGTACCTTGACGATTCTTTTGATAAACCCTCTTGTACCTCGAACTTGGTTTGGTCTCCTCTTTGGTCTACACTATTACTGCGCCTTCGGGCCCGTTACAGTATAGTTGGGCCATGGACCCTTTGGAGGAGACTCATGCTTCGCCTGATGTTGGTGAAACCATTCGAGCTTTGGCCTCCCGAATTGACTCTTATGAAGTACTCCAGTCTCACTTTGGTCAGGCCATTGGCGCAGTCCTGGAGAAAGTGTCTACCTTGACTCCCGTGGCACCAGTCGCTGTACCTGCAACCCCGCTCCAAGTCTCCGAGCCTCGCATCCCCGCACCTCCTCTCTACAGTGGTGATCCTGACGCTTGCAGAGGGTTCATTATCCAATGTGAGATCCAGTTTGCCCTGCTGCCAGGTCAGTTTGTCTCGGAGCGAGCCAAAGTGGGTTATGTTATCTCTCGTCTGCAGGGAAAGGCCCTAGAATGGGCATCACCCTTTTGGGAAAAGAAGGATCCTCTGATCGATAATGCCTGTACCTTTCTCCATGAGTTCCGGACAGTGTTTGATGCTCCTGGACGAGCCATAGCTTCTTCGGCTCGGTTGTTCCAGCTCCAGCAAGGCTCCCGCTCGGTTCCGGAGTATGCCATTGAGTTTCGCACCCTGGTAGCGGAGACGTCGTGGAACAATGATGGTTATCATGCTGCCTTCTACAACGGCCTGGCTATAAGAATAAAGAACGACCTCGTATCCCGGGAAATTCCTCCCCGTTGGGAAGAGTTGGTCGCCTTGGCCGTGAAGGTCGATACTCGCCAGAGGGAGTTCCAGGTCGAGCTAGACCGTGAGCATTCTAAGAGGAACCCTCGTTTCCAGCCTATCCTGGCCCCCCGCTTCCAGAGACCCCTGCTCAACAATCCTGCTTACTTCTCGCCCTCTCCACCTCCTGCGGCTTCTGCTTCTTCCTCTCCTACATCTGCTGAGGAATCGATGCAGATTGGACGGGCCCGTCTTTCCGAACAGGAGAAGTACCGGAGAAAGGCGGCGGGATTATGTCTCTACTGTGGGGGCAAAGCTCACTCCATCCTCGAGTGTCCTGTAAAGCCTGGAAAACGCCAATACCTCGGTAAGTTAGGGGAGACTTACCTGGGTGGAGTTTGTCCTTCTCCCCGACCGTCTGGTCATCATTTCCTACTTCCGGCACAGATCCAGTTTGGCTCCCGGAGGATCCCGGTTCAAGCCTTCGTAGATTCTGGTGCTGCCGGGAATTTCATGGACAAGACTTTTGCCAGCCGACATGCTGTTCCTCTTCTTCCTCTGGCTATTCCTCTGCGAGCTCTGGCAATTGATGATCGTCCTCTGTCTTCTGCCATCATTTCACAGACCACCTCGGAACTTTCACTCAAAGTGGGCACCCTACATTTGGAGAGACTGTCCTTTCTTCTTATTGATTGCCCTTCTACTCCTATTGTTCTGGGTCTTCCATGGTTATGCACCCATAACCCAGTCATTGATTGGTCTTCTTCACAAGTTGCCCGTTGGAGTCCACATTGCCAACAGAACTGTTTACCTGCTGTGCCCATTGTCAAAGTTTCCTCTGTGTCTTCTAAGCCCTCTCTTCCAGTTGTATATCAATCCTTTTCGGATGTCTTCAATAAGGGCTCCGCTGAGACTCTTCCTCCCCATCGACCCTACGACTGCCCAGTTGAACTCCTGCCTGGATCCATGCCTCCTCGTGGCCGCACCTATCCTCTGTCTCCTTCCGAAACAGCAGCCATGAAAACCTACATTCAGGAGAATCTTCAGAGAGGGTTCATTCGTCCCTCTTCGTCTCCTGCTGGAGCAGGTTTTTTCTTTGTCGAAAAAAAGGATGGCAGTCTGCGGCCCTGCATCGACTATAGAGGGCTGAATAAAATCACTATCAAAAACCGTTACCCTCTCCCCTTAATCTCTGAATTTTTCGATCAGTTGAGAGGCGCTAATCTCTTCACCAAACTTGATCTTCGGGGCGCCTACAACCTCATTCGGATCCGAGAGGGCGATGAATGGAAGACCGCTTTCAATACTCGTGACGGGCATTATGAGTACCTTGTAATGCCATTTGGTCTATGTAATGCCCCTGCGGTCTTCCAGGAGTTTGTAAATGACGTTTTCAGAGATTTGTTGGGGCAATGTGTAGTCGTTTACCTGGATGATATCCTCATTTTCTCCAAAGATCTTCAGGAACACCGTTGTCAGGTGAAGGAAGTTCTTCTTCGTCTTAGAAAGAATAATCTCTTCGCCAAGTTGGAGAAGTGTTCTTTCGAGGTGCCTTCCATCCCTTTCCTTGGGTATATAATCTCACAACAGGGGTTCAAGATGGATCCAGCCAAGGTTACTGCAATTCTTGATTGGCCTCTACCCACCAGCGTCAAGGCTATTCAAAGGTTTATTGGCTTTGCCAATTATTATAGGCAGTTCATTAAAGGCTTTTCCTCCAAGATTTCTCCTATTCTTGCTCTTATCCGCAAAGGGGGCAAACCTCAGCACTGGCCCCCTCTAGCCGTGGAAGCCTTTGAAACATTGAAAGAGGCCTTTTCTTCTGCACCAATTCTGAGACACCCCGAACCTCTTCTGCCCTTTTTCCTTGAAGTGGACGCCTCTGATGTGGGAGCTGGAGCCGTTTTATCTCAAAGGTCTTCTTCGGATGGGAAGTTACATCCATGTGCATTCTTCTCCAAAAAATTCTCTTCTCCCGAGCAGAATTATGACGTTGGGAATCGTGAACTGCTCGCGGTCAAATTGGCCCTGGAGGAGTGGAGGCATCTACTTGAGGGATCTTCTATTCCTGTGACCATCTTTACAGACCACAAGAACTTTGAATTTATCCAGTCCCTGAAACGTTTAAATCCTCGTCAAGCCAGATGGTCTTTATTTTTCTCCCGTTTTAATTTTATCATCACCTTTCGTCCTGGCTCAAGAAATAGAAAGGCTGATGCGCTGTCCAGGAGTTTTGTTCCCGAGATTTCTTATTCTGAAGATCCCGAACCTATAGTGCCTCCTTCCAAGATTGTTGCTGCCTTGTTTCCCTCCTTGGCTTCTGAACTTCTTTCTGCCCAGGCCTCTACTCCTGATAACATTCCCTTGGGGGTTGCTTTTGTTCCACCTGAGTGTCGCCAGGCCATCCTATCTCAAACTCACAATTCCAAACAAGCTGGTCACCCGGGGATTGAGAAGACCACTGAACTCCTGTCACGCTTGGTGTGGTGGCCATCGATGAGAAAGGACGTGAAAGATTTTATTTCTTCCTGTGCTACCTGTGCTGTCTCTAAAGCTAGCCATTCTTCTCCCAAGGGTCTTCTCCTGCCGTTGCCCATCCCTTCTCACCCTTGGACTCATGTGGCAATGGATTTCATTGTCGATCTGCCCTTATCCTCCGGCCACACTGTGATCTGGGTGGTGATCGACAGATTTAGTAAGATGGCCCATTTTACTCCACTTCGGAAATTGCCTTCTGCCTCTGAACTTTCTGAACTTTTTATTAAACATATTTTTCGCCTCCATGGTTTTCCTGCTGAGATTGTTTCTGATCGGGGTTCTCAATTTATATCCAAGTTCTGGAGGTCGCTATGCAAGGCCCTTAATATTTCTCTCCAATTTTCCTCTGCTTACCACCCACAATCCAATGGTGCTGCTGAACGGGTCAACCAGGCTTTGGAGCAGTTTCTGCGCTGTCATGTGTCTCTGTGCCAGGACGATTGGTCGGATCTTCTTCCTTGGGCTGAGTTCGCTCACAATAATGCGCTGCATTCCTCTTCCCTAAAGTCTCCCTTCTTCTGTGTTTATGGTCGGAATCCGTTGGCCTTTCCTCAAGATCTTCTTCTTACCAACGTTCCTGCGGCCAACGACCAAGCTGCTCACATGTTGGCTATCTGGGAGGCCACTGCCACTAATTTGGAGAAGAGTTCCCTGGCTCAGAAGAGGTTTGCCGATAAGAGAAGAGTTCCTGCCCCTCCATATTCTCCTGGTGACAAAGTTTTTCTTTCTACTCGTAATATTCGTCTGAAAATTCCCACTCCCAAACTTGGTCCTAAGTTCATCGGCCCTTATCCTGTCGTCAAAGTCATCAACCCTGTGGCGGTCCGCCTTCAACTTCCTCCGGAGATGCGGATTCCAAATGTCTTTCATGTCTCGTTACTTAAGCCTGCTGTGTCTTGTCCTTCTTCTTCTTCCCCAGCTCCTGTCCTGGTTGATGGTCACCAGGAATTCGAAGTCAAGAGGATTTTGGACTCCCGTTTTTCCAGGGGTACTCTTCAGTATCTCATTGAGTGGAAAGGGTTCGGTCCGGAGGAGTGCTCCTGGGTGAGGAACTCGGACGTCCATGCGCCTGCCTTGGTCCGTAAATTCCATAGACTTTTCCCTTCTTCTCCTAGTCTCGGTGGTCCTGAGGCCCCCCCTAAGGAGGGGGCTACTGTAATGGATTCTAACTCACCTTCCAAAGATGGCGTCCAAGATGGCGACCCCCTGCCTCACCGCATGGTTCCTGATGGGCGCAGCTCCATGGTGTCATCGTCTTCCTGCTCCCGGATTGGCCGCCGGCGACGGAATGGACGCCGGCGTCAGAATGGGCGCCGGCATCAGGACGTCAGCGTGGGGACGCTGGCGTCTGCGTCTGACGCAAGCGCGTCAGCGTCTGACGCCAGTGCGTCAACTTTGGCGCCAAACTCAGAGACTACTTAAACCTCTCTCCCCTTCCAGTCCTTGCCCAACTATAGGTTCCTGTTCGTCTGTTCCTGGGTGTGATATACTGCTTTTGATTCTTGTGTACCGACTCTTGCCTGTTATTACGATTCCTGTTGTCTGCTGCCTGGTCTGATCTATTTGCCTGTACCTTGACGATTCTTTTGATAAACCCTCTTGTACCTCGAACTTGGTTTGGTCTCCTCTTTGGTCTACACTATTACTGCGCCTTCGGGCCCGTTACAGAAATCATCCAAGTCCCTCTTATAGTCATTAACTGAATCAGCATCACAACATCACCCGGCAGTGCATTCCCCAACCTCACTGTCCTCACTGTGATGAACCCCCTACTCTGTTCCTTTAAATGAAACTTCTTTTCCTCTAGTCTGAAGGGGAGGCCTCTGGTACGTGATTCTCTTTATGGGTAAAAAGGTCCCCTGCTATTTGTCTATAATGTCCTCTAATGTACTTGTAAAGTCTAATCATGTCCCCTCACAAGCGCCTTTTTTCCAGAGAAAACATCCCCAACCTTGTCAGTCTCCCCTCATAATTTAACTATTCCCTCCCTCTAACCAGTTTAGTTGCACTTAGTCTCTGCACTCTCTCCAGCTCATTTATATCCCTCTTAAGGACTGGAGTCCAAAACTGCCCCCATACTCCAGATGAGGCCTCACCAGGGACCTATAAAGAGACACAATTATGTTTCATCCCTTGAGTTAATGCCCTTTTTTATACAAGAACTTTATTTGCTTTAGTAGCCACAGAATGACACTGCCCAGAATTAGACAACTTGTTATCTACAAAAACCCCAAGATCCTTTTCATTTAAGGAAACTCCTAACATACTGGCATTTAGGGGCATATTTATCAAGGGTTGAATTTTGAATTGAAAAAACTTCGAAATTCGAATTCAAAAAGACCAACCGAAAATAAGTTGAAGTTTTTTTCTTTCGAATAGGTCAGTTTTCGATAGAATAGGTCTGTATTCAGCTCAATTCGAATCGTACAAATCGAAGGAATAGTGCATTCGATCTAATTTGATTGAAACTTTTTCCCAAAAAAACCTTAGATTTTTCAAAGTCCACCAATTGACTACAAATAGGTTCTAGGAGGTCCCCCATTAGGAGGTGCCCCTTGCATTTATATTATTTTTGCCAAAGTGCATAACCTGCATTTATCAACATTGAACCTCATTTTCCAGTTTGCTGCCCAGTTTTCCAGTTTAGACAAATCACTGTGCAAAGTGTCAGCATCCTGCATGGAACCTATAGTTCTGCACAATTTAGTCTCATCTGCAAATATAGAATCAGTACTTTCAATGGCCACCTCCAGGTCATTAATAAACAAGTTGAAAAGCAAGGGACCTAGTACAGAGCCCTGCGGCACTCCACTAACAACACTGGTCCAATTAGAAAATGTTCCATTTACCACCACTCTTTGTAGTCTATCTTTTAGCCAGTTCTCTATCCAGGTACAAATACTATGTTCCAGGCCAACATTCCTTCATTTAACCAGTAACCTTCTGGGTGGCACTGTTGTCCAAATGTATTAAAGTCAAGGGGCGTTTTTTCTTAAGGCGATTTTTTTCACTCAGTAACAATTTTGTCTTGACGACTTTTTTGTCATAGCAAATTTTTGCCGCAGTTTCATGAAAACAATTTGCAGAGTGTGCCACAAAATCCATGCCTGGCGACAAAATTCGCTCATCACTAACACAGAGTCATAAATTTACAAACCAGCAACTGTTGGTATGGAAGGCCATTAAATGATTATAATTCACATGAGTGAGGCTAAAGGTCAGTTTCTTTAGCAAGACTTAGCTCTTTTCTGGCTCTGTTGCAAATCTAAGGTCATCTGTGGATGGAAACTATTCCCTCTTATTAACTGTATTTCTTTTAGAGATGACAATACCAGGGACCAGGGACCCATCTGGATTAATTCCTGACCAGTATTGAATCTGCTGGGGTAAAGACCTATGAGAATATTAATAAGCATTTGTCTCCTCCTTCAATCTCACCAGGCCAGGTGCCAGAATTTAAGACCCTTTATAAGTCTTCCTTAAGCTACTACTGGTGCTTCTTATTAGCTTATCTAACCTTCTGCTTGGTTCTGAAGAACCAGTGTTTCTGATTCTCTGCCTAGTTCCTGTATTCCTTGTGATTTCTGGTCCTGACCTCTGTCTTGTTTCATACACTCTTGTTTGCCACCGGCCCTGACCTTGGCCTTTCTATTAACACCGCTTGCCTGCCCATACCATGACATGTTAAAGGAGTAGTCCCTTTGTCTACACATCTCATCCTGAGTGGTTATTACACACTGCAGTATCAGCAAACTGTCTATGGGCCAATTTAACTTCATTAGCCAGCTTGTGAACCTGTCTATACTCAGTCCTCGCAAATGAGTTTAGTCAGCACTATAGAACTGCATGTGAGGCACAACATTGAGCTTTTCCTGTGAGGGGTTGGAGGACTTTTTATGCAGTTGAGGCTGAAACAAAATGCAGACATAAAAAGAAATGGAGACAGAGGGGTAGATTTACTAAAGGGTGAAGTGACTAATGCTGGCGACAGTTCGCCAGCGTTACTGCTTTCAGGCACTTTGCCGATTTACTAAAAGGCGCTGGTGTAACTTCGCTAGCAAAAGAGACAGACGCTAGTGCTCATTCGCGAATTTTCACTCTGGCGAATGGACGTTACTCCGCAAATTCACTAAAATGCAGATTTTACTGAACATTACCTCTTTCCCAGACATCCTTCACCAGCTCAGACCAGGAGAAGTGCATTGGAGTGCATAGATCTTCCTCAATCTTCTGTTACTTACATCATATTTTTAGTGTAAAAAGTTTCTAAGTCCTAAAAAATGCTGGAGTCTTTTTTCAGAGTGATAGCCTGCAAAAGTCCTTTTTTTGGGTAACCGGGTTCCCCCATACATTTTCTAACATATGGCACATAAACTATACAGTGGGCTCATGTGTAGGGCAATATAACAACTCTATTGTCTTTATTAAGTTTCCCTGGACTTGTGTAGTGTAATGTATTTGCTGCAACATATACGTCCATTCAACTTTATAATTTCCTGCAGTATACAAATTAGCCTGAGCAAAGACCTCTAACGAAGTTTCACTAGGCATAACTAAACGCTAACACATCTTCAATTTGATTGCTGAAGTAACGCTAGCTACAATTGGCCAGTGTTCAGAGACAACTTTGCATTTCAGTAAATTAGCGCTGTCTGAGCGTTTTTTTGCCTGGCGAAGTGTAGCGTTGGGTGCAAAGCCATCGCTGGCGAATTTTGCAGGTTAATAAATTTCCCCCAGAGAGAGAGAGAGTGATGGGCCAGTTATAGGGACTCAATAGTGATGTGTCTATAACTACAATAAATGAGCTTCAATTAAATTGTGGTGGCCTTCGTATTAAGCCCTGACAAGCCTTAACGTTTCTCACAAACACGGAGTTATCAGTATAGGAGAGTGACAGCAACATCCCCAGCTTCCAATGACAATATGAAGTCAGGTCGGGGCTCATATCACCTTGCCTCTTGCAGTCTTTTACAAACCTGTGAAATTTCTTGATGATGAGGGTTTTTTTTGGGACCAGCCGGTAGAGTAGTTCCAAAGCTTCCAGAGCTGTGAAATGATGCGGCTGTCTGTGATTTCCCAACTGACTTTCGACTTTTGTTTTTTAACTGATGGATGGCAAATGCCAAATGCTGATAGTGGTGAGTTTCAACAGCAATCCACTTATACTGACGTTGCTGCATGAAAGCTGTGTCACACACCAAGCAGATTTAGGAAAATTTGCTGAATGGCAAAAAAAAAAAAAGAGCCTAGAACTAAAAGTACGTAATGTCGATTGGTTTATATTTTACAGAAATAAAGATTGTCTTCTGAGAAGAAAATAACCAATAGCTTTTTTTTTTACAACTGGGATCATGTCTGTGACAGGGATATTACTGACCGACTATGGATTAAAACATTTTATAATAAATATGCACAGGTGTTGTTGGTTTGGTACAAATCATGCCCATAATTTTTTTTTTTTTCAGAAAACCAAAATTTCAAGAAATCATGAAAAGTACTGGGTTGGTATAACAACAACATTTAGGGGCCCATTCACTAAGTTCGAGTGAAGGAATAGAAGAAAAAATACTTTGAATTTCAAAGTGTTTTTTTTGCTACTTCGACCATTGAATGGGCTACTTCGACCTTCGACTATGACTTCGACTTTGAATTGAATGATTCGAACTAAAAATCGTTCGACTATTCGACCATTCGATAGTCGAAGTACTGTCTCTTTAAGAAAAAACTTCGACCCCCTAGTTCACCACCTAAAAGCTACCGAAGTCAATATTCGAACCTTAATACATCTGTCCCTTAGTCGGGGTTGTACTGTCCCATCAGCATACTGGCAAAATCCAGGTCTCACCACCCTTATCTGACCATGTAACTTTTAGCCTGGCTGCTACAGCACTACCTGTCACCATTAGTTCTTTTATCCCCCAAATTCTCCAACGTCACCTCAAATGATCACTGTGCACATGTACACATCCACTCCCAATATCCCACTGCCAGCTGTGCAAATATGGAGGAGCCCCATGATGATGTTATGTGGTGGTGAAGAAGCATGTGCAAGAGCTGATAGAGCACTGCCACCTGTTGGTGACTAGCAGAATTGGCCAAAGACTATTGGGGGATTGGACACACTATGTGCATATACGTTTGGGACCCCAAGCTTCGCGTTCACCTTAGACCACATATTTTGTTGTTTTGGCCCTGCTCATCAGTGTACATGGTGGGGAATGAGGAAAGACTGGTGTGTGCTTTTGTGTTTTGTAGGCCCTTTGCATGAGGTTCTCTGGTGGACCCCAAATACCGCAGCCTGACACTTGTCCAGGACTAATAATCCTTAAGGTGGTCATAGACGCACCAATAATTACATTCAAAACAAAGTTTCGTACTATATTCGGTGCGTGTATGGTGGAAGACAAGCTGACCAATATTGGAATAAGATTTGGATGTCAGTCAGATCATCTGGCGGGAAAATTTTGATTGGGTGCACTGTTAGTGCTGAATCTTCATATACAGGTACAATTTTTTTTTTCTACCCCAATATCTGACTCTTGGCTCTCTCTAACATGTCTGTATTGAAAAATGAACAATCTTTCCTGCGACTTTTCTTTACCTGCATGTTCTGTTTGAATTGTTTTAGTTCCACTGCTATTCACCAGTTTTTTTGCCCATCATCCTTTGAAAACTCTCAATGAGTGGATATTGTGTCCAAAGGGTTTTGAAAATATTTGAAATAGAAATAAATTCACAAAATGGATTTAGGGTAAGGCAGAAAGGGTATTTGCACGAAGCTTTACAAGAGAACAAAACATGTATGGGCTTATGCATGATCAGCATAACTTCCTCCAACCCAATCTCAGACTTCCAAAAGCATTTGTGACTAGGGATGGGCGAATTTGACCATTTTGATTAGCCAAACATTCACCGCCAGTGAAGATTCACAGACGCCTATTAAAGTCTATGGGCGCCATTTCTGTGACGAAACAAGGCAAAAAAATTCGACCATCCCAATTTGTGACCCCGTGTTTGCAGAGATGAGCAGGAGTTCTGAAGCCACTTTACAGCATTAGGCTTGGTTTTGCCCAGAGTGAGAAGATCAGAGAGAAGAGCAGATCAGAGGTGGGTACAGATTTGGAAAAACTCACATTCTCTGGCAAACATTACTGCACTTGGAAAACAAAGACTAAGAAATAACTATGTAGGGGACTGGTAAATTAGTCTCCCAGTATTAATTAGCAGGCAGTCCCCTAGTGTTATAGACACCAAACTGGGTCCTAAAATACAGTTAGGAGGGGGACCTGCTTCCTTATCCTGCCTAAAGCTACTGTATACCCCCCTGCAGTTCAACCAGTGCCCAGTAGATGGCTGTGCTAAAGTATAAAGTCCTGGGAAGCCATGTGCTCAGGGTCCATTTTGTGCAAGCCCTGGCCTGAGCAGGTAGGCAGGGTAAAGTTGAACCTAGACAGGTCAGGTCTAGTAAGGATAGGCTACTCAACTTAAGAGGTCACTCAGTACTAATTGCCCAGAGTAGGTACAATCCCCTATATGTAATAAAAGTATACGTTTGCCCAGGAGTAGTAACCCATAGCAACCAATAAGATATTTGCTTTTAAACAGGTGACCAGTAAATGCTGCCTACTGATTGGTTGCTATGGGTAACTGCACCTGGACAAACAAAGGACTTATTATTTCATGATCCCAGAAGTGTTCAGCCCTAGGGATGTAGAGATTACCCTGGGTTCCACTTCGGAAAAAGGCTGAAAGCTGGGTGTACCTTCTTGTTACCGCATATGTTCTCTTAGCTGTGGGGACTGATACTGACCAAAGGTGCTGTGAGTATATGCCTATCCACTGTTGCTTTATGATCCTGTTTTGCTCTTCATGTACACTCCTTTGTGGATTATCTTGTTCAATAAATATATTTTCTGGTTAAGTTATAAGAATCAATGGCACCCAATTATTGTATACTGCACCAAGTTACAGTTGTACTACACCAAGCCTCCACACTATTGCAAGGGCTTACCCCCTGATAATTAAGGCCTCATCTGGAACAATTGGGGTAAAGCTTATAGTAGAGAGAGCAGTGCACTCCATTGACTATAGAGATATACAACTACAATCTGCAAGTGTAGACTGGGGGAATTCAAACGGGCAGCACTCCATAAAATAAAAGCCTTTATTATTCACATGCAGGGCAACAGCAGAGCAACGTTTCAAGCCGCCTGGCTCTTTATCAAGCTAATTAAGTGTAGACTGGGGGTCAGTAAAAAAAAGAGAAATCCACATCACATAAGATATTCTGGTAGCCAAATATTTTCCATCGATTGGAGCCTTTTAATACTCGACGTGCCAAGAAAATGCCTTTTCTGTCCTATCCTAAAATCTGTCCTCAATCGTTGCTGACAATGAGAAGCTTCTAAATGTGCAAGTCCTGGATCCACTGTGCGGTGTTTGCTGTCATCAAGAAAGATATTTCCATTTTGTTCTCTCATTTGCTGCAGTTGATGGGCTGTGTATTTGTATGAACAAACAATTTCCTTCACTCGCTTTTCCAATACCACATTTATATTTGAACCTATATTATATCATGTCTGGCTTTCGGTTGTCTCCTTTACAATCCCAAGGCATTTCCGCTGGTTCATGAACCAAAGTCTGAAGATGCTTCCAGCATATTAGTTAGCCATCTCTGCACAGTCCATTCTTCCATTAGTGGATGAACTCTGTGTACTTACAGGTGAATAGTACAGTGATTAGTGGGTACTCTCTGGCCTCCTCTGCCTACAGCACTTCCCACTGCTTTTTTAGAGTTTTTACTTGTTTCATTTATTTTCTCTGTCTTCACTACAAAGACAGCAAACTATTATGTTTCCTTGCACTCAAACCATCCTTTATAGTTTTATAGCTTATTAAAAAAACACAAAAAATATCGGTGGATTCGTTTTTATGGAAATGTTATACTGGATGACATTTAGCATTATAAAAGCAAATTCAGCTTCAATTTCAGTATATATTCATTAGTTTTTTTTAAAGTTATATACACTTGTTATTGTAATTGAAAGCCGTGTTTTTTTCTTCTGGTTTATACACCACTGAAACATGTAACAGTATTCAATAGCTGGAGAAGAGCTGACGATTGACTATTTTGATGGCACATGAAGCGATGAGAGAATTTTTTTAACCGGGTATGGATTCTGCAATTTGCAGAAAATCTTTGGCCTGACAAAAAAGCCTCCAAGACAAAATTGTCACAGAGACAAAAAAGTTTCCATAAAAATATGCCCATTGACTTTAATGCATTTAGACAAAAAAGTCGATGAAGCCGCCACAAGAAACATGCCCATTTGGAGTTAGAAAAAATTGACGGCCGTGTAAAAAATTGTCTCACATAAAAAATTATTTGACTCCTATTGACTTCAATACATTTCGCAAATCTTTTGCTTTCGTGAATTTATTTGCAGTTTCGCAAATTTTTCAGGACAGATTCGCTCATCAATAGGTACGTGTAGTCTGGACTAGCAGTGACAGCAGGGCACCCACAAAGACTGCTTTCAGTAGTGATTCTGATTACAAATATCAATCTTTTGACATTTGTAATATAAAATCTAAAGTTAAGAATTATAGCACAAGACGTAGACTTAAACAATACTATGCCGCCATCTTTAACTGTTTCCTAATGACCCTTT
The DNA here is from genome assembly GCF_017654675.1 of Xenopus laevis. Taxonomy (NCBI): domain Eukaryota; kingdom Metazoa; phylum Chordata; class Amphibia; order Anura; family Pipidae; genus Xenopus; species Xenopus laevis. The sequence goes on along the minus strand of NC_054372.1, from coordinate 196,829,014 downwards.
GACCAGACACATAGTAACATAGTAAGTTAGGTTGAAAAAAGACACACGTCCATCAAGCTCAACATTTTAAGTCTCTGTATAACCTGCCTAACTGCCAGTTGATCCAGAGGAAGGCAAAAAACCCATCAGAAGCCTCTCCAATTTGCCTCAGAGGGGGAAAAATTCCTTCCTGACTCCAAAATGGCAATGGGACCAGTCCCTGGATCAACTTGTACTATGAGCTATCTCCCATATCCCTGTATTCCCTCACTTCCCTCACTGATTCAGGGAGAGAATTCCACATCTCCACAGCTATCACTGTAAAAATATTTAGGGGCAAATTCACTAAGATCCGAAGTTGCGCCAGCGACAGCTTTGCCGCACTTCTCCAGGCGAAGTTTCGCCAGCGCTATGCAAATTCACTAAAATTCGAAATTGCGCTCAGGGAGGCGAACGGTAGTGAAGTTGCACTACTGTTACTTCGTCAGGCAAAGTGAAGTTACTCTAGCATTGCCTAATTTGCATACGGCGCAAAGTTAAAATATAAAGGACGTATATGCTGCAGCAACTACATTACCCTACAGAAGCCCAGAAATCCTTTAAAAAATAAAATGAAGGTGTTCTATTGCCCTACACATGTGCCCACTGTATCATTGAGTTGCCATATGTTAGGACATGTAGGGGGGAACATTTTCAATCTTTTTCAGCCTATCACCCTTAAAAAAGAAAAAGACGCCAGCGTTTTTTGGGACTTCGAAAAAATTTCAACTTTTTTTGAAGCAAGTCCTATCTACTCTATTGCACTTCACCTGGTCTGAGGTGGCCAAGGCAAGTCTGGCGTGAGGTAACATTCAGTAAAATGCGCAAGTTAGTGAATTGGCGTAGTTACGTCCCTTTGCCATAACGCAACTTTGCCTGGCGTAAGGGTGCAAAGTAGCGCTAGAGAAGGTCCACTTCACTAGCACATTTACGCCAATGCCTGTTAGTAAATTGGTGAAGTAACAAAATGAGGTCACGCTGGCGAATTTGCGCTATTGTTAGCCACTTTGCGCTTTAGTAAATTTGCCCCTTAGCCGGAACCTCCTTGCTTCTAATCGGAATGGGTGACCTTGTGTCAGCTGGAAAGACCTACTGATAAATAAATCATTAGAGAGATTATTATATGATCCCCTTATATATTTATACATAGTTATCATATCTCCCCTTAAGCGCCTCTTCTCCAGAGTGAACATCCCCAATTTGGCCAGTCTTTCCTCATAGCTAAGATTTTCCCTTTACCAGCTTAGTTGCCCTTCTCTGTACCCTCTCTAATACAATAATGTCCTGTTTGAGTGATGGAGACCAAAACTGTAGGGCATATTCTAGATGGGGCCTTACCAGTGCTCTATACAGTGGAACAATGACCCCCTCCTCCCGTGAATCAATGGCCTTTTTAATACAGCTCAAGAACTGAAGAGAGTGCAGAGATAAAGTGCAACTAAACTGTTTATGGGGAGGGAAGACTTAAATTATGAGGGGAGACACTTTACAAGTACATTAGAGGACACTAGGGATAGGCAAATTTTTTCGCTTGTTTCGCGCGGAAATGATGACCATATACTTTTATGGCATCGTGCGACATAAAAAAAAGACGCAACAAAATTTTTTGATGCCCATAGACTTTACTGGGCGTCGGCGACATTTCACCGGCGGCAAATTTTGACGAAAGGAAACGGGTCAAATTCGCCCATCCCTAGAGGACATTATAGACAAATAGCAGGGGACATTTTTACCCATAAAGAGAATCACATACCAGAGGCCTCCCCTTCAGACTAGAGGAAAAGAAGTTTCATTTGAAGCAACGTAGGGGGTTCATCACAGTGAGGACAGTGAGGTTGGGGAATGCACTGCCGGGTGATGTTGTGATGCTGATTCAGTTAATGACTATAAGAGGGACATGGATGATTTCTTGGACAAGCAGAATATCCAACGTTATTGTGATACTAAAATCTAATGTTAGTATGAGTATATAAAATGTCAGTGTATGGATGCTGGGATTTATTTGGAGGGGATGAACTTGATGGACATTGGTCTTTTTTTCAACAAAATTTAACTATGTAATGATGTAACAAAATTCTCTACTCATTGTCCTGACTACATTTAACTAACCTGGTAATTCTCTTTAAAATATTGAGTTTTTAGTATGGTGTAGAGTCGATTCTAGGCCCCACATGCGATAAAAAGCACAGAGTGCTCAGGTGCAGTAACCCATAGCAACTAATAAGATGTTTGCTTTTAAATAGTTGACCAGTAAATGCTCCCTGCTGATTAGCTGCTATGATTGATTAGATCAGTAGCAAACTTTGCACTTTGTATTAGTTTCCCCCGACAATTTTCCAAATTAGTCTTCATTTGTTATGTTTATTTAATAGGCTAATTATTAGTATTAATAATGTCATTCTCAAGAATATAATCTTAATCTCTTAATAAACCTTCATATAACACCCCCAGAACAGGTATCAAGCTTACAGGTCTATAATTATCAGACTGAGTTCACTTTTCTAAGGTATGATTTGAGATTAATTTAAAATTGAGGGTTTTGTTACTGGGCCCATGAACATTCTGAACTGAAAAGAGATCCTTCTTAATGGCGATAAATAGTAAAGGAATTAAGAAGATCTGCTATTATGTACTTTATATGCTGGATAGTAAGCCAGTTTGAAACTAATCATACACAAGCACTAAAGGTTTTTAAACAGATGCTTTAAAGTAACAAGATCCAAAATAAACTGGCCACTATATTTCCCACAGTCAATACAATATCTAGATCCTCAGTAACCAATACACACACAAATGCTATCTTCAAAAACCATTGCAGACTTGTGCATAACATTACACTTGCACATAAGTTGTCTTGTGCTCAGTAGAAATGCAGAGGTACAAGGGGGCCCTATACTTTCACCCACAATTGAACCAATATAAATACAGGGTTATTTTTTTGTTAGATAAATTGCATAACATGTTATCGCATATCCATTTGCACATATGTGACACCCACCTAGGTGCATTGGGGTCATTTAAGTTTGCACAGCACATATTTATTTACTGTGCATATAGTTGGTTTGTCCTAAATAGGGATGTAGCGAACCGCCGAGTATGTGTTCGCGAACGAACTGTTCGCGAACTTCGAACATCCGAAAATCGTTCGATTCGAACGATCGAAGGATTTTAATCGTTCGATCGAACGATTTTCGTTCGAATCGAACGAAAATCGTTCGATTTTAGCGATCGAATGGTCGAATGGTTGAACGATTTTGACGCGAACGACTATTGGCGAACGTCGCGCGACGTTCGCGAACTTGCGGCGGACGCGAACAGTCGAAGTTCGCGCGAACTAGTTCGCCGGCGAACAGTTCGCTACATCCCTAGTCCTAAACAAACCTTTTGCACTGCTGTACTCATCTTTTTTTAAATTACATTAAAATGTGCTTTGCAAACAAATATTCCCAAATAAGATGGGTGCTTGTGTGAGTGTGGTCACTGTTCATTTTTGTTGTGCACAAATAATTATATTTATATTAGTCCTTCTCAATACTTTTTGTTGACTGCTGCTTATCCAGACCATTGCTTGTTGTGTGGACTTGCCTGTGCCCACTCCTTGTACCAGATATTTGTCATTCTCTTTATTTTTTCAGCATTAAATCTTGTTTTCAACTCCAGCTTTGTGAAGTGATGGCAATATTTGCTAGAAGTTACTCCGCACATAGGAAACTATCCACAATATTAGACTGGGGCAGTCAGGGGCACAGCAGTCCACAAACAGGGTCGGACTGGGCCGGCAGGACATCAAGAAGAAACCCGGTGGGCCCCAGCCCTCATGGACCACTTCCAGCTCAGATCCTCTGCCCCAGAAAAGTTAACGCCGTCGCTGTGGCATATCTTCTGCACATGCATGTCACATCTTTTGTGCATGTGCAACACATCTTTTGCATGCGTGCAAATGATGCTTTTATGGAGGCAGGCAGGGTTCTGGAGGTCAGGAGGGGACCCTGGGGACTGCCAGTCCAAACGTGCCCGCAAGTTTCCAGGGGCAGCAAAAAAGCTGCTCCTGGTAACTTTTGGAGCCAAAATTCAGATTTTTAAATTGAAATTTGTCTCTGTTGGTGCAGAGAGCTCAATTGCGCACTAGCGATGTGGCCCCCACTCTATCGCTCTAAATGGTATAAAGCCAGGTACGAGGGGTGCAGCATCAGAAAGGCTGCCTCAAGGAGGCAAGGACCACCGAAAATACCCTGGGGGCAGGACCCCCATCCGCTTTCCAGTCTAAGGTGAGGTTTTCACCTAGCCTCATAGCTGGTGCTCCCCTGCTGCGGGCCACCAGGTTTTTCTCCTGAACCTCCAGCCCGTCTGACCCTGCTTTTCAGCTTCTATGTTAACAACCCTGACAGAATCTAAGGTAGACTTTTGCTTTAGTGTAGGGGTCCCCAACCTTTTTTTTTACTCGTGAGCCACATTCAAATGTTAAAAAAAGTTGGAGAGCACCACAAGCATGCAAAAAGTTTCTGGGGGTGCCAAGTATGGATTCTGACTTGCCATTGGTAGCCCCTATGTGGACTGGAAGCCTACAGGAGGCTCTGTTTGGCAGTACACATGGTTTTTAGGCAACTAAAGCTTGCCTTCAGGAATTCCAAAAAAAAATATGCACCTGCTTTGAGGCCACTGGGAGCAACATCCAAGGGGTTAGGAGAGACACTGGTTCGGGATCACTACTTTAGTGGGTTCTTTACTGAGGAGAAACCCACTCCTACTGAACCCTAGATGTGAGAGCTTGGGCTAGCCAAGAGAACTATAGTGTAATTAAAGAATACTATTTGTTTGGGTGGGTGGTTTATATATAATTCAATCTTTTGGGGTTGAAACAAGCAGTAAAACGTTACAGAACATAAACATTTTTTTTGGTTCAATCCATTCAGAATCTACTTTTAGGATATTTGCAATAAAAACAATAATTGGTGTGTGCAGAAAGTCTATTTTCTACGACCAATATTATCACATTGCTGCATCTTTAAGAAATGTCCATTGATATTCCCATATCGATATAACATAATCGCATTATGCATATATTCATTCCTGCCGGCTTTCCCTATCCTACCATTCCAATAGTCTAGCGAGGAAGCCTTCGAAATCAATTCTTCATACTTAGAAGAAACTAATACACAGCTCAGCTTCTGAAATGGAAAGCGAGTGATTGATTCTAGGCATCTGTGAAATTCTGTTTTCAAAAACAGAGAGGATTTGTGCATCTTTCTTGAAGCATTCATTTTTCCTTATTTCCTTTATAAAGCCATTCAGTACTTGATGGAATAAATGATGAATTTATCAAAGGATGACTTCACCCAAAAGAAGGTCAAATTCCTAATAAATGATGTTTGCATTTGATAAGTATGGGAGATGCCGCAAGGCAAATCAGAGCTTTCTTATGATTCAGATGGAAAAGTCAGCTGAGATATGTGCAATGTCAATATCCCCCTTATCTAGATAATACACTATAGACATTTAAATGTAAGATTTCATATATGTACAGTATATTTGTGAGGGTTATTTAACATCAATGAGGCACAAATAGCTGTTTTGGGAGGGCAGGGTCAGTGCTGTATTTAGATCCATTGTTGCTCTAGGCTGTGTACCCCACTAATTCCAACCCTGTTTACTTTTACTTAAAGGACCAGAAACACCAAAAGCATGTATGTAGTCATTAAAAGGGGTGGTTCTAAGTATGTTATAGAATGGTCAATTCTAGAAAACTTCTTTTCTTTTTTATTTGCTTTCTTCTTCTTTCTTCTTCTTCTTCTTCTTCTTCTTCTTCTTCTGCAGCTTTCAAATCACTGACCCCCATCTTAAGAGTAAAACTACATGGACGATTTTGATCAGATATTGTGGGTCAGATTTTATTTGATCATGCCATCCAACACTACGTGATTTGTAGAATCCTACAAAAATCGGATGGCCCTATAGCTAAGAGTGCTAGAAAGATCATTTAAAGTTGGATGGTGTAGTTTAATCATGCATTTACATCTGACAGTCAATGTATTCAATGGAAAAAAAGTTAGTCAGACAAAATCAGATTTTATCATGTTGGATGAAGAAGGAACATGCAGTGTCCACATTGGACAGTAGTGTTGTGTCGGATGTAACATTTCCATGTAATTTACCCAATCAGATTTTTGTATCAGTCCCATTATATTGTGACCCACAAGACTACATCTGACTTGTCACTTGAGGAAGGGCAGTTGCTGTCCCGAAAAATCTGAACATGACTCACGTGTCTGGAGCACCACAATAAATTTGGGAACACCCCACTTTTGAATAAGGTATTGGCTTTTCATTTTTTTTTTGCAATACATCTGACTTGTCACATGCGATTTGTCTTTCCAACACCATTTGACAAAGTCTCCCATGAGAGAGTGAATAGGAAATCTGCCTCTTACTCCATGGCAAGAACTGCAACAATAAAGGGTAGTGGTGCTGTGGGTGTGGAAGGAGTAATGTTAAGTGCTAGCACATCATACATCAAGATCTCTGGTGGTCCAGAAAGAAGAAGTGTCAGGCAGTGGTGGGCAGCATAGGAAGTTGCAAGTACTGTGCAACACCTTTTTGAAAATGGCCTGCTCACTGTGACTTTGTAACTAACTCAGCAGACTTGCCTCTGTCACTTGCAACTCTTAGTAAAGCATGGGTTACATGCAACTCTTAAGTGGGCCTCTACTCCACCTCTACTGGTAGAGTGAGGATTAACCACAATGCCTCCTAGTGTGAGCTACAGTATTTTAAAACGTTCTAGCACTCACTTCACCTACTTTCATTTACGGAACACTGACAACCCCTGGTAAGTTACTGAACTACTACGGAAACATTTTAACCTGGTTATGAAATTATCTCCTCCTTTAGTAAATCAGATGGTCAAACCTTTACCCCCTACATAAGGAAAGGAAATATTGTATAGATGACTTTAATGATGCTAATGCGCCCGTATATGTTTTATTATCAGGAGAGATATCAGTATTGTAAGATAAAAGCCTGAATTTGTAGTATGGTAACTTGGCCTCTGATTTATTCCAGTGATACTATTGTGAGATGGGTAATAGAGTCTGTTTAATGTTTCTCTTATTTAGAAGGAATAAGAGAAAATGCAAACCATAATGAAGACAGATAATTGAAGAGATCAGGGAGATAAAGACTAGGGCTGAAGCTGGCCATAAAGGTGCATATTCCCCATTTCAGAAGTGCCGTCTGCCTTTCGAGTTTTGTAACATTCTGCATTCTGCACAGTAAAATCATTCGATTAAATACCTCAAATCGAACAATTCAAAGGATTTTAACGTACGATCGAACGATTTTACTTTGACTTCAAAAATGTAGAAGGTCCCCATAGGCTAACATAGCACTTCGGCAGGTTTAATTTGGCGAAGTATTGAAGTCGAAGTTTTTTTAAAGAGACAATACTTCGATTATCGAATGGTCGAATATTCAAAGTATTTTACTTCGAATTGAAATCGAAGTCGAAGTTGTATCCTATTTGATGGTCGAAGTATCCAAAAAATTACTTTAAATTTTGAATTTTTTTACTTCGAAAACTCCTTCGAATTCACTTCGACCCTTTATAAATCTGTCCCTTCAAGTTCCTAAACCTGACTGTTTTGCCAACCTGACTGTCCCTTCTCAACCTGACTAATTTTAAAGCTAACATACTACTGCTACACAAATATGGCAGTCCCCTCATACAGGAACATGGGGGATCCGATAGGTAATGTAAAAGCATTGGGCAAATAAAATATAATTATAGATAAAAAGGTTTCATTTTTGATATCAGTATCGCTTCAAGTCCTATGAGGTCTATCACGTGAAAAGTCACATGGACTAGATTAAATTTGAGATGCAATTCAATTAAAGACAACTGATCTCATGGCTGATCACGTTAAAAATCGATTGAAGTGAACTGAAAGTGAATTAAGAGAAAAGTGTTTTCTCCTCAAATCGAATCTTGTCCATGAGTTTTCACATGATAAACCATGAGATAACTTTTTCTCAATTAATTGAATCTGGCCCGATATTTGTACTTGGATAGAGAACTGGCTGAAGGATCGATTGCAGAGATTGCTGGTAAATGGAGCATTTTGTAATTGTACCAATGTTGTTAGTGGAGTACTTGGTCCTTTGCTTTTTAACTTGTATATTAATGACCCTGAGGTGGATATTGAAAGTATTGTTTCTATCTTTGCTGATGATACTAAATTGTGAAAATACTACAAGTTCCATGCAGGATGCTGCCACTTTGCAAAGCATTTTAACTACATTGGAAAACTAGGCAGCAAAGTTGCAAATGAGGGTTAATGTTGATAAGTGGAATTTCTGCACTTTGGTAGAAATAACATAAATGCAAGTTATACATAGTGATGGGCGAATTTATTCGGCAGGCGCGAATTCGCGGCGAATTTGTGCATTTCGCCGCCATCGAATAAATTTGCGGAAACGCCCGCGAAAATTCGCGGCAAACATTCACCGGCGTCACATTTTTTTTTCGAAAAAACGGGCGCCGGCATCAAAAATGGCGCCGGCATCAAAAATGAGACGCCGGCGCCGTTTCGCGAATTTTTCGTCGTTTCGCGAATTTCGCGCGAAATTCGCAAATTTTTCAGCGAAGCGGAACGGCACAAATTCGCCCATCACTAGTTATACACTATTACACATATAGCAGTGTATTGGCGGTATCCTTATTGGAAAAGTATCTGGGGATTTTTGTAGATAACAAGCTGTGTAACTTTAGGCAGTGTCACTCAAATAATGCTAGTGTGGCCTTGCAGAGTAAAATGAAAAGGAACCAGAACAATATCAGCTCATAGTCGTGTAAATAGAATTGAACTAAAAAGTAAAGAAAAATTAATTAATTATCCTTTCACTGTTTGTATTTACGTATGGAATACGTATTGGAATACGTTGTCAAGAAGTGGCAAGTATTAAAATGGAATTGTGTGAAAATTGAAGAGAGATTCTTTTAAGTTTTCCTGTGACCTTGGACAGTAGCCCATTCCCTGGGGCCCGGTGTTGTACAAAATGATAAAAATCCTTTGCAGAGAAAATCACACAAGTCCGTGCTGATAACACAGTAATTATCTGATCTGGAAAATATTGCTTTTCTTTAAATATGAGCTATTTTATTGTGTTACTTTAATTACATTGTGTCATGTCACGTTACAGTGTAAAATGCCACATTGTAACACAATGTGACATATAATAAAGATGATGAATTGCCTCCAGTACAAAGCCTGGGATTCTGGATGTCTAACGCTGCTTTTTCTTAAGCTTCACAAATATCTTAGTCATTCTTACATGGAACTAATGAGAATAGGAATTATTAAAAAAATGTTTAGGATATTGTAGCTCATCAGACGCTAGTAACACACACAAACACACACGCACACACACACAGCAGTGTGTAAGGGGAAAACGAGGGGGAGATGTCTTGCCAAAACTACTCCGGTTGGAAACTAAATGGATATTTTTCTTGGGTAGTTTTTTTTTGAGTTTTTTTGAGTAACTATCGTTCCTTTTTGAATATTTTATTCTTAAATTATATATATATATCTCACTCAACATCTCTTTTAATAAAGGTCTGTTCTTTACTGTAGGCCAGCCTGTATGCTATATATGCATCAAATACACTTAATATACTATATATGTATATACGAAAGGTATAAAATACATACTGAGGAAACCTTATCAAATTGTACTTTGTATTGTAAATTTTAACTCTTTTGGCTTTATTATTTTTTCTTCTAGATAACTTTATTTGTAATTGACTTTATTATTTTTTCATTTATTTTTTCATTGTTTCATTTATACACATATTTTCTTTTCTTTTTTGTTATTTTTGTTCATTGTTTGCTTTTTCTGAGGTGTATCTTTTTGTAACTTTGTGCATGTATGCAACATTAAGGGGCCGATTCACTAAATTCGAGTGAAGGATTCGAAGTAAAAAAACTTCGAATTTTGAAGTATTTTTTGGGCTACTTCGACCATCGAATGGGCTACTTGGACCTTTGACTACAACTACGACTTCGAATCGAAGGATTCGAAGTAAAAATTGCTCGACTATTCGACCATTCGATAGTCGAAGTACTGTCTCTTTAAAAAAAACTTCGACCCCCTAGTTCGGCAGATAAAAGCTACCGAAGTCAATGTTAGCCTATGGGGAAGGTCCCCATAGGCTTGCCTACGTTTTTTTGATCGAAGGATATTCCTTCGATCGTTGGATTTAAATCCTTCGAATCGTTCGATTCGATGGATTTAATCGTTCGATCGAAGGAATAATCCTTCGATATTACGATCGTAGAATTTGCGCTAAATCCTTCGACTTCGATATTCGAAGTCGAAGGATTTCAATTCCTAGTCGAATATCGAGGGTTAATTAACCCTCGATATTCGACCCTTAGTGAATCAGCCCCTAAATGTTTTAACCACTAGGTGGAACTTCACTAATTGTATGGAGTGGTAACATGTGTTTGTATTTTTGTGATTGGTCACAGCCCCTATATAACGTGTAGAGCGGTGTGCCATTTAGCCTATGAGTAAGTGCCCCAACAGGCACGAAACGCGTTAGGTCTTCATGTCCTAATAAATTTTTCTTCTTTTTACATTTGTCTCTTTATTTTTGGAGATCCTCACATCCTTTTGGATACAGTGTTTTTGGTTTTTGCACCTTGGGACTGAGGTGAACTGTGAGTGTATTCTCCTTCATTATTTCTATCATATTTTTGTATTTTTATTTAATACTTATTTGTTGAGTGGTACCATAGATATTTGTTGTCATGTGGCAGTAGCACAAACCTAAGTATTTTTAGAGCCGGCCAGTGCCCAAGAGGAGTGCATGCGAGAGTGTGTAAAAGGCTGGGAGATTGAGCCCTGGGAATGTGCTACTGTTCTGCTGAAGACCATGACAAATAAAGAGAACATGTTTGAACTGCAGCTCTCGGCATCCTGTGTTTCACCAAAGGTTTTCCTCACAAAAAAGATCAGTGGTACATCAAGAGTTAACAATGGGTAAGGCACTAGTGACATCTGCCCCCGTTACATGTCATTGGTATGAGTATAGCCAACTAAACCCAATATAGAGATATAAGGTATGATTTACAAACATTCAACAAGGCTCTCAAAAAGGCTCTCAAAAATGAAATGTGATGGAGAATTCCTATAGACACAATTCATTGAGGTAGTTGCATTCAAACATGCTCATACTTCCACATGGTTGCCAATGCATCCATTCTGCCTCCTCTGATGAATGGTGCACAAAACAACCTATTTATCTTTGGGAATTCTGGAGCTACAGAAACCCTGGCCATGATAGCTTCAATATTCCACCTTGGGTTGCATCAGTTTGTACACTATACTTTGTAGCCAGAGAATTGGTTGTAAACACCATTTTGAAAGTGAGCTCCAGAATTGGCACAACCCCCACTCCAAGTGCAAGATGCAACAGGCATAGATCACAATGCAAGTGCAATTGTGTCTGTTTTGATGGATGGGGTGCAATTATGGTCTGTACAAATGATTAATAGTGATGAGAGAAATGTATGACTCCCATAGACTTTAATGGGTGAAAAAGTTTGTCCCATCCATAGACTTCAAAGCATTTAGGCAATTTTTTGCCATTTTCCCGAATGTTTGGTGAAGCGAAATGGGTTAGATTTGCCCATCACTAATGATGAATGCAATTACACTGGAATTATAGGGGGAAATGTTGCATTATAGGTAGTGATTGGCGAATCTGACCAGTTTTGCTTTTCCAAAAATTCCCAAAACCGCAAAAATTTGCCAAAATGCACTGGGCTCAATTATTTTTGTCACACAATGTGGCACATCAGCATTTTTTGTGTCACGCAACAATTTTTTTCACCCATTGGAGACTATGGGCGCCATTTTTTTTGTGAAAATCACTAATTGTAGGCAAAAAGAAACAAGGCAATTTGCACTGCAGTTGTGGTCCTAAATGAACCTACAGTATTACATGTGAAATTGTAACCAATGAGGAGCGGTTCCGTACAAAACTTGTATACTTTTTTTTTCTCAAAAGTTTACTTTCCAAATATTTTGAGAAAATATCATACCTGTCGTTAGACATGAGGAATCTAATAAAAAAAAAGGGACCATTTGGAGCAATATAGAAATCAAAGTGTTTGGCAGCAATTTTTATAAAGGCTAATATTTGTCCAGAAGATATCATTTTGGTTTGATTTTGTTTAAATACCTTCTCCCTTTTATTTGGAACAAACCTTAATGAATCATCATAAAATGCTGTTGCACTTCAACATTTCAAAATAAAAGCCTTGGATGATGGTAGATGGCAGCTTTGCTTTCTACTGTGTTTTCTCTTTGGAGGGAGAAAAATGTTATAGTATACGTCTGGATTCCACTGCAGGTGTATGACATAATGTAATTAGTATTTTAAACAATATTTATGTATAGAAAATTTGATTATATTTCATGATGGAATTTTTACTTAACTTTTTTAACAATCTTTTTAATATTACAGTTGTTATTATTATCAGTACAGGTATGGGATCCCTATAATGGGAAACTCATTGGCCAAAAAGTTCCAAATTACAGAAAGACCATCTCTCATAGACTCCATTATAATAAAATAATTGAAATGTTAAAAAATTATTTCCTTTTTATCTGTGATAAAGAAACAGTAACTTGTACGTGATCCCAACTAAGATATAATTAATCCTTATTGGAATCAAAACTAGACTATTAGGTTTATTTCATGTTTATATGATTTTCTAGTAGACTTAGGGCATGAAGATCCAAATTATGGAAAGATCTGTTATCCAGAAACCCCAGGTATTCTGGATAATAGGTTCTCTATGTAACTGGATTTTACATGCATATATTTTCCTAAACATATTTTTTTTACTATTTTGCTAGTTTGTTTCATTGTTTTCTTTTATTTCAACATTACAGTTTCAATTTATATATCAACTGTGCAATTATTATTATACAGGTAAAAGATATGGTTATCTAGAAAATCATTCTCCAGAAATGTACAGTATGTATTACACGAATTCTCGTATAGACGGGTATATGTTAATCAAAAAATTCACATTTTAGAAAAGTATGTGCTTTTTCTCTGTAATCATAGCTTGTACACGATCAGAACTGAGATATAATTATTTTTTATTAGAGTCAAAACATTCCTATATCAGTTTATTTTGGGCCTTATTTATCAAAGTCGGAATTTTTCTGATTATTTTAATGAAAAAAAATCAGACCAAACTAGAATCCATAATTGGACCTTATTTATTATTTAAAAATCATAAATTATTTGGATCGGGGCAAACACTAAAAAATCTAGCAAAAATCTGAATCACTCTATTTTTTATTTTTTGGGAAAAAGCCCAAATTTTTCAGATTTTTGACCAAAGTCCAAAATTGTCGGATATTCTTGCTAATTCCAGTGCAGACCACAGAAACTTCCAAAAAGGATAGGGACCTCTCCCATTGAATTATATACAACTTTGGTACAGTAGGTCTGAGATGACAGATTTTAGAATTCAGACTTTTTACATTTTCGGGGGTTTAATAAAGCACTAAAAAATTGAGGTTTTTTCCAATAAAAATTCAGATTTTTCGAGTTTTTGGCATTCAGACTTTGATAAATAACCCCCTTGATGTTTTAATGACTTTTTAGCAGGCTAAGATATGGAGATCCAATCCAAATTATGGAAATCTTCATTATGGAAAAAAACCCAGGTCCAGAATATTCTGGATGACAGGATCCTACATATATATATATATTAGGGATGCACCGAATCCACTATTTAGGATTTGTCCGAATGCATGGTGAAAGATCCGGTTGGATACCGAACCAAATCCGTATCCTAATTGGTGACGAAAAGTCATGTGATTTCCCTACCAGACCCTAATTTACATATGCATTTACGCATTTATTCGCTGGCGGCGAATCGCGCAAATTCGCTGCAAATTTGTGCCTGGCGAATAAATTCGCCCATCACTATATATATATATAAATATAAATATAAATATATATATATATATATATATATATATATATATATATATATATATATATATATATATATATATATATAAAATATATTTGTATCTATTAGAAGGCCAAAGCCATTCCAAACTCAAATTTTTCTGCCTAATAAGTTGAGATAAAGCAAAGTGGTCTTTGCGCATCAGGGAATACTCTTACTGCAGCAAAACTAATTTAACTGTTATGATTTTACTGTCCACGTAATTACGTTTTGCATAAGTGAAGACGAGTTCTAATAAATTTTTCTTTGAGTATTATTACTTTATCAGATCCAATTGTTGTAATGTGCTTTGTAACCATATACTGGCAGTTGGATCGGCTCCTCCTCACACATTGGTATTAATCTGTAATCACAAACCATATTTGAGTATGTACTTCTAAGAATTGGTAGATGCCAAAATGTATAAAATCTTCTTAAATACGTGTTCAAATCTATAATATTACACTCATATACTGTATTTTTTACAAGTTTGATACAGTCTCAACACCACCAAGGCAAGGTGTAAAGCACCGACTGTTGTTCCACTTTGCTTTGTGAGCAAAATATCAAGTAAAAAATGAAAAGTGCACTCATATAAAATACCACAGGCAGATTTTGATTTACTGAGGCCAGATTTATAACTTGCATTGTGGCAAAAGCACTTTATAGCAGTAGCCTCTGATCTAAACTTAGTCACTGGACAGAACTGTATAATAATTTTAACAACGACATATCCATTTACTTGAGATATTCATTTTGTCACTTTTTAAAAACTTTTTCCAACTTGTACTTCAGCAGCAAATCCTGCCCATGTCTTACTGCTCTAGATGAAGGACCTCCAGGAATGAAAACAAACTTAACCTTCCTCCACCATCAAATGAACAGTCGACTCCAGCATAGAAAATTTTCATTAGAGACTTAATAAATTATTCTGGTAGTCAGATAAATCTGAGAGTAATTTCACAATGTTAATGAAAAAGTCTGCACTTCTCATCTTCCCTCACATTTGCTTAGTATTTAATTGTTGAAAGGGTTATTTGGAAGTTGTTGAGATGACGAAGGGGTGGCTGTTATTGCTCAGGTAATTATCATAAGATCTGAATTGCTGAAAACATTCTTGGCTGCTGCTGATTACATTGATTTATGTGTACAGAATGTACTTTGCATGATTTTGTTGATATAATTTTAATGCAAAACCATTTAAAACAGTTGAACAATGAACTCATGGAAAATTTATTTCAGCAACTCTTCATTTTTAGGTCCGCAATTTCAACAAAACCCATTTGGCCAGACTAGCAGAGTCTATCTTCATTTGATATATATATATATATTTTAAAAAAATTATTATCATATAATATTGCCTTGTTAGAAAAATATTTTTGTTGATTATAATGGCTGAATTTAGAAGCTTTGTAAAAAGTGTTTATGCATTTGCAGAACTGCAAAATCACACTGTTGGATTTACAAATGCATGAAACCAGTTAACTTAATTAACTTTCATTAAATTGAATTACAAGTGCAAAATGATATACTCTATGAGTGCTGCCTGAAAATTAAATTTAAATAGCAAATAGCAAAGCAAACCTTACAGTCTTAATAGCAGTACACACGAAAAACTAAAACACCCCTATCTGTAGAATTAGTTATGTTGTCCCATTAAGATCTACATCATAACTGTAAGGGGCAGAGTTATCAAGGGTCGAAGTGAATTCAAGGGAATTTTCGAAGTAAAAAAATTTGAAATCCGAAGTAATTTTTTGGATACTCAACCATCGAATAGGATACTACGACTTTAACTTCTACTTCGAATTCGGTTCGACGTAAAATAGTTCGAATATTTGACCATTCGATAATCGAAGTACTGTCTCTTTAAAAAAACTTTGATTTCAATACTTCGCCAAATTAAATCTGCCGAAGTGCTATGTTAGCCTATGGCGACCTTCTAGAGCAGTTTTCTACGTTTTTGGAAGTCGAAGTAAAATCGTTCGATCATAGCTGAAATCCTTCGTATCATTCGATTCGAAGGATATAATCGTTCTATCGAATGATTTTACTTCGACCGCAGGATACCCAAATTCGCTGAAAAAACTTTGAATTCGATATTCGAATTCGAAGTATTTTAATTCGATGGTCGAATTTCGAAGTATTTTTTAGCTTCAAAACCCTTAATAAATCTGCCCCTTAGCATTCTTTTCCATGGAAAATATTACTCAAGTATTATGTTAATATATGAGTTCATTTATTTGCCATATTTAACACATAACTATTTCTTATGTAACCTTAACAATATTAATATCTGAATGTAAAGCTTGAAATAGGAATGTAATATAGACAAGCTGCTTGTTAACAATATCTTAAGATCTACTGCTCACTAGCTAAATGTCTACTGGTAGATCCCGATCTACGTTGTGGGCACCCGTTTGTAGAACAAAGGCTGGCACAAACCAGACCTCAGTCAAAAATGCTGCTTAAAAGTTTTATTAGCAACAAATATAACATCTTCATGTGTTACAAAAAGCCTGACTCATTTTGTCCCCCTCCTGGGCACTTAATCATAGGCTAAATTAATAGCAGGTTTCAAAAGAAAACAACACGACAATGCTTAGTGCTAGGTTCCTCAAGGTTGATTCCCAGCTGTCTACCATCCCCTACATATTATTAGAAATGCCATATAGAACTTCATTCCTGCTTACCCCCAATTCTAAAATGGTAGAACCAAAGGTCATGATATCATTAAACCACAACATAACCCATTGTTCGCTGGTGTGTGATGTCAGAATATTGAGTGTTGCTGACCAATTTAAAATAAATAGACAGCTGGGTGCTGGGAAATGGGTAATTTAAATGGGGATTTTAAAATAAATAGACCCAAAGGACATCAGTGCCTAATTATAGTTGCTTCTTTGTATATTTCTGAGTTTGCTCTTTACTGCTATGTTTTGATCATCTTCTGGTTCCCAAACCTGATTTTGACTTGTATGATCTAGTCCCAACCTTTGCCCGAACTTTAGCCTAATTATTCTTCTGTTACCTGCCTGTTCTCCAAGTATCCTTCTTCTTCTGAACTACCAACCAAACTGGCCTAGTGGTTCTGACCCATATCCATTCAGCAGAACATAAAAACTGTTATGAATACAAACGTTTATGTGATAACAGACCTTTATCAAATACAATATACTGTACAAACTAATGGCTCCCTCCTCCAATAACTGTGCTTTTAAGGGCTGCATTTGGGAATATATACTTTTTTGGTTAAATGTACAGTGATTCACAACAGTCGGGTCATTTACAACTGCAATTGCAGTTGTGGTCACGCTATGATGCAAATGCACAAATTGATGCTATTCATTAACGTTACTTGGGCCGAAACCACTATTTAACTTGTCATGTTTTGACACCAATGTGCCAATTAACATTGAAGAACCCTGGGGTCTCCATCAACTTGGAAGTGCAGATGTCAGTTGGACAACCAGTGCTGGAAATGTCACCATTTGGATTTATATAATTTTTGTGCAATCGTGGTCAATTCATGTCAAGTGCAGTTGCATATGCCCTAATATACAGGTATAGGATCCATTATCCAGAAACCCAATATCCAGAAAGCTTCAAATTATGGAATGGCCTTCTCCCATAGACTCCATTATAATTAAATAATCCTATTTTTTGTAAAAAGTATTTCCTTTTTCTGTGTAATAATGAAACAGTAGCTTGTACTTGATCCCAACTAAGACATAAATAATCCTCATTGGAATCAAAACCAGCTTTTTGGGGTTATTTAATGTTTATTTAATGTTTACATGATTTTCTATGTATGAAGATCCAAAATATACCTGAGCATTCTGGATAACAGCTCCCATACCTGTACTGGAAACAACTGCACCAAAGGCAGCTCTAGAATTATAAGAAAAAAAATTCTACAAAGAACATTCATTCAGGGAGAAAGGGAAGAATATTGAATTAAGAAATGCAATTATAGTTTCAACCCTTATCATGGCTTTTATCCTCTGCATGTGAGAAGGTGATGGAGCTGTTAGGTTTGTAGAATTAAACACTTTATTTGCAGTTTAGTTTGCTAAAAAAAAACTTGTTCTAAAAGCTTGAACTGGTCATAAACATTCAATTCAGATACCTAGAGTATACATTATAAACATTATAAAAAGCAAAATAAGATGAGCAAATCATGACCCCATGAGAAAAAGACAATGACAGTGGAATGTGATTAGGATATAGGGGCAGAAAAGGGGAGCATGAAAGACATAACAAGTGGCAGGAACGAGAAAGCAAGGGCAATTGTATTAGAATGGAATAAAAATTGAATCCAGTTAAGTATAGTTGAAAACAGTGGCAGATGAGCATCATAACCTTAATGCTCACGTCCAACACAACTCAAATACATTGCTGTCTATTTTATCACATCAGTATTGACATATGTTAGTTGTGTTAATGACAACAGATAACAAGGAGAGGCAAGCACTGAGATTCTAAAAAAAAAGATGTTTCATCTGAAGAAGAGTGTTGTCTTTTGAGAAGGGTAAGGAACATCAGCCCTAAAATACTGTATATGCAAAATTTGGCCTTTAAACATCAAAAATATTTTCTGGGCTAAAATTTTACTGTAATTTGACAATGTTGGTATGTTTTGGAAGGTGTTTTCCTTCATTGGAATAATATTAGCTAACCTCCGGTTACAATGTAATGTTATTTGAAACTATAATAATAAAGAGAGAGAAACATATGAAGCTTATCATTAAAGATGCTGTTTTTCATTTATGGAGGTGTGTCTGATTTAGGAAATAAAAAGTGAAGCAACACCAGGCTCATTTGCATTGCAGACCAGACTTTGAGAAGTACTAATTGCACAAGATTAAAAAAAATGGATTCATTGTACAGAACCAACAGCCATGGCTATATAATTAACTGCCGTGCGTGGCTAGGGAGATTTTTAATTGGACTGAATGCAACGCTATATGTGCATTTATTCCTGGTTCTCTTGTAGAAATACTTTTTGCAAGGAAAATCAGATCTTTTATCTTCTGAAGTTTTAGGTATTGACAAAATGTTCAAAGAATTTTAGTTTGTAGGAAATGTTTCGAATTTTAAATTAAAACTCTTTGTTAAATGAATGGTTACAACCTGAAATAGTCCAGCCCACCTATAAATGATGTAAAAGTTGGATCACAACCATCATCAATGACGCTTTCCACCGGGCCACAACCTTCTCAAGTGACACAATTATGAGAATCATTGACACAGAACCATCAAAGCTAAGGGGGTTATTTATCAAAATTCAAAACTTTCTCAGTATTTTCTGAAAACCACTTCGACCAAATCCGCACTGACTTTTTCCCCCTATTTAGCAAAACATTTTCCAGAAATATTTTTGGACGGGGAAAAGACTTGATAAAATTGTGGAAATATTAGAATCGTTCAATGTTTTCAGATTTGTCACCAAAAACTGCAACTTTTTCGGATTTGACGACAGAAACCTGTGACTTTTTCAGATTTGACATCCCAAACCACTAAATCTTGAGATTATTGAACGAAACCCCATGCAGATCAGCATATCTTCAAAATGTCAACTGGACATCTGCCATTTACTTCTACATGAACTCGGCCGGTCTGAGTAATAAATCTGAGTAATAAATCTCAGAATTTTTGAGTTTTCTTTTTACAAATAAATGGTGTTTTTCCCTTTAGAATTCAAACCCACTGATAACTGGGCCCACTGGGAGTTTTCCTGGTATCCTCAACACTGGAAACTAATATAATAATATCAAACAAAAATTCTGTTGTTGCCTGCACACCACTACTATGGGTCCTGTAACAAAACTGTGTGTATTACATGTAGCTGTACATTATACTGTCATGTTAATAATTAATCTTAACCACAACCACTCACATGTCATAATATTTATTATTTTGGCACCCCTGACACTATATACTATTTCTAGCTTACCATATCTTGCCTTATGGTATAAATGGTGATAAACTTGATGACAAATAGAGGGATATATTTTTTGAAACATAAATATAAACATAAATAACAAATTAAAAAATTTAAAGGAAAAACCTTGTCTACTAAAACTTGCTGAGATTTTATAGAAGTTGGAAGTATGTCTTCAACATTCAAGGATTTTTTTTTTATTTGTTTCCAAAGATTTTGAAGACAGTTGAGATTTACCAGCTTTATTAAAAATATGATTTGTGTTATGTTAATCAGATATGTTTTGTAGAAAAAGATACATTCGTATTTATTTGTAGAAGTTCAGTTAGTGTTTATGTGTAGGGATTAAGCGACAGGAGCCAATGCGCTATATAACTTTAAGTTTTAATACAGAAAAAAGTGCAGCAAAAACCAAGTCCAGGTTCAGGCCAAAAGACAAGGGCAGGTGGCAGACAAACGTATCAGGGACAGGCCAAAGGTCGGGACAGGCAGAGTAAATGCAGATTCGATAAACAAGCTGAAGGTCAAAATTGGGAGATGAATATCAAAAGGAACAAGGACTGGACAGGAACGGGATAGGAATGGGGCAGGAACAAGACCAGATAACAGGTTTAGGATCAGAAGCAGAAACAGGAGCAGGATCAGTAACACAATTACCAGATCAGGAACAAGGTCAGGAACCACACAACTAGATGTGTGGAATCAGCGGAAAGGCCAATAATCCAGCATGAAGGAGTCTGGGATGCAGGCTTAAATAGCCCTTTAACAAGCTATTACCCACAACTGGATAGAGGGCATGGATCCCTGGAAGATGGACGTAGTGTCACAGAAGATTTTATATTGCAGGCACACTGCCTCCTTTGGCTCAAGCAGAAGGAGCAGTGTATGGAATGCAACAGGTCCCTGGTTCGAAACCAGGGAATTCCTAACATTATGCCTTTTCCAGCTAAAAGAGAGGGGGCATATTTTCCCTTTAAGGATGGATGAGAATGTGATTCTTATCAAGGAAAGCATAGATAGGAAGGACTTAGATGTACCAAAAAGCTTAAACATATAGACACCTGTCCCATATATCACAAATATAGTCATTTGCCTGATTGTTGAATATTTATGCATTATATAAAGATGTCCCTGCAGCTTCATTTGAAGTATATTTACACCAAATTCGCACATTTTAAAATACTACAATGTTTTATGTAGACAAGTCATAAATTGACGTTTTTCCCTTGTCTGGTGAAGGTTAAATTATCTATCTTGGTTTCATCTCATCTTTTAATAGCATTGCCTAATTGATCAAACTGAAGACACCATTGTATTCAAGTTATGAAGAGTGTTTTGGCAGCAAACACGGCTAATTGTTCCTCTTTAGTATTAGATACACGCAAATTCTCTCAAGCATTAAAAGCAAAGTGAAAGATTAAAGGCAGGCTACTTTCCTGAAAAAAATACCCAACCATTTTATATATTTATGACACATGACTCATTTCGAAAGTACATTTAAAATAGATGGCTATAATTTTCCTGCCAAGTTTCACTTTTAAAACATCATTAACCCTTCACCCTGATAGTTAGAACAAGTCCAAGATATGTGATTACCTGGCACCAGTTACAAGTGATCTATAGCAATTAACCTGGACTTTCAGAATATACCAGAGAAATGAATGTCTGTTTAATAGCGGTGAGTTGAGAGTGAACTCCAAAAGGTCATTCTGACAGCCTAATAGTTTTATACTCATATGGCCAGATGGCAACATTAGACTTTGTTACCTGTATACAATAGCCCTCAATTACAAAATCAATGTTATCCCTATTAATAAAGGTAAATAAAGACAGAGCAGATGTAACAGGCAATTACGCATATAAAAGGAAATTAATGTTATACAGATGTAGCAAGGTTTATTTATATTCTGCATGGAATAGATTTGGCAGTATCCAGGCAGATTATGACTCATTTAAACCTGAAATCTTTCAAAAATATGACGTAAACTCTACAGCATGGAAGGCTATGAATGGTGCATGAGCAATATGACCTTCTTGTCTTATACTGTATATAAATGTCACGGCCGGCACCCAATACCAGAACAAGTGCCAAGCACCCTGGTCTCGGCTCGGCTTCACCAGTAGTGTGACTACCGTTGGGCTTCGGGAGGAGCCCTCAGCTTACTTGGGTGCCACCTGGACTTAACGAGGGGTACAAGGCGAGATGTTCTGACTGGCAAAGGGGCACAGCTGTTAGCAGAGTCTTTTGGGCCGAAGGTCACAGTACAAGAGGATTAGGCAGAAGGATGGTCAGACAGGCTGGGTCGAGGCAGGCGGATATCAGAATCGTCAGGCAGGCAAGGGTCAAAACCGGGTAGTCAATCACGGGGTTAAGCAGGAGAGTTGTCGTAGGCAGGCAAGGGTCAGGATACAGATTGGAGAGTAGTCAGGAACAGGCAGGGTCAAACACGGATAATCAGATCAGAATTTTCAAGACAGACGCACAAGGCTCAGGAAAACCACTAGAACAAGTTCTATCATGGGCAAAGGGCTGTACACAGAATGGCCCTTAAATAGTTTTCAAAATTCGTGCCAAACGTGCGCCAAAGCGTGCTGGCGCAAACACGCCAGCGTGCCTGCGCCTTTAAGAGGCGCGCAAGCGCGCCGTGCGCACCCTAGAGACCAACATGGCACCGGCGCTGGCTCTAAGGACCATGAAGCGGGGGTATTTCTCTTACAATAAGGGTATTTTAAGACATTAAAGACCTCTATGTCCACATGAAAGAAGAGGGCAACTGGCTGTATGATTTTATATATTTCGTCTTATATTTTGGGAAAATTAGAGCAACATTTAAAATGGTGCTTGTATCGATATATATACATCTAGCTAGCTTCTTCTGGTCCAGTACTCCAGATAAACACATTCAAAGTACAAGGAGCATAGATGGAAGCCATGGAATTAAGGTCTTTCTTTAGAAGGTGTTATATAGGGCTCCAGTTTGTGCCCATGGCTGGTAGACATCCATTATTGTTCGAAGCATGTACATGAAGTTTGCTGAAAAAGAATTAGACATGACACACAGTGATGGCATGAACCTGGGCATACTTTTATCAAACAACCTTTAGAGGCAGGTTACAGGCCAGGGCTGTGTTTGTCAACTCCAATTAAATAAATTGATTATGCACTAAACTGTATTTCCAGAACTCTCTCACACATAGCGTTCCTTTCACTAAAGTTCATATAGGTTCCCACAAACCTACTCCTAAAAGCACCAAATCTCTAACTGGCACACCCTTTCCTGGGCTCTACCTCAAAACACTCACTCCTCTCCGGGAAAACAGACTGTCCTTGCTGACCAACCTCTCTATGACTCGCTATTAGAGTGAGCTCACACCCCACTGCTATCCACTTACTAGTCCTAAGGATCAGCCTCCCACTTGTTCTTGCTATTCCTAGGTCAAAGAGGAAGTGCCTTGCTGTTGCACTTCCCTATATATAGACTCCTGAAGGGAACTTTTCACTAGGCCAACCTTCACCCAACTGCTGACTGATCTGCAATATTGTCCAACTATTTACACATGAAATAAATCCTTATTTTATCTCCTTACACTACTCCCCTTTAAAAATAGACAAGTCTGCCAATCATCGCCACTTACACACCACATTTTCAGCATACATCAGTATCATCTCACTACTCTTACCATATTTCTATAGCATCTTAAACATTTGCACATTTGTCCAACACATTTCCTCTCTTAAATATGTTAGTACCTCTGTACTTCCCCTTTAATGTTATCATTGAAGTTACATTTTTCTTCCTATTTCAATCTAGAACATCATAACTGTCCACAAAATGTTCGGCAGCCTCTTCTGATATCTGCCATGGCACAATGACTGCTGCAGGGAAAAGCAGGTTAGCACATCCTATTATTTTAACTCTATATTACGTATCTATAACATAACACTTTACATCATTTCTCAAGCAAATGTAGTTAAAGAAGAAGGACTCTTGCAGGTTAACTGCAGTGAATGTATTCTGGGCAGCGGTCACACAACATGTTTCGAGGCTCAGCCCTTTCTCAAGTGTACAAAGACCATGAACAACATACTTTCTTTTAAAGGTACTATAACCTAAGACAAAATGCAAAATTGTGGGACAGAGTTCAAAACTGTGCATAGGTGCATTACAGCACCTTAAAGCGACGGTGCAATAATAATTATCTTAAAACCCACCATACACCAAAGTAAAACCATTTATGCAAAAATATACAAAAATTCATTTTAGGATCACATACAGTAAAATTAAGCAAGTCGATAAGTAAATTTTACAGTCCATAAATCATATGCAGATCCTCCATGGGATGTCCAAATGGCAACAGTCAGCTACTGCATTTATTGGGTAAAGGAAACTGCCCATATGGCCTATTCACATCCACATAGATAAACCACACATAAGGGACAGGGTAACCAAAACTAGTTATCATTTTTCCTGCAATTGGTGTAAACTCACCTATATTGTATATAGTTCATGGCAGAAGATCTGTGTTCCCACCACTAGCTGGCTCATGATGACTACCTGTAAAACAAGAAACATGATCAGAAATCTACAAAAAACAAGATAAACTATATAAATCATTCATTCATTTGGGCATGAGACAGTCAATGTGTCTAATATCACTGACCTACCTTTGTATTAATAGATTGTTCCAATCTCCCTCCATTTTTGGTTTTAGTACCACCTCTAATATTTTCCATTTAAGTTGGCAGGCTCTATGTGTTACAAACGGAGTCCCTAGCACAGATCTAGCATCAAGGTCCAGGTCACGGCTCACTCTTCAGCCTATAACAACCACCTTTCACTTCAGGAGGAGCCCTCCGATACTCGGGTGCCGCCAGGTCTTAACGTGAGAGGACCAGGGAGAGAGTTCTGGGCAGGCAAGGGAACCGAACGTTATAACTGGAATGGAGAACAAAGAGCATGGTCAAGGGACAGGCTGGGTCAACATCAATCAGGTCAAGCAGTACTGATTCAAGAGACGAGAGAGAAGTTGAGGTCACAGGTCAAATCAAACACACTAATATCGCAGTACAAAGCAGGATCCTAAAGAGTTGTCAGTACATGGGCAAAGGTCAGGACAGGCAGCGGACTAGACAAGGTCAGAGACAGGCAGGGTCAGGAACAGATCAGAATGCACATTGTTTTGGGAATTAGACCACATAATAAAAACATTAATAAAAACATTACACATTACATTCTGTGCCATACACATTGCCTTCAAAACTCAAGCTGGTTTAATTATTAGCAAAAAAATATATCTGTACTGTTCTATTTCCTTTGAACCGAGAACTGAGAAAAAAATGTTCAACAATGTAATGACAGTTTCTCTTCAGTTGTATTACATATTTTTTTTCCAATAATCCAGACAATTCCAGCAATGCATCAAACAGCTTTTTGAACATTTATTTCTTGAAATATTACAACGATAATAATGAAGTGTGAGAGTCACTAACACTGTAGATAATGTGAAATATATTTTGTGTTTAACAATGATAAATGTCACATTTGAGCTAATCATTGTATTAGTTCAGTGTGCTCTTTATAGACCCAGCTCACAGAGCCAAGTCTTTCAAATATAATTACACAATAAAGAATCAGAGTTTGACTCGAGGAACAGTCGGCAATTCAGCCAAGATTAAAAATGTTTTGATCAAGGCCTCTACATCATTGACTCTTATATTATAAAATCATACAGGGATAAAAATATTTCATTTTGCTAGCTTCACTATCAGATGTTGTAAGTTATATTTGCAGGTCATAACAATATTAAAAATCTCTGCCCTTTTTCTCTTAGTTCACATCAAGGGGCCAATTCATTAACTTCGAGTGAAGGGTTCGAAGTAAAAAAACTTCGAATTTCGAGGTGTTTTTTGGGCTACTTCGACCATCGAATGGGCTACTTCGCCCTTCGACTACGACTTCGACTTCAAATTGAAGGATTCAAGGTAAAAATCGTTTGACTATTCGACCATTCGATAGTCGAAGTACTGTCTCTTTAAGAAAAAACTTCGACCCCCTAGGTCGCCATCTAAAACCTACCGAACCCAATGTTAGCCTATGGGGAAAGTCCCCATAGGCTTGCCTAAGTTTTTTTGGTCGAAGGATAATCCTTCGATCGTTGGATTAAAATCCTTCGAATCGTTCGATTTAATCTCAGTTTTTCCGCTAAAATCTTTTGACTTCAATATTCGAAGTCGAAGGATTTTAATTCCCAGTCGAATATCGAGGGTTAATTAACCCTCGATATTCAACCCTTGGTGAATTTGCCCCTAAGTCATTTTTTAAAATAATATAGACCTTTTTTCTGTGGTGTCAATATTAATGGTATGGGGTTGTAATTGAATAGCAATTGTAGAACTTTTTTTCTGAGAACGTCATGGTTTTGCCAGCAGCAAAAATTTTCATAAATCCAAGCCATGGGTTTTGTTTTGCCAGAAAGTAGAAAACCCATTAAGATACAAATTCATGTTTATTTTTAAGAGCTGTCTGCACGTCTAATATTAAAGGACTTCTAAACAGTGGTGATGGGTGGTTAGAAGGTGCGGACAAACCAAGAAACCCAATTTGTAATCATTATTATCAAACCCTTGCCTTTCACATGAACCAATGGGATCAGAGACTTCCCCAGCCCTTTCCCTAAGGATCTGCCTGGTGCCACGTTTGAAAAATTGGCAAGAGTTAAAAACACATTAAGGGGCAGTTTTATCAAGGGTCGTATTTCAAGGAATATGGTATAAGGCACACCCCAGTGATTATAATAACTTGCCTGATATCCCAGGCTGGTGCTACTTCTGACCGAGTGTCTTCTTCCCCTTCTTGATTCTTTTATGGCTCCAGGTTTGCACATGTACAGTAGAGTGAAAAATATGTTTTTTTTCCCTTAAAGTTGTGTTTTTAACTTTACTACACATGCACATCCAACGCGAAGTATGGAGCAGGGAGAAGATCACTCAATGGTTGCTTGCCTAGAAGTGGCCAAGGCCAGTTTGCTACTAGCAGGAGTACTGGTCTGGGGTGTCAGGCAAATTATTATAATCAATCCATTACCATTTAAGATCCACTGGCACCCAGGTTATTGGGAAATCTTTATGTTTGTGTGAACTTCAGTATGTGTGGAAAACCCTTCTTCCACTTGTTGGAAGGGCCCTACAACATGCTAGGACTAGAGCATGCATAGTGTCTAGCGGTGTCGAGCTAACCTTATGTATGCCTCCTAGGTAGAGCACGCTCATTCTCACCTCTCCCATAGTGCTTGAGTACAATGTGGGGGTATCACACAGGAGCCCCACAGGAGCATGA
Source organism: Xenopus laevis (assembly GCF_017654675.1). Taxonomy (NCBI): domain Eukaryota; kingdom Metazoa; phylum Chordata; class Amphibia; order Anura; family Pipidae; genus Xenopus; species Xenopus laevis. The sequence continues at coordinate 196,801,679 of NC_054372.1, read as the reverse complement.
AGAGGCAGAAGATCCCCCACAAGCTTGGTGCCCCCTTACCACTGCACCCTAAGCATATGCCTCTTATTGTAGCTGAGTTCATAAATGATGCATATTATCTTCATCAGGGTTTAAAAGCCTTTAAACCCTGAAAACCCAGTAGTTGCACCACTGCTCAAACTTTCCTTTCCTTATAGACATACTTTGTCCTTCAAACAGCGAGCTTCTTTCTGTGCACGTGCCTTTCCACCCAGTTCTCTTCATCACCCCTATCCCTTAAATCAGATGGGAATTGATTAATGTATGCTTTTTGAATTCATATGGACATCCTAAAATTCACAACATGGTTGTAAGGTCCAATCAGTTCAGTCACCCAGTATATGGGAATGTGACTTAGACAAGGTATAATGTAATGGTAGTTATGCACACCTAGAATAAACTAGTGGCACTCCACCGATTACTTTGAGAGAAAGTCTTTTAACGTGCTTGAAGAGGTATGAAATGAATTTCATTTCCTTCTCATTTGCTTTGCCTCTGAAAGGTTTCATGCAAGATATGTGACCAACTATTATTGTATGAATCCATCCATGACAGAGCTCAATTTTCTCCGAAAAATTTACTTCTGAAAGGGCTTCAGAAAGACTTGAAAGCTTGAAATGAAAGCACACCGAAGAGAGAAGTCACTGAGCTGTGGACAACTGTCTTTCAAAAAATATTTTCAACCAAATGTAAATTAGATTTAAAGATCTTAAATGAAAGTATATGGGACAGCGAGGGAGCCTGATTGCACTTTTGTAAACAGAATCGGCAGAAGAAAGAAAACCAAGGCTCTCTCGTTATTCCATTCAGGTGATAAAAATTGTCAGGTGGTTTTGCTGTTGATCTTATTGTGTTTAATTGGCAAAAGGCACCGAAATACACAACTTTTTTTTAATATTTCATGAATAGCATTAAAACATCCATCTCTTTATAAGTAGTTAAAGGGGCATGTTATAGTTGAAGTGATGTGTGCCGCAAACTAAAGGCATTTGGAAGGGGACTATTAGTTGTTACTGAAACATTCTTTGTGAATGGAAATACCTGCTGCCATAGTTTGATTTCATTTCTTTGTGTTATAAGCAAATTTAGGGAATTGTTCCAGCTTAATTGTGCTTAATAAGGGAGAACATTGATGCTGACAACTTCAAGTAGCTGTGGAGGTGTAGTTGTAGTTGCTGCTGCAGAAATGTACCTTGCATGGGAATACAGGTATAGGATCCTTTATCTGGAAACCCATTAGCCAGAAATCTCTGAATTATGGAAATGCCATCTCACATTGACTCCATTATAATCAATTTTTTAAAAATGATTTCCTTTTTTCTCTGTTATAATAAAACAGTAACGTGTACTTGATCCCAACTGCGATATAATTAATCCTTATTGGAAGTAAAACAAGCATATTGGATTTATCAAGGGCTCTTACACATGAGCGTTGTGACCTGCGCTCCCCTGCGTTCTGTTTTTTGGCGTTCAGCCGCAGGGGAGCGCAGGAATAGACGCAAGTCATTATTTGAAATGGGGCTGTACTCACTCAGGCGCGTGTAGGCGCCGAACGCAAGTTCAGACGCAACATGCTGCATTTTTCCTGCGTTCGGCGTCTACACGCGCCTGAGTGAGTACAGCCCCATTTCAAATAATGACTTGCGTCTATTCCTGCACTCCCCTGCGGCTGAACGCCAAAAAACGGAATGCAGGGGAGCGCAGGTCAGAATGCTCATGTGTAAGAGCCCTTAATGTTTACATGATTTTCTACTAGACTTGAGAAACGAAGATCCAAATTACAGAAAGATCCATTATCCGTAAAAAACCATAGGTCCCGAGCAGGACTAGAGCTAGCTGTAGGCAGAAGAGGCATTTGCCTAGGGCGCAATGATGTGAGGGCGGTAGGCAAGTGCCTGTTCAAGGGTCTTCTGCCTACTCCAATCCAGATTCACTCCCCTTCCTACCTCCCTAATCTCTCACACTTGTCACTACCTCCCTCTCCTGCCCTTCCTCCCTCCCCTTTGTTGCCCTCCTCTGTTATGGTGCACATACCTGCTCACACCTGGGGGGGGTAGCCAACCGGGCACTCTAGGCCCCTGGTCCCGAGCATTCTGGATAATAGGTTCCATACTTGTACCTACTGTATATGCTAGTATAGTATTATGATATTTTTTGTACAGGCAATGAGCAAATTAATGCTTCTAATGAATTGCTCTTAGTACATGTAGATACCTTGCTATAGCTTTATAGTGTCTCTCTTTATAGTCAATAGCATTTAGGGTTTTATCCTTTAAAGTCATGAATAGTGCAGGATAATACCTATGAGGCCAAAATACACATCATCACATCACCTTGGGCATGTGGACTTCCTATGTGATCCAATCAATGGCCTGGGAGTCAAGTTGTCTGAACAGCTTAAGCAAAAATGGTCATAGTTAATATATTTGAATATTGTCCTTACTATTGCATACACATTATTTGCACACAGAAATGCAATATGCATTGGGTACTTGGATTTCATTTTTCTTGTATTGTATTGGTGAAGTGCATTGTGTAGATCTGCAGTTGAGCAATGTTCTTTACACCTGCTCAGTACTTGTTCTTTAAACTCATATACACATTATAGAAGTGTAAAAGTGAATGTCCGTGACCCACCCCCCACCTGCATGATGTTCATATTGTCAAAGGTGAAAAATGTGCAGAATTATTTGGTTCATAAATGCACATGCTGATGATAAATGAATCTTTGAGATGGAAAGAAAGAGACTATGTTTGAAACCTGTATGACATGTAACATAAGCATAAGAGAAACAATTTGGAATGTTTATACAGTTTACATTACATTTGTGTAATTCAGTTATTTTGACCACCTGTGACATTGGAATGAGAATCCAAAAAGCTTTTCAGAACCCCTAGGGCACGCTCACTGCTATCAATAAATAATGTGACAGAAAACCACATTCATTAGATGATGGCTCATCTCCAGTGCAGTACACTCTTGTATTTGCAAATAAATATTAGTTGGCCAGTTCATGCACATGGACTTGGTTTTCTGGTTAGACAAAAGCAGATTTAGATTTTTTGATGGTAAGGGGAGTGTTGCATAACAGAAACTGGGCACCTCTTCCTACTTATTTGGATAACATGGTGGTTCTCTTTTAGCTGGACACTACTGGCAACGGATTTCTTCCCATGCTCTACGTATTTGGAATTCTTCCAACATTCCAAAAGCATAGAGGCAGGTTAATGGTTTCTGATACAATTGACCACTATTGGTAGGAATAAATGTTGGTCACCGCTAACAATAACTGCTGGTCAGATACAAAGAAAACCTTAAAACAGGTCAGGGGACATGGCTGGCAGCAAAGAGTCCGTATAATGGTGAGGGTCAAGCGCAGGTGACAAATGTACAAAATGTCTGAAAACCAAGGTGAGATAATGAGGAATAGGGACAGGGCATGAACAGAATTTACTAGGTAGGGTCTAAAAAGCAGGGTCACAGGAACAAGGTTGCAGGAACAGGACCAGGATTTCAGAATCACAGGCAGTTTGGCCATTGATCCAGCATTGGGGTGTCGGAGAAACAGGCTGAAATAACCTTATAATGACCTATTGGGCACAGCTGGACACAAGGAGTGAAAACAATGTCAGAGAAGATATTCTGTCAGGGTCAATTATGTATGTGAATGCAACTGGGACCTTAGATTGCAGCTGGGGTGGTGACTAATGTGAAATGGGTCAGATTTAAAGAATTTGTGCTCCTAGTCTACATTGCCTGATCATCAGCCCACTGTCCCACCTTCACCCCAGACTAAATCCCCCTGTTATCTTCTCATCTTCCCCTGACTTCCTTGCACATTATCTCAGTCTCCCTCTCATCCCTACCACCGTCACTTCCTTTCCTTCTATGCAGTTGCTTCCGCTGGGGATTGGACGGGCAGAAGATTGAAATGGTTCTAGGCCTTTGTGGCCTTCTCACAAATGCTGGCCTGGATGTAAATGATGCTTTGTAATGAGCTCCAGAATATGTTGGTGCTATATAAATAAAGATTAATAACTGAAACCAGAGATAGTTCCAGGTGTTTAAAGGATTGATATTGTTTGAATGTTTAGACATTGGCTGATTCAATGTTCTCCATCTAATCATATCCTGACACATATAAAGCACTGCGTATCTTGACAGCGCTATATAAATAAATTATGATGATGATGATGATGATTATGCCCCTGGGATATTGCACATCAGCAGATGACATTCTCAAACTGTGAAGAACATCTGAGATCCAAAAAGATCATAGGATGGTATTTTGAAACCAACTCTTCACCTGCCATACATGTCCAGACTGGGCCACAATATGGTATAACATTCCAGACCAAATTGAAGTATTTATGGTCAGATTTAGTCCAATAAAAAAGTGAGGAGCATATAATCATTTAGCATTTTGTAAAGAGAGTGGCATAGAGGGCAATTTTAACAACTGCAATAAAAATAAGGAAAATGTCTTATGAAAATGGCCATAATTTAACTAAACGGTAATTTGAGGTCTTTCCTATGTACACAAACCATGTTTTTCAATGTATTTGTGTGCTAACTGTTTCCATGTTCTGCCAGTCCTGAAATTCCCATTAATTTGAAATTCCCATTAATTATACCAGTCTTACCTGAGAAAACTCTGTGATTAAAACATCCAGCATCGCATTGCCCAAAGGACGCTTTGCCACAATGTACAAAATGTGCATGACAAACTATATATAGCTTTCCTAAAGTGATGTCTCAGGCTATAATTATTCCAATAGTAATAGCTAAGCAGCAGGTTGAATTAGAGAGATAACCTGAAGTCCTATATGTGGATTAAAGACAGCACAATTAGCTAAGATTGGCAGCTCTCACCAACCATTATTTTAATGTGCCTTGAACATCTGACAGTGCCAAGTATAATGACATATATCATTCGCTTTTTTATAAAAATAAAACAAAACCATGACAATGGGACACAAAAGGACGCTTTACCACTATGTATAAAATGGGCACGACTAAATATATGTAGCTAGCTACTGGTTTATAGCACAGATACAGCCTAATAGTTCAGAGCTATAAATACAAACTTGCAGACAGCCTGTTTCCATCTTGTTAGATCTCATCAATGCAAGATATTGGAACATGGCTTCTGAGTGGGTAAGACTTGGGTAGGACTAGGCCTTGGAAGCTTTATGCTGCATGTCTTGCATTGTGAATGGCTTTTTGGCTCCTTTTAGCCCGTCTCACCCTAGCCAGGTGGGTTGGATGCTCTCCAAGTCTGACCCATTCAGACGCCATGTTCCAATGTCTTGCACTGATGAGATTGAACAAGATGGAAACGAAATTTGCAAAACATTATTTGCCAAATGCCTGGGCGACAATTTATTTTGCCGCACAACAATTTGACGTGTGACAACTTTTTTCACCCATTGGAGTCTATGGGCAGATGTTTCAAAGCATTTTTGGTCAGATTTAGTCCAATAGAAAGTATGGAGCATATAAACATGTAGCATTTTGTAAAAAGAGTGACATACAGGGCAGTTTTAACAACTGCAATCAAAATAAGGAAAATGGCTTATGAAAATGCCCATAATTTAACTAAATTGAGGTCTTATAAAATATTTTCCCAAAGACACAAACGTTCATGTTTTTGTGTACTAACTTTTTCCATGTTCCACCAGTCCTGTAATTCCCATTAATTATACCAGGAAGGATCTTTTAGGTATTTTGATTGCTACAGTATTACCTGAGGAAACTCTGTGATTAAAACATCCAGCATGGCATTGCCCAAAGGACGCTTTGCCACTATGTACAAAATGTGAATGACGAACTATATATAGCTAGTGCTTTCCTAAAGTGATGTCTCAGGCTATAATTATTCCCATAGTAATAGCTAAGCAGAAGGTTGAATTAGAGAGATAACCTGAAGTCCAATATGTGGAATAATGACAGCACAATTAGCTAAGATTGGCAGCTCTCACCGAGCATTATTTTAATGTGCCTTGAACCTCTGACAGTGCCAAGTATAATGACATATATCATTCGCTTTTTTATTAAATAAAAAAACCCATTCCAATGGGACCTATTTGGTTTATTATTACATAGGCTTATAAGATGTCACAATCAATATTAAGCACATTTCTCAGCAGAAAACATTTCTCAGCATCTATCACTGCAGCAAAACAACATATGTATAAGCCGCAGCATCTGTTCCTGGAGATAGCATTTAATGAATAACAAATAACTGAGTCCAAACCAATAATGTCAGTTTATATTGATGGAATGAGTTACTTAGTAGGGCATTCCTCCACTGGAGGGCCTAAATATAAGCCCACTGGTTACCAGGGCTCTTAAGTGGAAAATCCTGCCAACAAGCTCAATGGTGCCCCAATGAAAAAAATGGCCAATTGGGTGTAAGACCACACCTTAGATCCACCAAACCATGCCCCATTTCTCCAAATGCACCAACTTGCCATCCAAACCCTGCCCTTTGAGACCCATGAATCACATTTTTACTTGTCTTGTGCCCCGCTCTGCTACAGTGCCCCCTGTATCCCACTCATCATGACCTGTGATTGGGGACTTATATTTGGATTAGGCACAGCTGTAGGAGTTAAGATAAAATAGAATTTGTGGAGAGAAAAAATAAAGTGCAGTGTAAAGGCTTCTAAAAACAGAAGGTATTTATATGCCTCATGCTACACTCATAGCACTGCCTTAATAAATTGAGAGTTTAACTCTTACATAAGGCATTTTGGGCAGAGACATGCAAATCTCTCCTTTATGTCCCTTTGGACAACTATAGATCCAGAACCACTGGTTTTATAGCACAGATACAGCCTAATAGTTCAGAGCCATATATCCAAACTATCCAAGCGTGTTTCCATCGTGTTAAATCTCATCAGTACAAAATATTGAAACATGGCTTCCGAGTTGGTAGGACTTGTTTAGAACTAAGACTTGGAGGCTTGGAGGCTTTATGCTGCATGTCTTGCATTGTAAATGGCTTAGATAGATGGATAGATAGATAGATAGATAGATAGATAGATAGATAGATAGATAGATAGATAGATAGATAGATAGATAATGGATAGATAGATAGATAGATAATAGATAGATAGATAGATAGATAGATAGATAGATAGATAGATAGATAGATAGATAGATAGATAGATAGATAATATGCTAGACAGACAGACAGACCTATCATAGATCAAAAGAGCAATTTTGAAATTTGAGCTGCTTGGGTCAGTTCATGATTCCTTGAATTTGTAGTACAAATAAATTGACTTCCATTCTGTGAGAAAATAGAATACAGGAAAAACTACTGATAAAACAGAAGGATTTGGCTTTTGGATTTGGATTTTTCGAAAACTTTTTGCCCAAAAGCCACAAAATCTTCAGTTTATTGCACGAAACCCATCGCAGATAGATAATATGCTAGACAGACAGACCAATCATAGATAGAGAGAGAGAGGAGAGAGAGAGAGAGAGAGAGAGAGAGAGAGAGAGAGACCTGCAGACACACAGACTTTACTTAATAATGAGCAAAGCATTCATTGAGACATTTTGGTTAGAGAAGTGTGAATGCATTTTCTGGATTTTACATATCTGATGCTGAAATTGCTGACATTTACACCTAGATTTACTTTCCTCACAGGGAAAACTCTCTGATAGTTTTTTTCCCAATTGGGTTCTTATGTGAACTGAAAAACTAAGAAGACGGTAAAAGAAGAGCATTTTCTTTTAATTTGATTTCTGAGGACAATTATTTCATGAAACACTGCACAGCGATATTTTTCTGAAACTTTATTTCTTGCTAATAGGTTAATGGAAGAATGAATCTCTTTTATGCACAGCTGACAATCTAATTTGTTCAGGGATATGTTAAATGCATTAGAGATGAAGCCAGAATTAACTTGTGCTGCCCAGATACTATTACTTCAGCCCACAGTCTATGTTTTCTGATGAATTCCCCCTCAGTAGCATCAGTGAGCAACTCTCTCAAGCCATTGCCATTGGTAGAACTAGTTGGGGGTCATCAGCACAAGACCTTAGATCGCCCTAGTCCACTTTTTCTCTTTCTGATTGTTACTCACCAGTAATTCTTATTAAAAACTGCAGGCAAAATAATATCTAAATTAAACTAGAAAAAGAGAATAATATTTTGCTTCCTCCCCTGATCTTTGCCAGTTGACTGTTGCCTTCTTCAGCCCTGACCAATGTCTATGCCTGACTATGAGAACTTTCCTTTTTTCTTCTACTTTTGATTTTATTTAAATTGCACATACTGTATATTTACTAAAACAACTTCAAGTGAAATTGTTTTTGGTTCTGAATGTTTTTGCAACAGGAACAAAAGAGGAGCATAGAAGTGTCCTGAGATACCTCCTGCATCTGAAGCTTGTGGATTTCTGTCCATCAGCCACACAGAACAAGTGTTGGCCCTTCTTTTACAAATTCATTATAACATCAGTGCACTCTAACTGCTAAAAACATTCTAAAATAAAACAAGTGTTGAAAAGTGCTCAAAAGAACAATATTGAAATTTAAGCTGCTTGGTTCGGTTCATGTTTCCTTGAATCTGTAGTACAAATAAATTGCCTTCCATTCTGTGAGAAAATAGAATACTGGAAAAACTACTGATAAAACAGAAGGATTTGGCATGGGGGGATTATTTATCAAAGTCTGAAAATTTCTCATAATTTTCAGAAAAATACTCTGACCAAATCCACATTTTCCCAAAAATTTCCTGTGTGGGAAAAAACTCGATAAAATCATTAAAAAAAGTGAATCGTGTGAATTTTTCGAAAACTTTTTGCCCGAAAGCCACAAAATCTTCAGTTTATTGCACGAAACCCATCGCAGATCAGGATATCTTTGGGACTTCTCCCATTGACTTCTACATGAACTCTGCAGGTCTGAGTTGGAGTACTTTTTTATTCAGATTTTAGTAAATTCTGAAAAATTTTCGTTTTTGTTTCCACTAAAAATCCGGATTTTATAGTAAAAAAAATCTTGAATTTTTCGAGTTTTTGGCATTAGGACTTTGATAAGTAACCCCATTATTGTCATTGATATATATGTTCTTTTTTAAAAAAAAATAACAAAAAGTATTAACTCAGCGGACGTCAGATTTTGATTTCCAGAAATATGTTTAGGGGCAATGTACAGAATAGAAGTACCCTTATTAGATTACCATAATACTCGGAACTGTACATAAACACTTTTCACACTTGTTCCCAAGACACTTGGTAGAGAAGAAAAGGTACTGTTACCATTTACTGCCATTTAAGAATGCTCTTTGCTGCATAAAATTAATGAACTAAAGTACAAATAGTCTCTAATGCATACAGTACAAAGCATTATAGTAACTGAGGTGGATGAGAGACACTTAAGTCTCACTATTCAAAAATTTATACACCAGTTGTAGCCTGGACAGAAGAAGCTTCCTTCAATTTTTAGCAAGAGAGAAATGATGAAATGGGGTGGGGACACTATATACTATATTTATATAAGGAAACTCCTGTTCCTGCATACAAATTTTAATCTTGACCATTTTCTGTAACACTTCGGGGCCGATTCACTAAGGGTCGAATATCGAGGGTTAATTAACCCTCGATATTCGACTAGGAATTAAAATCCTGTCTCTCTGCTTGTACAGACAAGCAGAGAGACAGTAGCCATTAAAGCCCATTAGTCTTCAGCTACAAAACATAGGATGCATTAAAAAAATACCAGAATAATTTCTAACATGCTAATCGTTCCATGGTTACAATATATCTCCTACTTTTACACCAGGCTGTTCTTAATGCATTTTATGTCAGAGGGGCATCATTATTATTATTAATACATTTATTAATAAATTCAATTTGTGCAGCTTTATTTCAGTGAATTTAAGGTAAGCAAAATACCAAAAATCAAACCAGAAAATATGAAATTCTTACAGGCTGAGCACTATTTTAATTATACATGGGGTCCCCCATAGGCTAAACAGCAATTCGGCAGCTTTAAGGTGGCAAAGTGTCGTAGTCAAAGTTTTTTAAAGAGACAGTACTTCGATTTTCGAATGGCCAAATTTGTAAAGTTTTTTCAATTCAAATTGAATTTTGACCTATTTGATGGTCGAAGTACCCAAAAATTCGAAGTTTTTGAATCCAAAAATTCACTTCAACCCTTAGTAAATGGCCCCTATGTGTTTTTAAAATATACATGATCAAATTCAAGAGAGTATCAACATGATGGAATTTGCATTCAGAGTTGAAATTTGCTGTTCATATTTCAATTATTTACGATTACAGTGTGAATTTGAAAAAAGATTAAAAAGCCTGCACATTTGGATGCTAGTTAGGGGCTTAGTACGTTCTGCCAGCATAGTAGTTAATTACATGTTGCAAAATAGTAAGGAGGCTTATGTACAGTATATGGTAATCAATAAAACTGTCACATTGAATCAGTGTTATAACCGACAGTGATGATAAGCAAAATAATTCTACAACTTTGACTCCGTTCTTTATTTTTTTCCAGTAGTCGCCAATATTGTATGGATGTAGAAATCGCTACCTATCCATTGACATGTGGAGGCTTACTTATTAAAGGTCAGATTTTAATGGTTTTAGAGGTTTTTGAAACCACAATTAAACTCAAACTCGAAAGCCACAATTGTAATTGAATATTTTAAAAGTTCAGATTATAAAAAGTACGAACAAAAAAATGCGCTAAACAAAAAAAAATGAATACCTCAAAAACCCAAACAAATTTGAATTTCTCAGACAATTTCTAGAGGAGAATCAATCCTGGAAACATCTAAAAGTCCAAATTGATTTAAATAGGTCCAATAAAATCAGGGCAGCACCCACTGACTATAGCACCTCAAAAAAATGTACATGGTAAAGTTTTTCTTAACAGTTTTCATGGTTTTTACACTTGGGTGCACATTTACTATGGGTCGAATATCGATATTCGACCATCGAAGTTAAATCCTTCGACTTCGAATATCGAAGTCGAAGGATTTACGAAGGATTTACCACAATTCGTTCGATCGAACGATCAAAGGAAAAATCTTTCGATCAAACGATTAAATCTTTTGAATCGAACAATTCAAAGGATTTTAATCCATCAATCGAACGATTTTCCTTCGATCACAAATTGCCTAGAAAACCTATGGGGACCTTCCCCATAGGCCTTCCCTATAGGCTAACATTGGTGCTCAGTAGGTTTTAGGTGGCAAAGTAGGTGGTCGAAGTTTTTTTTAAAGAGACAGTACTTTGACTATCGAATGGTCGAATAGTCGAAGTCGTAGTCGAAGGTCGAAGTTTCCAATTTGATGGTCGAAGTAGCCAAAAAAATACTTTGAAATTCGAAGTATTAATCCTTCACTCGAGCTAAGTAAATGTGCCCCTCAATAAATCTTTACTTTTTTTTTTTTTTTTGCTCAAGCCAAGTTTATTAGGAATCACAGATACATACAATCAGCATTTCCACGTTAGCAAAAATTGCAGAACATAAAATACAATAGACTTCCAGAAGTACATATGAAGTAAAATCAGCATAGTCAACATTTACCAGGTACAATGCCAGTGCCTAGGATCACACATCCTAACTATACGCTAACTCAGTGTCTAGCCATAACTGCCAGCTTCCCCACCTCCTAGGCAGCAATCCGCTTCTGGTCAGAATAATCTTTTCTTTATTAGCTACTGTGGTAACTGCCTGATGCCAGAGCATAACAGATGGTGGGGAGCTGCTCTTCCAGTTTAGTGTAATTTGCCTCCTAGCCTGGAACAATGCTCTAGCTATTAACTGCTTATGTGCACTCGGGGTACACTCCCCGATGTCTATGCCCAAAAGGCAAAGGCTTGGGTCAAGAGGCAACTTCGAGCCCACTACGGTGGAGAGGTGGGTTATGATTCCTTCCCAGTAGGGCCGCAATTGCGCACACTGCCACACTGAATGCATCATGGTGGCCTGCTGTGATGCACATCTCAAGCAAATAGGGGAGACATTGGGGTAGATCTTATGCAGCCTCACTCTGGTGTAGTAAGCTCTATGTAACATATATACCTGCAGCAGCCTGTCATTGTAGTTGAATGATACCTGTTTCGAAGCTCTAAGAGCCTCCACCCACTGACCATCAGTTAAATAGGGTAGGTCCCTGTCCCAACCCTCCCGTGCCCGCAGCGGGTTGCGTTTAACCAAGGACTCCTGTATTAACTTATACATCCCCGAGAGGAGACCCCTCTGGTTCGGCCTCTGGAGGGTTGCTATGAGCCTAGAAGTAGCCAACTTAATAGGCTTTGCCTTGTTCTGTTTGAGCAAGGCACTTCGGATTTGTTGGTAGGCTAGCCATTGGGAATTGGGTATATTAAATTGAGATTTTATTTCAGCGAATGGTTTCAGAGAGTCACCTGACCACACATCCCCTATACTTGTAATACCATTCCTAATCCAGAGTTGAAAGGGAACAATACGGGCCAGATGTGGGAATTTGACGTTATCCCACAGAGGTGCATGGGGGTCAACTTTCTCAAAGGCTATCAACTCGTGCACTTTTTCCAAGGCCCTCCTCTGAGTCAGCAGGATGTGGTTCCCCCCTTGGCCTTTAGCCCCCAGGATTGCTCCCCATGGGAAGACAGTGGTATTGGATGCTCCCTTCCACAACTGGTGTAGCGGTGGGTAGTGGTTCGGCTGCAACATTGTAACCAGATGAGTAAGTTGGGCAGCTAAGAAGTAATGTAGCATATTGGGCAGGGCCATTCCCCCTTCATCTCTTGGTCTGGTAAGAGTCTGGAAGTTCAGCCTTGGCCTGGATTTACCCCAAATAAATTTCTTTAACAGCCTATTGATAGACTCAAAGGTCCTGGAGGGCACCCACACAGGGGAATGCCATAATGGATATAAGATCTTGGGCATGACCAACATTTTAATGAGCTGTATCCGCCCAACAGGGCCCAGGGGTAGATGCTGCCAAATTTTGGTTTTACCGACCAGCCAATTTACCTGGTTATCAACATTATTATTACAATACTGGTGCAAGTCTCTGGTTATCATAATTCCTAGGTATGTGAATTTATCAACGATGGGCATTGCAGTGTTGCCCACCTGCTCCTCCACTCCCAGAGGGTCTACTGGGAATAGCACCGATTTCGTAGGACTAACCCTAAGGCCAGACAGTTCCCCAAACAGTTTGGTAATCTTCAGTAAGTGCCCCAAAGAGGGCCCCCTGTCCCCCAAGTATACTAGAGTGTCGTCAGCATACAGCTGTATTTTTTCTTCGAGGTCATGGGTTCTGAACCCTACGATTCCATCAGACTGCCGGACAGCCTGTGCAAAGGGCTCGATAGCTAAGGCGAAAAGGAGGGGGGACAGGGGACACCCCTGCCTGGTTCCCCTTGCGAGGCCGAAGGATGGAGTAAGCGTGGAGTTAACCCTGAGCGATGCACGGGGGGAGTGGTATAACAATTTGACAAGGCTTTGAAACCTGGGACCTATCCCAAATTTTCCAAGCACTCTCCAAAGATAAGGCCACTCGACTGTATCGAAGGCCTTAGCTATGTCAAGAGCTGCTATGGCCCTCTGCCCTGCATTTACATGTTCAGTGGTTAGGTTAACAAACAGCCTTCTAGTATTGAGCACTACTGATTTCCCTGGGATGAATCCTGTCTGGTCAGGGTTGACTAGCAATGTAACAACTTTTGCAAGCCTTTTGGCAAGTAGTTTGGCTAGCACCTTAACATCCGCCGTCAGGAGAGATATGGGCCTATAGGACTCACATAGCTTTGGGTCTTTACCCGCTTTGGGAAGTAAGGCAATCGCCGCCTCATACATTGACACTGGGAGTACTCCCTGTTCTAGGGCGGCATTAAAAGCTGTCAAAAGATGGGGGGCTAAAGTTTTAGCATGTCTCTTGTATATCTCAATTGGCAGCCCATCGGCTCCCGGAGCCTTGCCATTGGGGAAGGACTCAATCGCCTCGATCACTTCTTCTTTAGTAATGGCATCCTCTAGGTATGCACTATATTGAGGGGGCAGGATGGGGATAGTTAACCCATCGAGGAATGTATCTATGTCTTTTATGGGCCTTGTGAGTTTGGATGAGTATAGATCCGTATAGAACTGGACCAGCGTACGGCTTATTCCGTCTGAATCTGTTACAACGTTACCACTACTATCTGCTAGGGCTATTATGGTTGGTGGAGTGGACTGCTGTCTAGAGAGATGGGCCAGCATTTTACCAGCTCTCTCCCCCTGTTCATATATGTGAGCTTTAGTAAACAGTTGTTTCCTCTGCGCTTTTTGAGTCATAAAATGATTATATTCCTGCTGTTTGAGTTTAAGGGCTGCAAGGTTTTCCGCAACAGGCTGTAGAGTCGCCAGCTGTTCCGCTGCAACTACTTCGCTCTCCAAACTATTTTGCCTCACAAAACTTTGTCTTTTAAATGCAGCAATTTCTGCCCCTAGCTGTCCCCGGAGATAAGCCTTAAAGGCATCCCACACTACCAGAGGATCAGCGGACCCTACATTGATAGTAAAGAATTCTTGTATTGTGGCTTCCAGCGTATTTTCATTATCTAAGATGTTTAGCCAAACCGGGTTCAAGGACCACCTGGGGGCTGGCTCGAGGTTTGGATCTGGATCCTCAGCTCTAATGGTGAGTGGTCAGAGATCCCCCTGGGGAGGTAACGCACTTCCTTGATAAGCGGCAACAGGGGACTAGCCAGCATTGCAAAATCAATTCTAGATAGGGAGGAGTGGGAATATGAGAAGCAAGAATATTGCCTGATGCCTGGGTGCATATATCTCCAGCTCTCCACCAGGCCCAGCTCATCTAGGAGGAGTTGTAAGTCCCTCTTTTGTATGGTGCAATTTGACCTGGCTTCACCATTTTGTCTAGGTCAGCATCGAGTAAAGTGTTAAAGTCACCCATGGCGATTGTGTTGGCATGGGGGTATAGTGCCATGAACTGGGCCAGGGCCAATAGGCATTCCCTATCAAATGGAGGGGGGATGTATATGCTGGCTAGGATAAGTTCCTTATTACTAATATGGCAGTGAACAAATACGTATCTACCCTTAACATCTGTTTTAAGCTCATGCAGCACAAATGGCACCGTTTTGTGTATTAACAGTGCCACACCAGCGGAGTAGTTGGAGTAGGTGGAGTGGTAGGCCCAGCCCACCCAAGGTTTTTTAAGGGCCAGGACCTTTCCCCCCGTTAGGTGGGTTTCTTGGAGAAATGCAATTTTAACCTGATTCTGCTTGAGGTGATCAAGTACCAGCCTCCTTTTATAGGGCAATTAAGACCTCTGACATTCCAACTAACTAGTTTGGTATCCATTTACCCTCTGCTTTGGTGTAGCAGTTGCATGCATATACAGTGGACATCCTAACTGAATTCAGCTTGAGCATTAACATTAGTAGAACACAAATAACAGTACCAAACATTCCCCATCTCGCCACCCCACCCTTTCTACCCCATCCCCAACTGGGGGCAGAATTAATCCCTGAAAAAAACATAGTGTGCACGGTGGTGGCCAAGACACCTGACCTTATACACAGGCCGTGAGCTGTTGGAAAACACATAGTCCAGCTCAGTTCAGGTCGCCTCCTCTCTCCAGCCCAGAGGATATTGCCCCTTCCACCCGGACAGCACTGAATGCCATGGACGGATACTATACATCCTTGTTATAGTACGGTGGCCTCCAATTTCAGTGATTGTCAGATACATGGCAATGAGAAAAGAGCAAAAACAAATTGAAAAAAAAAAAGGGGGAAGAAAAAAAAAAAAAAAAAAAAACAGAGAAAACGTATCAACTTGCAAAGAGAAAAAAAGAAGACAGTCCAGCAGCCGTAGTTGGTTACCTTTACCGTCCAGAAGCATTCAGGCATCCTCAGCTTACAGAGCCGGAACATTTTGGGCATCCAGCCAGTTACTCGCCTCTTGCGGCACCGTGAAGAAGTACGAGGCCCCGTTTTGTATGATCCTCAAGCGAGCCGGGTATAGCATAGCATAGATCATTTTTGCGGCTCTCATCCGCCGCTTAACCTCAAGGAACTTGGCGCGTTGGCGCTGGACTTCAGCGGAATAATCAGCATAGATAGAGATCGAAGCCGCTTGGAAGGACAGGGCGTCTTGTTTTCGCGCCATCGCAAGAATGGCGTCTCTGTCGCGTGAGTTGAGCAAACGGGCTATCAGTGGCCGCGGTGGGGCTCCAGGTGGTCCAGGCCGCGTCGGGATCCTGTGGGCCCTCTCTATTGCGAATGTAGTGGAGAGGTTAGCACTGTCGAATTTCTCCCGCAGCCATTCCTCGATGAAGCTCTCTGGCTTATCCGCTTCAACTTTCTCGGGGAAGCCAACAAAGCGGAGGTTGTTGCGACGGAGCCTATTCTCGAGGTCATCGATTTTTGCGATGCTGTTGGTCGCCAGTCGGTGTGCCTCAGTTATGCGCTCCGGCATCGGTGCACATGCATCCTCTAGGGTGCTCACCCGCTGCTCCACAGCCGCCGTTCTCTCTCTAACCTTCTGCAGGTCCTGCTTTATTATCGAGAGGTCCAGCTTTATTTCGTCTGTTTTAGCATTTATGAGGGTAGTGCATGCATCTTTGGACTCCCTTATCTCTTGTAATATCTCCTGTAGCGTAGGTTCAGCTGCAGGCTGCAGCGTGGGAGAGGAGGGAGGGCTCCTTGTCGAGGCATGGGCGCCATCTTGCCTGTCCCCACGGGCAAATTTTTCAAGCTTACTGGCTGTCCCTGAGGCCCTTTTCTGGGCTCGGTTCTGCCCCATTAGTATCCTCTGGGGTAACTGCAACCAGTCCGATTCGTCTGAAGCCGTTTTGGAAGGATTAGGATAAGTTCAGATCAGAATTATGCGGGCCCAGAGAGAGGAGCAACTCGCGACACGTCTGCTCACATCTAGCGTCAGGCCACGCCCCGAAATCTTTACTTTTTTGAGTTTTTTAGAAATATAGGAAAACCACTAATTTTTTGGCATTCATGGAAAAAAAAATTTTTTATTGTTAGTAAATGGGCCCCATTGACAACTTTTTTTATTTTTATTTTTTTATTTCAGGTAAAGTGAGGAATAAAAGACAGTCCATGTGACTGGGCATACAGACAGAGAACAGTATAAATGGGATGCATCACATAATGTTTCAGAGTAATTGGAAGATATGCAAGTTCATATACAATGTACTATTATAATTTATACTTGAACAGATAAAGGGGTAAAAGAGTAATGCAAGGTTAGATAAAATTATAGAAAAAGATGAAAATCTAATAGTGGAGAACCTAAACAGGTTCCAGACCCTCAGCATTCAGATAATATAGGTGGATCTTACAACATCATTCTACTTTTATACCACTTTTGACCTGGGGAGTGTCAAGGCAACCAGTTGTACTTATCTGAACCATATATGTACTTGATAATTGTAGATTAAAGACACCTGGAACTCAGGATGGAATATAAAGACCCCAGCACAAAGTGAACAGGCCACCACCATGCTGACCATCCAAATACTGCTGCACTTAGATGGGCAGGTAGCCTCACTGAAACCCTTACCTCCTGGGACAATTACCCAAAGAGGTACCAACCAACAGTACAGATTGGAGAATACTTCTGTTCCATTCCTCACAACATCATGTATTCCCCCACCTGCTCCACAGTGACAGCACCACAAGCTATTCCACTACCAAAACCCAGACACCGCCAGGCTCACCACAGCTAAAAAAATAAGGGCAAGAGGATGGGAAGCTGCTCCAGCCACTGGCGGACAAATGGAGGAGTTCCGATTGAGCGATTCCTGCTCCCTACATGTTAACACAACCCCATTGCTACTTCTCTTAACTACTTTTTTTTATCTAGCCTGTGTAGACCTGGTCCAAGCTTCACTCTCTCTATTGTGCTCATCTGAGAATCCCTCTAAATAGCATTACTATCTAATAATGAATATGTTTTTTTTCTGGTTCCCCATATGGGTGAGCTCAGTCTGCAGCTAAATAACAGTTTGGCTGTGTAATTATGATCAGTAGCAATAGCAAATGTACAAATGACACAACATCATGAGTGAATTTATATAATTTGTATATTTTCTAAGGGGCCAATCTACAATCACTCAAAGAGTTTACCCTGATCGGTAACGATAGTATATTCTCATTAATGCAGTTCTTTGAGATATAACACTTCAGGAACAACTTATTCCAGCACTGAAAATAATTGGAATTCGTTCTTCCCACATACAACTTGCATCGGCTAGTAGAGATTTGAATGGGTGAAATTTTGCTCCCAGTAGTCTCAAAGTAGATGAATTTTTTTGAATTCCTGTCTAGGAGGCAAGTTTTGATGACCGCCAAACAGAGTCTCCTGTAGGCTGCCAGTCCATATAGGGGCCACCAAATAATCAATCACAACCCTTATTTGGCATCCCAGGGATTTCTTTCATGTTTGTTTTGCTACCCAACTCTTTTCACCTTTGGCAAAAGGTTGGAGACCACTACTTTAAAGCACAACAACAATTAACCGTGTTATTTCTTGTTGGGGACCAGGTTCACACAGCATACTTACAGATGTTTAAGGCTAACTAAATCAAGGTGATGCTACATATCTTCAGATACATTTAATAAAAACCTAATCTGTTGCATGGCTTCCCTTTGACCTTTGCACGTGAATCTAGAAGCCTATTTAGTGTTGACCCAACTGGACTTTAAACACGCAACATCTGCATTAAAACAAAAAAACACAACAGCTGGTAGCTCACCAACATTCTCTCTAGATTGTAAGTCTATATAGTCTACATAGTCTAGATATTCTCTAGACTTATTAATTAATCTTCCTTTTGAACAGAATCAATAATTTTCTCCAACTTGAATGGCAGCTGCCAACATTACCCAAGTCCATCTGAGCTTTGCACTTCCTATTCTGTGTATCATAAACTCAGGACCTAGAAGTATCTCCAAGCACAGGTTTGACAATTGCTATGTCTGTAATAAAATAACTGTAGCATCTACAGTAAGTACAGAAACATTTTACATATTTGTATTCAATTATTAATTTGTGATCTATCCCTGATCTATTCCATTGTTCTTATTTAGAACCTAGCTTTCTCAGAAAGAGGAGTCACCTCTATATAAAAGCTTTTTTGACTTATAAAATGTTCTGAATTCATATTAACCAACTGCTCCGTTTGATTGCAGTTTGCAATGTCTTTCTAATGTCATATTATCATACTCATTTTACTTTAGGCTCTAACCCTGTCTGAGGGAAAAGAATGATAGTGTAAGTAATTTAATCATTTTATCTTTATAGCTACAACTTCATAGCTTTTCTCTTCTAGTAATAATTGGGCAAATTTATTTTTAAAAGGCATCGCTCGCTGCAATAATGCTAGTAAATATTTCTCATTGTAATTTCAACATGTCTGGAGTCATTTCATAGGATCTGAAATTATATTCTGATTGTTCTACCAAAGATGTCTGTTATAATGATTCTCTAATTGTTTATAAGCCATAGAAACAGAAATTAAAGCAAATGTTTCTTGTGGGGAAAAAAATAAAATTATATTTTTGTTAAGAAATGTTGAATAAGCTGTAAAATACAATGCAACACATCCATAAGTAAAGTGACATCTGCAGTTTATTACATAGTATGAGACGTCCTAGATTTATAGAGGCTCAATTTCTAAAGCATCATATTTTTAAAAAAAACAAAAGTTTAAAAATATTGCATTTGTTTTTTTCCAACTTGGCCTAGTTGTACAACAAAAAATCATCATTTGGACATGACTTGTGTAGGGATGTAAAAAATCTTAGACACCCTTACACTTTAGGCACATCCCTAGTAATATGGACACCTCAGTGGGTCCTTATGGGGACCTTGTGCTTATGTAACCCCTGTAGTTCACACATTGTACACCAGATGGCACTGTGCCAGAGTATAAAAGGTTTAAGGAACCATGTGCTCTGGGTCCATTGCTTTAGCCCAACCAAGCAGGCTGGAAGGGAATGGGTAGTGTCGACCCTAGGCGCCTTGGCCCTAGTAATTAGACAGCTATACTCGTTTTATAGATCACTCTAGGAGTGATAGAGAAGTTATTTAGTTGAGCAGCTCAAGGCTCCGCTGAGGAGATTAGAGGGATTAAGATCCCAGGGTATTACTGACCCGAGTAAGGAACCAAGTGTTGAGATAGGGATGTCAGGAGTTCCCCTAGTCTGCCACTGGAAGATATCCTGAAAACTGGGCAATACCCATCAATGGCTGTCAACTTACTCTCTGCTGTATATTCCCTGGCCTGTGGGGATTCAGCCTATATGTGCTGTGAGTATATGCTTCCTTTATGCTTCTGTGTATGTTCTATACTCCATTGTGGATCAATGTGCTGAAATGATCTATGTGCTATTGTTCAATAAATACAGTTCTATGTTCAACCGTTAAAGAACTACTGGCGCCCATCATTGTGCTATCACATCAGGTTACAGTTACACTACACCCTTGCCTTCACAACGTTGTGAGGGCTTACCCCTGAGAAAGAGAGCTCATCGGTGGTCTCAGCCCACCAAGGAAAGTAGCTTAAACTGCCCTCGCACAAAGCAGTTTACTATAGCGCTACACTTGTAAGGAACAAAGATAGCTGTGTTGCTTTTCCATTGTCCTTTTAATAAAGAACTTTGACATCTTCTTTGACTGAAATATAACTGAAATTCATTCCGTAGATATGATCTGGTAAAATTATTATACGGTATTATCAGTGGTAGGATAAGGAATTTCTTTTTTGTTAAAGTAGGAAAACATTGATACTGTTCATTAATCTAAGAATAGTAATTAAAATTCTATTACAATAGTTTGAATAACAATAAAAGTGACAGGGAAAAGACTTGTTAGGTTACATAACACGTTCTGCATCCTTGGCCAGATGGGTTTAAGCCAAGAGGGCCTCTTGAGTGAAGGGAATGTTTTATGAAACGTCATGGGTGAAGGAGTAGTTAAACACCTTGTCATTCTTGTACTATTATAATGTTTACATATTGTTGGGAGCTATGTGAAATACTGGGAGAGATGAAGGAATCATACTAATGACAAGCCATTACTTAGTTCATCTACAAGACCATATGGACCTCAGTTTCTTTAGCTGTTCAACCGCCAGTCTCCTCTTTGTCAGTAGCAGTGATTTCTGTACTGTAGGGTTATTTTAGCAACTACTTATTTTTATCCAGAATGCATGGGATCTGGGGTTTCTGGATAATGGATTTTTCTGTAATTTGGATCATCATACTGCACCTTACGTCTAACAGAAAACTGTGTAAACATGAAATAAACCCAATAGGCTGGTTTTGCTTCCAATAAGGATTAATTATATCTTAGTTGGGATCAAGTACAAGCGACTGTTTTATTATTACACAGAAAAAGGAAATAATTTTTTAAAAATTAGGATAAAATGGAATCTATGGGAGACAGCCTTTCTGCAATTTGGAGCAATCTAGATAATCGCTTTCCACATAGCGGATCCCATACCCGTACAACAAAAGTTATTAAAATCTCTGGCACAGCACATTATATGCTACGTCATGTCGACTTGCATGTGATTTCACAATACAGATTTGAGTATATCACAAGAGATCTCGGTGTTACTGGTCTTCTTTTTCATATATATATATATATATATATATATATATATATATAATATATATATATATATATATATATATGTATATATATATATATATATATATATATATATATATATATATATATATATATATATGTATATATATATATATATATATATATATATATATATATATATATATATATATATATATATATATATATATATAATATATATATATATATATCTCACCCAAACCAAGTTCTCTGCTTTAAATAGATATGATGAGTTGTAAATAAGTATAAGCACAGGCTGACTGTAACTGAATGGTGTTCCTGATCATCCTTTATTGATATTATCCATTTAATGAAGCATCAGAAATAACTTGAGAAGGTGATGATGACGATCAGAGATGAAACTGTAAACTGTAAAATGATCAGTTGAGTTAGCAGTGCTGGAGAAAATGACACTGGCAGTCCCAGTAGAGCAACACACACAGATACTAATGATAGTGAAATTAATATACAGATCCAACATCTCCCATTGACTTATATGCAACCTCGACAGGTCTGAGATGCCAGCTTTTCAGATTCAGACTTTTCCATCCTAGGGGTTTAATAAATTCTGAAAAATTTGTGATTTTCAGATTTGATGAAGAAAAATCAAAAATGTTTTGTGATTTTTATATTCGGAGTTTAGTAAATAACCCCCATACTATACGTGCTTGTCCGAGAAATAATTCAAGCCCTGCTTAAAGTCATCAACTAAATCAGCCATCACAACAACATCACTGCCCTCACTTTGAAGAACCACCTATGCTGCTTAAAATGATAGATATTTCCCTATAGTCTGAAGGGGTGGCCTCTGACGTAGGGATCTTCTTTATCGGTAAAATGTCCTCTGCTTATTTTCTATAATGATCTCTAATTTACTTGTAAAGTCTAATCATGTCCCCTCACAAGTGTCTTTTTTTGCCAGAGAAAACAACCCCCAACCTTGTCAGTCTCCCCTCATAATTTAACTCTTCCCTCCCTCTAACCAGTTTAGTTGCACTTAGTCTCTGCACTCTCTCCAGCTCATTTATATCCCTCTTAAGGACTGGAGTCCAAAACTGCCCCCATACTCCAGATGAGGCCTCACCAGGGACCTATAAAGAGGTAAAATGATGTTTTTATCTTGAGTTAATGTCATTTTTTATGCAAGACAAAACTTTTTTTTGCACTTTTTTTGCTTTAGTGGCCACAGAATGACACTGCCTGAAATTAGACTACAAGATATCCACAACAATCTCCAGATCCTTCTAGTGGAGATAAGGCTGGACAAGAGAGGCTCATTAAACATCTCAGTCATAGTTCATCAGATACAAAGATCGTGTAGTCCTCAAATAAGAGCTAAGGAGTGGAATTAAAGATGAATGGACACTATAGAGAGAACATGTAACAAGAGTTTGTTTAGGGGTTATACGCATTTTAAAATATAATCTGCATTCATAATTTAATGCTGTGAATTATGCATTTTCCATTTTCTAAACAAAGCTGACAATGAATTCTGTAAACTTTAAAAGGGGGTAAAAGGGATTAAACTGACAAAATATAAAAGGGAATACAGAAGATTTGCAATCTGTGTGTTTCTTTGTACAACTGCCTCTATAATTTTATTCAATTTGTTTGGAATTAGTCAAGTGCAGTGTTGGAAAAGCATGTTAAATTGAAGTTAAATACTTTTTGGGACATGTAATTGTCTGATCACTTCTACATAGCCAAGCTTATAAAAAAATTGCATTTAAATGTTATGATGACAATTTTGTTTAGTTAAGTGCCCTTTATGAATTCACTAATCCAATTTTTGCCATTTATTAACATCAAAATTCAGCTCACATTATAAAACCGTTTGTGTCCATGCTGATATAAAATAGTCTTACTAAGTGGCTCTGTTAAACCAAAACAACTTTCTGTAAAACCTTTGAAGACCATAAAATTAGTCTATTTGGAGCTCAATTAAAGGTGACAAGCAAGTGCTGACATTTTATATGTGGTTATGCTAAAGTTATTTTTATAGAACAGATGACAGATGACCCTGTTGGGTGTATTTATGGGGGTCATCAGACCCCATACATGCACAGATCCCCACGTCCACTTACTCACATCATGATGGGGCCGATTCACTAACTTCGAGTGAAGAATTCGAAGTAAAAAAACTTCGAATTTCGAAGTGTTTTTTGGGCTACTTCGACCATCGACTACGACTACGACTTTGAATCGAACTATTCAAACTAAAAATCGTTCGACTAATCGACCATTCGATAGTCGAAGTACTGTCTCTTTAAGAAAAAACTTTGACCCCCTGGTTCGCCATCTAAAAGCTACCGAAGTCAATGTTAGCCTATGGGGAAGGTCCCCATAGGCTTTCCAAAGTTTTTTTGGTCGAAGGATAATCCTTCGATCATTGGATGAAAATCCTTCAAATCGTTCGATTCGAAGGATTTAATCGTTCGATCGAAGGATTATTCCTTCGATAGTTCGATCGCACTATTTGCGCTAAAATCCTTCGACTTCGATATTCGAAGTCGAAGGATTTTAATTCCCAGTCGAATATCGAGGGTTAATTAACCCTCGATATTCGACCCTTTGTGAATCGGCCCCGATGTGTCAGATCAGTGTAATTTGGCCATTAATGTACAGTATATGACTAAATCAAATTAATATCAGACTTAAAGGCCCATTAACAAAAAAATAAAAAGTCAAGTTTGACAAATTTTAGATGAAAATTTGCCTCTACATTTGCAATTTACTAAAATGTGACAAATTTTGGTGTATGAACTTTAGATTGAGGAACATTTCTCTTTTTTGGTAGGCTCTGAAATCTAGAATTTCGACAATTCATGGTCAGACTGAACAATATAATTATCTTAAGTTCATAGTGGTTCAATACAGTTGCAGGTAAAACGTAGTCCCTTTGTAAAATGTATAATTAAGCAATTGAATTCTTAATGAATCAGATGAAAATTAAGCGTAGGACTGGCCAGATATGGGATGACTTTGACGTAGTTGTTCAGCTTAAATATATTGCAATATATGGACAAACAATCCCTGTTTTGTTTAAAGGGTAAGGCATTTTTCAGTAGCAGTATGCACAAAATGTCTCTGTCTTAAATATATTGATAATGGGTTGAGTGCAGAGGACTCTTGTATTTGACTATATCTCCATGTGCTGGACCACAAGCTATTTTCAGCTATTGTTGTATTAACCCATGACTCAAACTGGAAAAGCTTTAGCTCTGACATTTTTTTCAACCTTTTTTTCCCCTTTTACCAGAATCAATTAAAGTCACCTCTTCTAGATTTGACTACTTGCCAAGTTTACTGAGATGCTGTTTTTAAAGCATATAATATATGACATGCAACTTGACCTGTCAGTAAGAGACATCACCGTGTCAGTAAACTAATCCATATGACACTCGTAGTCTTGAATTATTGTCAAGTTAAATGACTGTACTCATCTGTAGGGGAGAGAACTAATAAATGAAGCAAAGCAAATCTCTGCGACAATAACTAACCTTGCTTAAATATTCACATTAAAGGGAAAACATATGTCTAAAAATATGATTTTATTAATCAATTGCAAAAAGTGGTACATTGAGCATTATTTAAAGTTTATGGTTGAAACAAAGTATAACTATGTGGCGTAATTTCCTCGACAAACAGACTCACTTATAGTGATTAGTGAATCTGTCCCATTTAAACTGTGCCAAAAAATAAATCTGATGAAAAATGTGGGAAACGGCAAAAACATTTTCATTGAAGCCTATGGGCAAATTTTTTTGTCATGGCAACTTTTTTGGTAGCAAAATATATCATAGTCTATGGGCGGTTTATTTTTAGGTTTTGCCTCAAAATACATTAAAGGCAATAGCCATTTTTTTTGGGCTTTCTTGGGTTTTTCTCTCTGCGAACAAATTTTCGTTTTGTGATGGTGAGATGGTGTAATGTGGAAATTTGTTGCAAATCCATCACTAATTACTTCACATATTCTTTTATAATGTAGTCAATGCCACATAGCATTTAAAGTTTGCACCAATTGATTAAACTTATAAATAGTGATGTGCAAAATGGTGAAAATTCTCAGAAATGAGTTCGTCTATTGGCGACAATTTTTTTATATGCGCTAGGTGGGGTGCGACAATTTTTTTCACCCATTTGGAGTCTATGGGCATAATTTTCACTTAGAAACTTGGCAAAAATTTTGCTCATCACTATTTATAAACTAAATTTCTTTAAATATTTCTGCTTCTGTTTTTATGCTTGTTTTATTCAATAGTCAATGTCCAATGGAAATAGTAATTATATTAATTAATAATCTAGAAAATGCAGACACATATTATTTTTGGGAAGCTACTGTATGATAAAAAAAGAAAAAAAAAAAAAACTTTACCCATAATCATTTTTGTTATTTCTAACTTTCTATTTCTTTACATAATTCTTCGACTGTCTTTTTTTAAATTAACCCATTTAGAACAAAATTCTATATAATGTCCAATGGAAATGTGAATATATTACCTCCTATTTTGACAATATAGGATTAAAAATGTAAGAAGAAAGAAAACATTTTCAGACATAAAATTTTTTGTTATTCTAAATAACTGAAAAACAATTAAAACAATTACATTTTAGTAACAGAAGCCCTTAACTAAAATACAAAATACATTTCTAGATCAAGAAGTTGTAAGCGGGGAAGATGGGGGTGCAGTCATGTGATATCATTGAAGGTAAACATTGAATATATGTCAATGTCTGCTTACCAGGTTAATTCCTCTACTTGCGCAGTAGTCTCACTAGTTGTACCCTATGCCCTAGGGAAGGGATGTTTTCCCATAAGCCCAGGGGTTATATGAGTTGTATGCGGTGCATAATTTATACATATGGTGTAAGCACATAACTCTTCCTCATTGGATTCCACCTTGTGCTTTAGGTGGATGTGAAGGGAACCCAGGAGCATAGGGTTCTAGTAAGTAGATTAATGCTTAGATGGGTGAACTATTTTTAAAACAGTGATTGGTTATCCTGCGAATGAGGTACAGACATTGGATAGAAGCTCCTGACATAACACACTCCTAGGTGGTTAGGCAGGTTAGCTAGAAAGAGCAGTCTGGTTGGGGTTGTCTCCCCAGGTGTACTCACTCACAGGAAATTCTGTGGGCAATCCCTTGGAGCACCTTTGAGTAGGGATGGGCGAATTTCTCCTATTTCGCTTCGCAGAAAAATGTGCAAATTTCCTGCAAAATTTGCAAATTTGCGAAACAGTGAAAAAAATGTGTGGAAAAATACTGAAATCGAAAAATTCACGAAAAAATAGTGAAATTCGAACATTTTCACGAAAAATCTTGAAAACCGGAAATTGACACCAGTGAATTTTCACGGGAGATTTACGAATTTGTCGGCGGCGAAATGTGGAAATTTGCCGCAAATTCATCCCAGGCAAATTTATTCGCCCATCACTACCTTTGAGGCATCCAACCAATGGAGAAAATTGCAGGCACTGCCGGATCCCACAAACAGGCTGAGAGTTTTATTTTAGGCCACAAAGTAAATTAATACATAGCTTTACACATTCCAGCCTATGATTAAGAGCCTATAGGCATGAAACACATAAGGCTATGTATTAATTTACTTTGTGGCCTAAAATAAAACCCTCCATTTTTTATAATCCTTTTTGTGGGATCTTTTTCAAGAAATTGTCCAAGCCCCTCTTAAAGGCATTAACAGAATCAACCATAATAATCATAATCATAATCACTCAGCAGTATATTCCACAACCTCATTGTCCTCACAGTGAAGAACCACCTACATTGCTTCAAATAAAAGTTCTTTCCTGCCATTATCTGTCTACAATGTCCTTTAATGTAAAGTGTAATCATGTCCCCTTGCAAGTGCCTTTTTTTTTCCAGAAAAAACAAGCCCAATCTTGACACTCTACCCTCATAATTTAAGTCTGCTGTCCCCTTTACCAGTTTAGTTGCACTTAGGGGCAGATTTATCAATGGTCAAAGTGAATTTTCAAAGTAAAAAAACTTCGAATTTCAAAGTAATTTTTGGGTACTTGGACTAGGGAATAGTCCAACTTCGATTCAAATTTGAATCTGAAATTCCAAGGTCGAATTTTTTTTGAAGTACTATCCCTTAAAAACTTTGACTTCGACCATTTCCACCTAAAAGCTGCCGAAGTGCTGTTTTGGCCTATGGGGGACCTCCTAGAACCTGTATGGAGGCAATTGGGGGGAGTTTGGGAGATCAAAGGTCAAAGTAAAAAAAAACTTTGAATCAAAGTAGATCGACATAGCGCTACTTCGAATTGTATGATTCGAAGTAGGCCCACTTGACCTCAAAAAACTTCGACCACCATTCAATTGGTCTTTTTGAATTCAAAGTTTGAAGTTTTTTTGACTTCGACCTTCGACCTTTTGATAAATATGCCCCTTAGTCTCTGCAATCTCTGCATTCAATCCAGTTTCAGCTCATGGGCAGAAGTTATATATTTATCCAACTATCCATTGCCCAATGAGTTCAATGCATTTGGTGCAAGAAAAGGGAATGTTTCCAATGCCTTTGGTGTGAGAAAACATGTAGCAACATTTAAAGCAAACAACTCTTTGACTTTTGATTTTTTGGGTAAAATGAAACAGGGCAGATTTGCTTGTCGCAGTCATTAAACCTAGGTATGGAACTACAAGCTCTTTTCAGAGAACAAACTCCTCTAGAAAGAAGTTAAGTCAAGTTTAAGGCAACCCTACCAATTAGGCTTAAGAAACAGCACCACAATCCCCCCCCCCAAAAAAAAAAAACCAGGCTTGTAATTATGAAGGCTAAGAAAGTCATGTTTAAATAAAAGGGAAGTTTCTGGAAGATCTGTTTATTTTGGAAGAAAATAAATAATAAAAAAAGAGCTCTTTGAGAGAAAAACCCATCATTTTCAATCACAGTATAAAAGATTGAGTTTATATCTTTATGCCTGAGGAAGTAAGGGCAAAAACTCATCTCAAGTTCAATATATTACTCACAGATCAGGGACACATATTTCAAACAAACATAAGAAATCACTGTGGAATAGTATAATTTATAGACAACTCAATTGGTTGAACATTACTATAAATACAAAAGTTTCAAGCTTCATTATTCCTAACGACAGAAAACCACTTCCATTTTTTTCCCTTATTGATAACTAGCATAAAATAGGCAAAAATAAAAAACAAAAGATCGTTATGTAATGTTTCTGGCTATGAACAAGAGTAAATAAAATAAGATTCAGAAAAGTGGTCCGCCCAACTGCAATTTGGATTCTTATACACATATAGAAACCCATTTTTTTTTTAAAGGAGAAGGAAAGGTTAACACTGAGTAGTGCTGAGCGAAGTTTGTTCACCAAGTTTTGCCTCAAAACTGATGGCCATAGACTCTGTTGGTTGAAAGAATTTGTCCATAACCCCTAAGTATCCGAGGTATTGTGTTACAATATCTATGCTGAGCGCACATGTTCTCAGGGTAAATTTTGTTAGTCTTCTTACCTGAGCCCAGAAGTAGGGACTTATTCTTAGAGTTTGCTTAGGGTAAAGGTTAAAAGCTGAGTGTACCTTTGTAGATGCTGTTTATGCTTTGTGGAGACTTATACTGACCAATGGTACTTGTGAGTATGTGTCTATCCACTGTTGTTCTATGTTCCTGCTTATCTCTCATTAAACTCTTACATGGATTATGTTGTCCTTTGATAAATCTGTTCTATGGTTTAGTGTTCAAGAACCATAGAGTAGAGCAACTGGGCCGCTCAACTTACTATAAGCTTATATATGAATAAGTCAGTTTCACCCAGACAAGGCTTTGGCACACTGATTATAATGGCCTTACCCTGAAATCAAGAAAGGTTAAGGTGTATGTAAGTGTGGGAGGGGGAGTCCAATTAAGTAGATAGATGGGCATGATATTCAAAATGTACACGGCTTCTCTTGTATAAAGGAAATAATTAGGAGGAATATTAGGGGCACTTTAACAAATCATATATAATAAAATGAATAATAATATAATATATATATATATATATATATATATATATATATATATATATATATATATATATATATATATATACATATATACAGATGCAGCCACTTTGGTTTGTCTGTTTGACACAGAATAACTAAACACAGATATCCCATTTATCTCATTTAACACAGAAAACTGTGCCATAACATCCCATCTAATTAAAGCATTCACCATTGTGAACAATGGTGCTTTGGTATGCTAATGAAAAGGTTAAATGCATTAAATGAGTTAAGATAACTTTAGATAACACAGTTTCTTCAATTAACTCTGAGTCATGACGCATTTAACTCACAAATCCAAGTGGCTTCATCTGTATATACAGAATATATGTGTAGCTTGTCAGGCACAGCTCTGCCCAATCTTTCATAGTTTTTACGCTTTATGGTGGCAGTCTTTCTTATTTTCAACCACTGTCATCCTATAGTAGTAGTAGTGGGAGCTTCCATAAAGAAATGCAAAGTTGTGTGAAAACAACAAGGAGTATGTATGGATTGATTTATTTTGAGAAAAAAAGTCTGCAGGTCATTTCCAGAGGCAAAAGTGCAGCAGGAAATGTAAGTTGGGTTGAAAAAAGAACAAGTCCTTCAAGTTCAGTGGAGAACTGGGTGCAAGGGTTCACCCCTTAGTGCCCAGAGGAACATGGCGTTCTTATTGAAAACCCAGCTCAATGAGAAGACCCCCAGCTTCAGCAGAAATGGGCTCACCCTGTGCTAACCACCTGCCATAAGTAAGCACAGAATAGTCACATACATAAAATTGTCTTGCATGAAAATTATTCTGACACCCATTGACTTCAATGTATTGCACAGATTCACCCATCACTAATATTAAAATATTATTGTTCTGACAAAGGCTGGTACGCAGCCGAAACGTTAGTTCTTTCTAATAAAATAATTTATATTCTCATAAGCCCTGAAAGTGCGGTCTCTGCTTTGGAGGACTACAGTTTACATTGGACACACGCACCCAGGCCAAGAAGAGATCCTTAAACGTGAGTGCTGTGATTGTGGGGGAATATATATATATATATATATATATATATACATACAGGTATGGGATCCGTTATTCGGAAACTCAGAATTACGGAAAGGCCGTCTTCAAATAATACAAATTATGAAAAATGATTTCCTTTTTCTGTGTAATAATAAAACAGTCGCTTGTACTTGATCAAAACTAAGATATAATTAATCCTTATTGGAAGCAAAATTAGCCTAATGGGTTTATTAAATGTTTACATGATTTTCTAGTAGAATTAAGGTATGAAGATTCAAATTACAGAAAGATCCTTTATCTGGAAAAATCCAGGTCCCGAGCATTCTGGATAACAGGTCCCATACCTGTATCTTATAGCCAATCATTGGCGGCTGTTCTTTAAGCTGTTCTGTAAGCTGACATTTAGGGGCATATTTATCAAAAGTCGAAGTTCGAAGTTAAAAAAACCTTTGAATTCAAAAAGACCAACCAAATGGTGGTTGAAGATTTTTTGGGTGGGTACAATTCAAAGTAGCTCTACTTCAATTCAAAGTTTTTTTAACATCGACCTTCGATCTCCCAAACTCCCCCAATTGCCTCCATACAGGTTCTAAGAGGTCCCCCATAGGCCAAAACAGCACTTCGGCAGCTTTTAGGTGGCGAATGGTCAAAGTCTCGACCTTCGAATTTCAGAGTTTTTTTTCAACTTCGAAACGAAGTTGGACTATTTGATGGTCGAAGTACCCAAAAATTACTTCTAAATTCAAAGTTTTTATCTTCGAACCTTCACTTTGACCTTTGATAAATCTGCTCCTTAGTCTTATATCCTCCCATTTTCTAAATATTTAGCATATTCCCCTAAAAAAACTGGGCTGTCTCTTCTGCTTCCAGGCCCTATTATATTTACTTCATTTAAAAAAGAATATTTAAACACAAGCACACACACAAATAGAAGCCTACCTGATCTTCATAGTCCCACCACAACTAGACCGATCAATACTTATTTTGTTAGTCCACAATGTAGGTGGAAAATATCTTTCCAGCCAAACACAAGTAAGCAGCTGCTCGTGCAAAAAGTGGGGGTTAGTTATAAACACCGGGCAAATTTGCACCTGGGCAGTTACGGGAAGATCTGTTATCCGGAAAAGCCGCAGATGGATAACAGGTCCCACACCTGTATTTCTTTTAAAATAATCTATAGTTGAAAACACCTTTAGGTAAAAGTGAATATACTCATAATAAAGACATCATTGCATTGAATTTTGGAGACTTTTCTTTGGAGAGTTTTCTGCTCACCCTAGCAAAAATGTACCACAGTCATGGGATCCGTCATTCAGAAACCCATTATCCAGAAAGCTCAGAATTACAGAAAGGCTGTCTCCAATAGACTTCATTTTGTCCAAGTTTTTTTTTAAAGATTTCCCTTTTCTTTGTAATAATAAAACAGTTCCTTTTAATTTTAATCTGTTTACATGATTTTCTCGAAAAATTCCTGAAAAATTGTGAAATCGGAAAGTTGTGAATGTGAAATTCTAAAGTTTTCTTGAAAAAATCGTGCAATTTTAGTCCCAAGCATTCTGGATAGCAGGTCTAATACTGTACAGATTATTAAAGATAAATTGAAAAGTTGCTAAGAATTGGCCATCTTATAACCTTCTAAAGGTGAACAACCCCTTTAATAGGAGTTATCTATGAAAAGCTGCCAACAAAGGTTAAATGTTTTTATTATTTCTCTGTTCGATATAATCAGCAAGAAAACATTTCTGCAATGAATACAGTTATGGGACCTGTTATGCAGAATGTTCGGGACTAGGTATGAGCGAATTTAACCCATTTCGTTCACCAAAATGTCACTGACGCCCATTAAAGTCTATCGGCACCAAAGATTTATTGATTCGCGTAATTTTTTTTACGTGCGCCACCATACAAGTCTATGGGCGTCATTTCTGCAGCGAAACAGGGCAAAAAAAATCGCCAATCCCTATTCGGGACCTGGGGTTTTCTGTATTTTGGGTCTTCACACCTTAAGTCTACTAGAAAATCATGTAAACAAGGGGCAGATTTATCAACAGTCGAGGTGAATTTTCGAATGAAAAAAATCCGAATTTCAAGCTATTTTTTGTGTACTTCGACTAGGGAATAGTCCAAATTCGATTCTGTCTCTTTAAAAATTTTACTTCAACCATTCACCATCTAAAAGCTGCTGCATTGCTATTTTAGCCTATGGGGGACCTGCTATGACCTATTTGGAGTCAATTGGTGAAAAATAAGAAAGTTTTTTTGGGAAAATCGGATGCGCTATTCCTTCGATTAGTATAATTCTAATTCGGCTGAATTCGGACCTACTCAATCAAAAACTGACCTATTCGACCAAAAAAAAAACTTTTGACTTGATTTCGGTTGGTCATTTTGATTTCAAATTTCTACGTTTTCTCAATGCGAAATTCGACCCTTGATAAATATGCCCCTTAATAAACCCAATAGGCTTCCAATAAGGATTAATTATATCTTTGTTGGGATCAAGTACAAACTACTGTTTTATTACTACAGAGAAAAAGGAAATCATATTTAAACATTTGGATTATTTGGATAAAATGGAGTCTATGGGAGATGGCCTTTCCGTAATTTGGAGCTTTCTGAATAACAGGTTTCCAGATAATGGATCTCATACCTGTAATTAACAAACACAAAGCCAGGGCTGTTAATATGATGGATTTTGGCTGAGCAGGGCCACTCAAAAGAATTCTCTTTGTGCCGCATTAGATAAACAATATCATTTTCCCTTTAAAAGGCAAAGGTGATTCCACAAACAACAATAACGCAGTTTTACTGGCGTCTGAATAATCTAACCCCATGTATTGTTACACCTTATAAAAAAAAAACCCATTCACCGGGTTTCGATAAATGTTCGTCTCAACGAAGAAATTAAAAATGTGTTGTGATTAACAAAGATGAAAACCAGGACTGTGAAACATTTAAAAGAAACTCATTACAAGCTTCAGTAGAGAATTAGTAAAAAGCTGGTGAGCAAGTATTTGCATGACCCGTTGTCTCTTGGGAAATATGCAGGAAGATGTGAAGCAGAAAAGATGCCATGCTTCATTTAAAAGTTACCAGGGCTGAAAAATCTACCTGATTTCTCTCTCTTTCCCAAATGAAAATAATATATGTAAGGTCAGTGATTGAAATAACTGACGAAAAAGGCAAATTGCAGTCACATAAATATTCCTGACCTTTTTTTTCTGAAAGCCGTCGGATTATTTCACTCGCTTTGATTACAGCCATTTCAGAACTTGTGTTGTTCAGTCGAAAGGTTTTATGAATAGATTTAATCAATGAAAATTGGCATTCAGGGGAAAATCGGGAAGTAAAAATATGAATGTGGGTGGGGACGAGGTTAGATTTATAAAAGATATTTATATAAATGAAATACTGGGAGTGGATGGGTGGCAGAATTAAAGTCTGATTGTTTCTGGTTGGAGTTTTAAAGCGGACATATAGCATACATTTTCACAATGCATCAAACTGTGTAAAATAATGTAAAATAGAAGAAACTATTTTTATTTTAATATCTTTTGGGTCAAAAGCATCTGCATTAGCTGGAAAATCTGGAATCTGTTCCTTTCCCCCCTCCCCACCCTGCACCATTCAGTTCTCTCCCTCTCTGCCCTGTTCATTTAACCCCCTCCCTGCAATGTTCATTTCTCTCCATCTCTGCCCTGTTCATTTAACTCCCTCTCTGCCCTGTTTGTTGTCCATCCTCCTTCCCCCACCCTTCACTGCTTGTTCCTCTCTCTTGTCCTGCTATGACTGCGAAAAGAAAATCAAACTGCTGTATAAATGAAACATAATCTGCGACTAAAAGTATTTTATTCTTTTCTGGCTGCAGTGTGTATCAGGAGTTAGTGTAAATACAATAGTCATTTTCTATACAGTATTATGTTGTATACAAAAAGCAATCAACATCTTTTGAGTTTTCCTTTTGTAACTCCCCGCATCTGTTATTATATGTTATACAATTCCAAAACATAAGCTGCATTTATTCCCTTGCAACTCCCTGCACCTAAACAAAAATGATTCCTCTACAGCTGCATGTTCCATTGCAACTTGCACCTGGTCATAAATTGCCCCAGAACAGCTGTATTTATTCCCTTGCAACTCCCTGCAACTAAACATAAACTGTTCCAGAACAGCTGCATTTTATCTTGCAACATCCTGCACCTGATCATAAATGGTTCCAGAACTGCTGCATTTAATACCTTACAAATCCCTACACCTGACCATAAACTGTTCCACATCATCAGCTGAATTTTCCCTTGCAACTCCCAGCACCTGGTCATAAATTGTGCCAGAACATTTGTATGTATTCCCGTGTAACTCCCTGCAGCAAAACATAAATTGTTCTACAGCAGTTGCATTTTACCTTGTGAGGCAACTTCGGATATTAAAAGTGATTCGTATGCCATCCCGCCGGCGATTCGTACTCTTGCCGTCAAGAGTCAAGACAATCAAGAGTGAGTTTATTGTCATTTCATCCATATACGTTTGTACAGAACACAGTGAAATGAAACAACGTTCCTCTAGGACCATGGTGCTACACACAACATAGATTTACTGGACAACAGACAAAAATATGCAAAAATATGCAACTGGTGCAAGACAGGACAGCACAGTGCAGGGACAGGACAAGACACACTCAGCAGACATGATGGGTTTATCATTGTGATATGATAGTAGTAAGTTCATGATAAAGTGCAGATGTGCTCATAGAGAACAATTGTATCCAATGGCTATTTATTTATACAATGGAGTACAGTGGCTGTGTAACGTTGTGGTATATAGTAAGGTCAGATGGCGTATGTGTGTGAGAGATCTGTCCGGTCCCTGAGTATTCAGGAGCCTTATGGCTTGGGGGAAGAAACTGTTACACAGTCTGGTAGTGAGGGCCCTAATGCTTCGGTACCTTTTTCCAGATGGCAGGAGTGTGAACAGTGAGTGTGAGGGGTGTGTTGGATCAGCCACAATGCTGGTGGCTTTATGGATGCAGCGTGTGGTGTAAATGTCCTTGATGGAAGGAAGAGAGACACCTATGATCTTCTCTGCTGTCTTCACTATCCTCTGTAGGGTCTTGCGCTCCATGACAGTGCAGTTCCCAGCCCAGACAATGATACAGCTGCTCAGGATGCTCTTGATAGTCCCTCTGTAGAAGGTTTTGAATATGGATGGTGGGAGATGGGATTTCCTCATCTTGCTCAGGAAGTAGAGGCGCTGTTGGACTTTCTTGGTTAAGTAGCTGGTGTTGTGGGACCAGGTGAGGTTCTCCGCCAGGTGGACACCAAGGAATTTGGTGCTTTTGACGATCTCCACATTAGGGCCATCAATGTACAGTGGCAGGTGGTCACTCATAGTCTTCCTAAAGTCAAAAACCATCTCCTTTGTCTTGTCTACATTGAGAGACAGGTTGTTGGCTCTGCAAAATTCTGTTAACCCCTGCACTTCCTCTCTGTTCCTCTCTGTATGGTGACTCGTCATTGTTGCTGATGAGACCCACCACGGTCGTGTCATCAGCAAACTTGATATGATTGTGCGGTGCGTTGCTGCACAGTCATGTGTCAGCCGAGCAAACAGTAGAGGACTAAGCACACAGCCTTGAGGGGCTCCGGTGCTCAGTGTGGTGGTTCTGGAGATGATGTTTCCAATCCTGACTGACTGAGGACTGTCGGTCAGGAAGTCCAGAATCCAACTGCAGAGGGAGGTGTTCAGTCCAAGCAGGCTCAGCTTTTCTATCAGATGCTGAGGAATGATAGTGTTGAATGCTGAAGTCTATGAACAGCATTCGATAATAGGTGTCTTTTTTTGGCCAGATGAGAGAGGGCCAGATGGAGGGTGGTGGCTATTGCATCGTCTGTTGAGAGATTTTGACTGTATGTGAACTGTAGGGGGTCCAGTGCTTTTGGCAGCTGGGTTTTGATGTGTTTGTTGACAAGCTTCTCAAAACACTTCATGATGATGGGGGTGAGTGCCACAGGACAGTAGTTGTTAAGGCAGGACACTGATGACTTCTTTGGCATGGGGACAATGGTGGTGGTTTTGAAGCACTTCTGACAGTGGAGGTGATCAGAGAGATGTTTAAGATGTCAGTGAAAACATCTGCCAGCTGATCTGCACATTCTCTTAGCACTCTGCCAGGGATATTGTCTGGTCCTGCAGCCTTCCATGGGTTTACTCTTTCCAGAGTCATCCTCATGTCAGCCTGGTCACTAAGCAGAGTGATGGTCTTCCTCATTCCTGTGTTGTTCTGTGCTTCAAACCGTGCATAGAAGTCATTCAGTGAATCTGCAATGGAGCCATCACTGTCACAGGCAGATGGTGTTGACCTGTAGTTTGTGATATCCTGGATGCCCTGCCACATGCACTGTGTGTCGCCATTCGCATGGAAGAAGCTGTGTATTCTCTGAGTGTATGCGCGCTTAGCTACTCTGATGTCAGGAAGGCATTTGGGGAGCCATAATAAATGTATAGCCTTACAGAGCATTTGTTTTTTTAGATGGGGCCAGTGACCCCCATATAAATTGCAGTTAAATGAATATTCCTGACCTTTTTTCTGAATGTCACTGGACTATTCCTTTAGCTTTCGTTACATCCATTTCAGAACTTGCATTGTTCAATCAAAAGGATTTGTGAATTGATGTAATTAATGAAAAATGTGGGAAAATTGGGAAGTAAAAATATGTGTGTTGGGTGGGAGGGTGAAACGGGGTTAGACATGTATTTATAAAATGATATGGTGGGAGTGGCTGGGTGGCAGAAAGTTGCTCGTGTGTGTATATTCAACCATGAGAGAATTTTTTATTAGTCGCTTGTCTCTTCCAGGAATCTTCACTTGCTAAAGCGCAGTCTGATTCACTTGGATGGGTTTGATTGGCTAAACGTGAAGCTGACACCAACAGGAGATTAAAGGACCCTTTTACATATATATATATATATATATATATATATATATATATATATATATATATATATATATATATATATATATATATATATATATATATATATATATATACACATATATATATATATATATATATATATATATATATATATATATATATATACACATATATATATATACAGAATATATGTGTAGCTTGTCAGGCACAGCTCTGCCCAATCTTTCATAGTTTTTACGCTTTATGTTGGCAGTCTTTCTTATTTTCAACCACTGTCATCCTATAGTAGTAGTAGTAGGAGCTTCCATAAAGAAATGCAAAGTTGTGTGAAAACAACAAGGAGTATGTATGGATTGATTTATTTTGAGAAAAAAAGTCTGCAGGTCATTTCCAGAGGCAACAGTGCAGCAGGAAATGTAAGTTGGGTTGAAAAAAGAACAAGTCCTTCAAGTTCAGTGGAGAACTGGGTGCAAGTGTTCACCCCTTAGTGCCCAGAGGAATATGGCGTTCTTATTGAAAACCCAGCTCAATGAGAAGACCCCCAGCTTCAGCAGAAATGGGCTCACCCTGTGCTAACCACCTGCCATAAGTAAGCACAGAATAGTCACATACATAAAATTGTCTTGTATGAAAATTATTCCGACACCCATTGACTTCAATGTATTGCACAGATTCACCCATCACTAATATTAAAATATTATTGTTCTGAATTTATTCTCCTAAGAAGTAAATGTAGGAGCACCAAGAAACAATTCTATGTGGCTTAATGTTGAAGTTATTAGGAAAGAAGAGAAAGGGGACAGAATATAAACACTATAATAAATGTTGTTCCTTCTAGAAGGAAAAGATAGGAAATCAGCTGTTTGTTGTGTCAGAGGTTAAAACTAACACCAAACAAGTTTAGTATATTAATAGTACAAAGATGCCAGTTGAGAGTGTTGCTCCTTTATATAATGGTACCAATATGGTTGTAACAGATACAGAAAATAAAAATGTGCTTTTCTTAAGTTTATACAATAGAGGAGTCAGAGTTCCCAGATTCACTTAATAGATGTACTGTTGGCTCAGCTCAATCTAGTCAATGGCTGACTCTTGGTATGGTTCAAGCTTTAGCCAAAATGAATGTGAATAAGGCATCAGGGTCAGATGGAATACACCCTTGGGTACTAAGAGAGATTAGTTAAATTTTTGACTGGTCTCTTTTTCTGATTTTCTCAGACTCTCTTTCAGCTGGTATTGTAACTATGGATTGCCAGAAAACTGATGCAATACCTATTTTTAAAAAGGGCGAATTATTTGAAAGTTTGTTAAGGGATCACATTCAAAATTTTGTCCTGGTGAGTGGCATTATAAGCAACATGGCTTGATGAAGGATAGGTCATGTCAGACAAATTTGATGAGTTAAGTAAGATGCTGAATAGCGGGGGAGCAGTAGATGGCATCTATTTGGATTTTGCCAAAGCGCTTGATCAAGTACAGTCTCTGAATTGGGTCCACTTTTATTTAACTTGTTCATTAATGACTTTGTGTAGGGTATTGTGAGTAGTGTATCAGGGTCTGCAGATGACGCAAAACTATACAGCCCAATTTTATACAGAATGTGGCATCCTTGCAGCAGGACCTTGACAAACTGGCAATCTGGGTGGCTTTATGGCAGATGAGATTCAATGTTGATAAATGTAAAGTCATGCACCTGGGATGTAAAAATATACAAACCACTTATACCACAAGGCACATCCATAAAATAAACTTGGCTGTAGCAAGCAATGTAAAGGGCAAATAAGGTCTTCTCCTGAGCTATATTAAAATGGGCATTGATTTACTGGAGGAGGGCATTATTATTCCACTGTCCCATTGCATCTTGGAGTCAGGAAGGATTTTTTGCCACCTCCAAGGCAAATAGGAGAGGCTTCAAATGGGTTTTTTTGCCTTCCTCTG
Organism: Xenopus laevis; assembly: GCF_017654675.1. Taxonomy (NCBI): domain Eukaryota; kingdom Metazoa; phylum Chordata; class Amphibia; order Anura; family Pipidae; genus Xenopus; species Xenopus laevis. Next base: position 196,762,112 of record NC_054372.1, on the reverse strand, counting down.
AATCAAATAGCAGTTAGGCAGGTTATATATAGACTTAAAAGGTTGAACTTGATGGGTGTGTGGATTTTTTTCAACCTAACTAAGTTGCTATATTTGAGGGGTTGTTATGGTTCTTCGGGAGCATGGAATAATAGCCCTTGCTGGTCCAAAAATTAAACCTCAAAACATTTATATTTATGTGATGTATGCACAAACATTGATAATAATCCAATTGTTGGTTTCGGTTTTATGCCTATACAGGTATGGGAACTGTTCTCCAGAATGCTTAGGTCCTGGGGTCCTGAGTAACTTTGATCTCCATAGCTTGTCTACTAAAAAATTATTTGAACATTCATTTAACCAAATAGCATTGTTTTGTGTTCAGTTGGGATTCATTATAAATTAGTTGTGATCAAGTATAAGGTACTGTTCTATTATTACAGAGAAAAAGGAAATCATTTTTAAAATATAAATTATTTGATTATAATGGAGTGTACGAGAGATGGCCTTCCCATAATTAGTGATGGTCGAATTTGCGCTGTTTCGCTTTGCCAGAAAATTTGCGAATTTCCTGCGAAATTCGCAAAACGGCGAAAAATTTGCGAAACTGCGCCGTTGTCTCATTTTTGATGCTGGCGTCCGTTTATTTGATGCCAACGCCCGTTTTTGACGTTGACGCTCATTTTTGAAGCTGACGCCAGTTTTTGAAGCCGACGCCCTTTTTTACACCAGCTTCCGTTTTTTTGGACGCTGGCGACAAATTTTTTTGACGCCAGCGAACTTTCGCGTCCGTTTTGCGAATTTATTCGACGTCGTCAAATCACGCAAATTCGCCGCGAATTTGCGTCTGCAGAATAAATTCGCCCATCGCTACCCATAATGCTTTCTGGATAACGGGTTTCCGGATAACGGATCCCATACCTGTACCTGTATTTTACCATATTGCTTTAATTGTTTTTTTTCAAAGTATACATCTGTAGGCAACTCCCATGAATATGTTGTATGGTTCCCCAGTCAGCTTCACACTGCTAGCATAAGACTATGCTATTTCTTTAGTTATTCTCTGACCTGCTGCTTCTGACTATTGACCCACTGCAGAGGAACTGATCTGATCAACAGACCTGTATACAAGCATGCAATGCATTGTGGGAATTGGAGTATTGACTGAAGAAGAGCTTTTGCTGACTTTCGGGTTGACAACCTTTTTTAACATCTCGCTAACAGAATGCAATAAATAGAAAGTGCAATGATCATCCCAATAAAAACTCTGAAGAGAGTCTCCTGCTGCTTGTGCTTCTGATTCCGAATGCTTCAATAGGAGGCTGACAGCGCTAGTCAGGGAGGTGTAAATGCATTTAATGGCAGTACTGATTACTAAAGGACAAATATGATGGGAACTCTGCATGTAGCACATCACTGTAGTGCCACTGAGAGGTGTTTGAAGTATGGCGTGTGCTTCTGAGGGAGACAGCTCAGACAAAGATATGTTTTTTGACATCCATTTATCATAGATAAAAGGAAAGGGAAAATAATCGGATGGAATCTGGCAGCAGATGTGTGGGATACAGAAGAAAGGGTAGTCTGCAAGAAGTGTGTTCACTGGCAAAAAGACAGATGAATGACAGATGAGATGAAATCAATAACACAAGATATAAAATCATTTAGACCATGAGCTTCCAAAGGGCAAGTATATTGTATATTTTACTTTTCCATCCACTCTATAAGCACAAATGTCTACTTAGTGGATTTATTTCCTGCTTGGAAATGTGTTGTGCACCCCGTATGTTCCACTCCATCTGTATTCGAATTCTCTCCTTGGCGCGGCATTAGGTACCATATAGTTCTCTACTATATGGTACCTAATGCCGCGCCAAGGAGAGAATTCGAATACAGATGGAGTGGAACATATGGGGTGCACAACACATTTCCAAGCAGGAAATAAATCCAAATTGAAACCAAGAAAATTGAATTTTAACAATAGTGATGAGCTAATTCTTTTACCAGGCATGGACTCTCAGAGAAACTATGTACTTCACCATCTGGGAGTTTTTCACAAAAATCCAGCTAGAAAAATTGTTCCACAACAAAAAAGTCGCCATAAGAAACAACGTCCATTGACTTTAATGTCTTTGGGCAAAAAAGTCACCAAGATATAAAAGTCACTGGGGGGGTCATTTATAAAGTTTGGGCAGTGCATATTTATTTGCAAATGGTTGTATTGCTCATGTTTTTTCCTGACCGCTAAAATATTGCACTGCTGTGCCCGTCTTTCCGTTTTTTTGCGAATTCTCATTGAGAATAAATTTTCACAAATGCCTCACAAATGAGATGGGTGTTTGCGTGGATGGCCCACGGTGCAAGGTTGTTGTGTGTGAAAATAGCGTTGACATTAATTTAAATTTGAAAAACTATGTTGCGAATATTTTCTCTGCCACAAAGGTTGTGGCGTAATTCAAAGGCAGCTTCGCAATTTGTGATTTTTGCCATATTTAAAAAGCTCTGATAGACATTCGTAGTGTTGAAAGAAAATTTACAATTCTATTTGCACCACACTTATTCAGCTTTATAAATGTAACCATGTGCAGGGCAAATATATTCACTGTGTGAACTAAAGTGGCCTGAGCAAAGTTTATAAATGAGCCCATCTGAGACAAAAAAAAGTCACAGAGGCAAAAAAGTCGCCATGGGAAAAACACCATTGACTTTAATGCATTTGGACAAAAAAGTTGCCATGACAAAAAAGTTGCCATGACAAAAAAGTCACCATAAGAAAAAATGTTCATGACTTTTGAATTAATGCATTTCAAGAGAGAAAAACGGAGAAAAACAAATTGTCATGTGTAAAAAATTGTTAACACCTTTTCTCCGTTTGGAAATTTTTCCACAGTTTTGCTAATTCTTCTGTGAAACAGGACAGATTGGCTCATCACTAGGAAGCAATATCTTGATTAAAATGTTTGTAACTTTTAAGTTATTTGTAAATGAATTGCTTTTGAAGGAATTATCTGTCTGTCCATTGCTCTGCACAGTTTGTCCTGACTACAGACACAATTAAAAACAAGCTCTGCGCCAGCCTAGGCTCTTTTCTCTGCCATAACTTGTCTGTTACGAGACACAACTCTGCTAAATTTCACCTTTGTATAATTTTCAGATTGTTATAAAACAGGGCTACCCAGTGATGTGAGGGGATAGCATTTAAGGGCATGTAAAAGCAAAAAAATAAAATCCCATTTTTACTTTCTTTAATGAAAATAAACCTATCTCCAATAAACTTTAATTAAAAAAATGTGTTCCTTTTTTATAAGAAACCTGACTGAATGCAGTGAAATTCTCCTTCATTTACTGCTGTGGATAGGAATTGTCAGACGGTCCCTAACTGCTCTGCAGGGAAACAATCATACTTATGAACAGCAGGGGGAGCCCCGCCTTACTTACCAGCCATGCAGAACTCAAGCAGCTTTGTTTGTTTCCCTGTAGAGCAGTCGGCAACTGTGTAGAGATTTGTATTGGATTTTATTTTTGCCTTTACATCCCTTTTACCGTATCCAACTCCAGCTGCAGCGATAAAGATCATGGAGCCAGATTTAAACAGACAAACTGGGATTCTATTTGGAGGATTATTTTGCTGCAGCCACTGGTTCTGTAGAGCTGGAGAAAGTTTGTATTAAAGAAAATATAAACTATAAAATCCACATTAGATTACATGACAACACAGGACCCAGTGCAGTCTGTATATTCTGATTATGAATCAGTCTTGATGTAACGGCTTCTGGCAGATATTATTTGACTTGTGTTGTTTTGATAATTTTTGACGATCCCTAAGCAGCCCAGACCACACTGAGCATGTGCACAGTCTTGGTCTTGCAAAGATGTATAACAAAGTTACAAGATGGTGACCCCCTGTGGCCAAATTTGAAAGCACAAATCATTTGTTTAATTAGGCTTCTGGTGCAGTAAGTTCATGTTTATGTTTAGTATACAAAAAACAACATTTCTAGCCTAATTCTATTTTAGACTATACTTTCCCATTAAGGAAGGTGTCAAGGTTACTGTCACACCCAATAGCCCAAACCCCACATAGGAATGACCACCAAGGCCACATGGCTAAAGTGTAGACTAGGAAGGAGTAGACTGGCAAGAAGACTGGAAGGATGCTTGCTCCCAAAACTGTTTATTAAGCCAACATAAAGTGATAACTACTATTGTATAGGAACAGGCAGGATAATAAAACAAACAAACAGTTGAACGAAAACAAAAGTCCTGAGACAGGCAAAAATACCAGGACAAGTACAAGATACCAGCAATAGAAAGGATCTGGAATCAAGACGAGAAGGGACAGGGTGCCCAAACCAGCAGAGTGACCATCAGGTACAGAGACCTAGGAACTGGCAAGTAGAGGAGCAAGGGTTTAAATAAGTGATCTCTACTGGGAACAGGCAGGCCCGGATTTGTGGAGAGGCCACCAAGGTCCAGGCCTAGGGCAGCAGGCTTTTAGGGGTGGTATGCTGCCCAACCACTCCCACATTGGTTTAGAAACACTGGGGATGTGCAGGAGAAATGAAAGTTTTTTAAACTTCCCATAAGCCACTCCCCATTGCTCCAAAAATTTGCATGAATAAGGGGAGTGGAAGGGGCGGCAAACGACAGCAAGCCAAGGGACGGCCACTATGGAAATCTGGCCATGGGAACAGGGTATGCCTATACCTTTACCTGCTGCAATATACAGTACAATGTACCTGGTGCAAACCCAGCAGAGGAATGGACAGAGGAATGATACTTTGCAGCTATACACCTGAGTGGTATAGGTGTGGTTAGGTCCATTGCACAGCCCTGTGTTTATTTATTGTTCTACAAAACACAGGAGAGAGGATGGGTGTAGTCCAAATTGTGACTTTCATGTTGTAAAGTGGCCACCCTTTTCCCCCAATCCCCTCCGGGTGTGGAATAGGAGTTTATGGGTATATTTTGCCATGACATCATTTATGGAATCAGCTGATAACTTACCATTTCTGCTTGTTTATCAATAGTTTGGCCCCACACACAAAACTGAATTGCAAGGCAGTTCTCATTTATAAAATCAGTGCCAAAAATACATTTTCCAGCACATAAAAAAAGCTTAATGACGTCTAGCATTATCAGTGTTTAATTTAATTGTAAATGTAACTGCTCTTAAAAAAGGATGCCTTTCGTTTGTGAAGGAGGGACTCTAAGGGGCAGATTTATCAAGGGTTGAATTTTGAATTCATGGGAGTTTTTTAAAACTCCCATAAACTTCTATGAACTCGAAATTCGACCAATTGAAATTTATTTTAAAAAAAATTTAATTTTCTAAATAGGATCAACTCAAAAAATTTGAATCAAATTCTCTGAAAAAAACTTGAATGTCAGGAATTCTGTAAACAACTCAAAATTGATCCCAGGACATTTCCTATTGACTAAAACAGCAATTTGGCATGTTTTAGGTGGAAAATAGTCGAATTTGTGTTCTTAAAGGGCCAGAATATGATAAATCTTGAATCGAATTTTAACAATTCCCTCGTCGAATGTGACAGTTTTGGCCATAAAAAAAACTTGAAGATTCGAATTTTCAATTCGACCCTTGATAAATCTGCCCATAAATGTTTTATCTTTGTTATATTTTATAGATTACTAAGAAATAAATAGACACCAACCCTGAGTTTCAAAAAGGAAGGCTTTGTAAGGTGAATGGGATGAATAGTGTTTATTTATTTATTTTACTGTCCTTCACCCCAAGTAAAGGAGTGGGAGGTCTTACATAGAGACTGTGGCATAATTTCTATTAGTACTCTGCCCACATTGTATGGGTGGGTAGCACATTGGGAAGACCTCAGAGCTACACACTTTCATGAGAAGTATAATGTTATTGGGTCCATTGCACTGCCCTGTATTTCTATATTTCTTTCCTATCCAATGAAACATAATGTAGGGAATAGAAATACGTGTATCTTCTATTTTATAAAGTGGCCATTGTGACCCCATTCCCCCTCTTTTACTTAACCCCAACCATTAGGTGTGGAAGGAGGGTTTGTGGGCATAAGCTTTCACTTTAGGAGAATGAAAAAGTGACATAATGGAATCACCTACTTTAACTCACCATTCTGGTGCAGTGTTGGATTGGGAGGGTCCGGGGCCCACCGAGGCAGAAGTAGCATGTGCCTAGAGAGCAGAGCTTGGGGGGGGCATCAGGCACATACCTATCCTGTTGCCTATACCCTTAGTCCGGCTGAGCGAGTTCCGCTCTCCAACAACAAAAGAAGCTGATGCGCTGCTGCTGGTCTTGTTCATCTATGCATGTACACAAACATGCTGGGGAAGGGGGGGGTGTGGCTGGCCGGGTTACCTGGGGCCAGCCTGGTCTGTCCCTGGCCTCAGGGGCACATTGGCTCCCCCCCTGGCACTACCCCCTACACTGACGCAACCCTGCATGTACCCCCCTGTACTCTTCCTGCAAACACAATCAGGGAGGTCAGGAAGCAGAGTACAGAAGTCTCAGCCAGGGAGTGGATTTGGGTCTGTGAGATTCACGAGGGCTGGGGCCCACCAGGTGTTTTCCTGGTGTCCCACCAGCCCATTTCTGACTCCATTCTGTTGGTTTATTGAGTGAGTTTCACAACAATTGAAAGGTAATTCTAATATGTGAAAAGCAGTGCAAAAAAAAATACATTATTTAGATAATAATAAGACATCAAAAAGAAACCAACTGTTGTTTATACAATATACAAATATCCTATTGTAACAGCATATTGGTAGCCTTCCCAAAAATACATATTACCATCCTCATTTGAAAACGTCAATCAAAAAAATCACCTTAAAAAACAACACAGGGGCACATTTACTAAGCTCAAGTGAAGGATTCAAAGTAAAAAAATTTTGAATTTCGAAGTATTTTTTGGGTACTTCGACCATCAAATAGGCTACTACTACATTCGACTACGACTCGGATGTTTCGAGCGATTCAAACTAAAAATCGTTCGACTATTCGACCATTCGATAGTCGAAGTACTGTCTCTTTTAAAAAAACTTCGACCACCTACTTCGCCACTTTAAACCTACCGAGCTTCAATGTTAGCCTATGGGGACCTTCCCCATAAGTTTTCTAAGCTTTTTTTGATCAAAGGAAAATCCTTCGATTGATGGATTAAAATCCTTCTAATCATTCGATTAAAATCCTTCAAATCGTTCGATACGATTTTTCATTTGATCGTTCGATCAAAGTATTTGCGGTAAATCCTTCGACTTCGATATTCGAAGTCGAAGGATTTTACTTTGAGGGTCGAATATCGAGGGAACCCTCGATATTTGACCCTTAGTAAATGTGCCCCTTAATGTTAATTCTGATGCAATGTTTTTGAATGCCATTGGATACCTCTCACCATGCTTTAAAGCCTGGATGGTGCAACTGTGGAATATTCTCCTTTCTCATGATGTTTTCAAGGGCACATTAACTGCTTACCACTTGTTCTGTTTGTTATAGGGGATTTTATAAAACTGGTCCAAATTATTTCTTAAGATTATAATATAATATTTTTGAAATGACATTATCCAGGGTTTATTTTTCACCTGCCCTTAATTACATGTATAGTTCTCAAACCAATACAGTAAAAGATATCTATACTTTGCATTACAGATTAAAATGCATTCCCTGTTGCTTTAAAGGTTTATTTTGTACAATTCTGAATACATTACCGGTGCAATAAAATCGAAAACAAAATGCCTGTGTTAAAAAAAGATCCGCTCTAGTCCTTGTTTTGCTTGCGCAGATGAAGACTATTAAAATTTGCAAAAGAATTTTTCCATGCCATCGGTCTGCGATGAAAGGGAGAAACAAACACACACAAGCGACTATTGAAAGAATTATGCATTGTGCCTGCAGCAAGTTGCTTTGAATATACTGATCTTGTAATCCAATTTTTGGATTTCTTGCTTCATTGTTTTGGTAAAAGAACATTGTTGAACATCCTGTAGGACATGCAAGGAGAGAGAGATTTCATTTGTTTTCAGTCATTTCTGCACATGCTCTGGAAACAAACAGAGGACACTTGATGATACGAAGAGTTTCAATATTGACCCACAAATTATTGTGCTTCTTGAACCAACCAATATGTCTTTATTTACTTATATATGAAGCTGATTTCTTACCAATCAATAGAATTGTGAGTTCTCTTTCTCTGACTTTTTTTTCTGATGGATGTTTTTTTTACTACAATTGAGGATCTTTAAAAATAAAAAGCTTCCCAGATTTTAGGTGATGCCCCCAATTGTCAATAAAACTGCTCTTGAATACTGAGACTACTTGTTAACAAAAATAGAAACGTGTATAAGGATATTTAAGTTTAATTAAATAAAAGCACCATTTTGCTATTTTTTTTTGTTGGTGTTGAGTTTTTGGATTATTATAAGCACTTGGGCTGTATGTACGGTGAAGCTGAAGAATATAAGAGAGTGAGTCACATAGTCAGAAGCAAGCTGTTCATTGAATACCTATAATTTTGTGTATCTTCTGCCAGTGTAATATTAAAATCACCGCCTGGTGGTAACAAATCGGTTTACATTTCAAAATTAAGATCTGCAGAATAAAATGTTAACGTTTAAAAAAAAACACAAAGAAAATTTAAGACCAATTACAAATTGCCTTAAAAAACTGTCTCTCTAAAGGCTAGTGATTCGTGAATTTCCCGCGAATTTGCGAAACGGTGAAAAATTTGCAAAACGTCCTGGCATCTAGTTTTTGACGCTGACGTCCGTTTTTGACGCTGGCGTCCATATTTTTTTGGAAAATTTGCAAATTCGCGCCTGCCGAATAAATTCGCCCGTCACTACTAAAGGCTAACTTCAAGGTGAAATTAGAGGTAGGCGAATACCGAATCCTATATAAAAAGATCTGATTAGATGCTGAATCTAGTGATGGGCAAATCTTCTGCGTTTCACAGAATAATTAGCGAGTTTCTGGAGAAATTCTCGCAACGGCAGTTTTTGTTGATGCTCGCTTTGGTTTTTTCTTAAACCGAGGGGCAAAACGAGTCACATGACGATTTTTTGTTGCGCTTTCGCAAACAGATTTGCCTGTGGCCAAACTGCCAAATTCGCTGCAAATTCAACAATTCAACATTTTTCACTCATCTCTAGCTGAATCAATTCCGATTCCATGTAGTGATGAGCAAATCTTTTCACGTTTGGTTTCTTAGCAAATTTCGGAGTTTTGGCACCGGAGAAAAGTTTGGCAGAACAAAGCCAAAAATTTGCCATGCTGTAAGTTTCGAGTGTGAAAAAAATGTTGCAAGGAAGTCAAAAGTGTCGCACAGTAGACAAAAATGTTGCAGTAGATAAAAAAGTCGCCCAAAGACTGTAATGTATTTTGCTACAGAATAGTCGCTGTAACAAAAATTACGCCACAACAAAAATGTCGCCCAAAGACTTTAATGTGTTTCTCAGATTCTACTCCATCACTACTAATATGCATATTTAGATATGAGAAAAATTTAAAACAATTAATTAGTTAATTAGTTGTTGCAGTCAGTTGTCGAGAATTTTAAAGTAGCGTGATTTACTGTTGAACAGTTAAAAGGCTGATTCATAAAAATTATTGTCAAATGTGTCACAGATTAATACAATTTGAAATTATGTGAATTAATTGATCTCGGAAAAATTCACTATCATGATTACTCATGACAAGTCTCAGGGTTTTTTTTGTGCGCATTTTCCAAAATTCAGCCTAATCTTAGAATTCAGTGTAAGGCTGAATCTCAAACCAAATTTTGGATTCAATGCATCCCTACATCAAAGGTAAGAGATCATTTGCTATTACAGCTCCTCAAACATCACAACTCCTTTTCTATGAATCCATGTTTGCATTAATTAATGGAATAAACGAAGCTAAATGGGTTCGAGTCTACTCAATATATATAATATAATATGAATCCAAATAGCAGGAGATGGTTACTCTTTATGGAAACACCATATCATTTCTGTACTGGAAAATGCCAATTGCATTACAATTTCTTAATGTTTTTTGTTGTTTGAAAAAATTGTTGTTTTTGTTTGGACTGTGAAAAAACTCCCATTAACTCTAATGAATTTGGTGACGTTTCAGCAATATTTCGGTAATTGGCGAATGTTTCTGCAGTATCGCAACTTTTTCAGCCAAGTTTCACCCATGGAGACTTTTTTGTCAGAGCGACAATGTTGTCTTGGCATCTTTATTGTTGCAGGGAATTTTCTCTTGACAGATTTTTGCAAAAAAATGCCGAAATGAGGAATCCATGCCTGGCGAAAAAATTCGCTCAACACTAAGGGGCAAATTTACCTAGGGTCGAATATCGAGGTTTAATTAACCCTCGATATTCGACTGCCGAATTGAAATCCTTCGACTTCGAATATCGAAGTCGAAGGATTTAGCGCAATTCGTTCGATCGAAGGAATAATCGTTAAATTGAACGATTAAATCCTTTGAATCGAACGATTCAAAGGATTTTAATCCATCGATCGAAGGATTATCCTTCGATCAGAAAAACCTTGGAAAGCCTATGGGGACCTTCCCCATAGGCTAACATTGGCCTCGGTAGGTTTTAGGTGGCGAACTAGGGGTCGAAGTTTTTTTTAAAGAGACAGTGCTTAGACTATCGAATGGTCCGTCCGATTCGAAGTCGAAGGTCGAAGTAGCCCATTCGATGGTCGAAGTGGCCAAAAAAACATTTGAAATTCAAAGTTTTTTTCTTCTATTTTCCTCTATTCCTTCACTGGAGCTAAGTGAATGGGCCCCTAAGGGGCAAATTTACCTAGGGTCGAATATCGAGGGTTAATTAACCCTCGATATTCGACTGCCGAATTGAAATCCTTCGACTTCGAATATCGAAGGATTAGCGCAATTCGTTCTATCGAACGATCAAAGGAATAATCATTCGATCGAACGATTAAATCCTTCGAATCGAACGATTCGAAGGATTTTAATCCATCTATCGAAGGATTATCCTTCGATCAGAAAAACCTTGGAAAGCCTATGGGGACCTTCCCCATAGGCTAACATTGGCCTCGGTAGGTTTTAGGTGGCGAACTAGGGGGTCGAAGTTTTTTTTAAATAGACAGTACTTAGACTATCGAATGATCGAATAGTCAAACGATTTTTAGTTCGAATAGTTCGATTCGAAGTCCGAAGTCGAAGGTCGAAGTAGCCAAAAAAAACATTTGAAATTCGAAGTTTTTTTCCTCTATTTTCCTCTATTACTTCACTCGAGCTAAGTGAATGGGCCCCTAATTATTACAGAGAAAAAAAATTCTTGTAAAGGTTTGGTTTAGTTGGATATAATGGAGTCTGTGAGAGATGGCCATTCTGTAATTCTGAGCTTTCTAGATAATGTGTTTTATCTAGTGTATTTTATATGTGATGGGTGTCAAAAAGCTTGGAATTGAATTTGATCGAATTTGACTGTTTTTCACCATTTCTATTCTTATAATTCAAAAAAAAATGTCTTCATTCATGTCAGACACAGCAGAGAGATTTATCTATTTTGATTTATTTTGTTAGTTCTACATAAAATACTCTTTGACAAACATATGGCAGAAAACAGACGGTTCATGGAAATGAAACAATATGTGAATGTAGATGGAGTCACTTATGTTTTTAATTGAACTTTACTGTGTGTCATTGACGGAGCAGCAACACACACAAAAAAACACCTGTAAGTCATCCTTTTATTTTGAAATGAATAGGGAGAATAATCAATCAAAGGTCTTCGATTTATTTAGACTTGGGGTTTCGTGCTATTGACCGAGTTCTTTAAGGGCGCAATTTCAGCATATTGTTCAGCCAACTCTTTTGAACTTTAAAGCTTTTACAGGTATAACTGGATCAACAGAGTGAAATGAAGCCTGGAAATCACAGCTTGAATGGCCCATCCAAGTGAAGTCATGCAGAAAATGAAAGGTATCTGGCACAACAAGACTGTGGTCAGAGTGACATGACAAAGCACTGGAAAAGGGCAAAAGAGATGTGCAGAAAAAGAAAAGCCTCAATCATGGCTTCATGGGGAGATTTCTAGATAACAGAGCATGTAGAGACTGGAAAGAAAGTTCAGCTTTTCATTTAAGACTTTGATTGCAACCGAAAGTACAACAGATCTTGCTCTGCTCACTCTTCTCTATATCGTCTTTGAATTGGTGCCAAGAATGTCTCTGTGTTCTTCATTTTCATTACTCTAAATAATGCACTAACAGACTTTTTTTTTGTAACTTAAAAATAATAATATAATCCATTGTCTTTTTTTTTATTTGTGCAGTTTTTATTATATATCATATCCAATACGGCAACTTTATATTACATTATAAAGGCAGATGAGGAAGCATTAGACAAAACCATTTTAATGCAGAAGTTGTAATGACTCTCTCGCAAGGTTATCTGGTGATACTTCTCTGGCCTATCATTCAAGTATACAGGTTGGGGGTTTCGGAGTAATATTTATATTATAAGGGATAATGTACCCCCTACTGTAATGATAAGGATATTAGAAGTCACTGAGGGGTTGTTCTGTGACCATATTAAGGCACAAGGCTGCAGGCTGAGTTATACAGGGAACTCTGAGTATCACTCATGTATTATAAGGGATAATGTACCCCCTACTGTAAATGATAAGGATATTAGAAGTCACTGAGGGGTTGTTCTGTGACCATATAAAGGCACAAGGCTGCAGGCTGAGTTATACAGGGAACTCTGAGTATCACTCATGTATTATAAGGGATAATGTACCCTCTACTGTAAATTATAAGGATATTAGAAGTCACTGAGGGGTTGTTCTGTGACCATATAAAGGCACAAGGCTGCAGGCTGAGTTATACAGGGAACTCTGAGTATCACTCATGTATTATAAGGGATAATGTACCTCCTACTGTAAATGATAAGGATATTAGAAGTCACTGAGGGGTTGTTCTGTGACCATATAAAGGCACAAGGCTGCAGGCTGAGTTATACAGGGAACTCTGAGTATCACTCATGTATTATAAGGGATAATGTACCCCCTACTGTAAATGATAAGGATATTTAAAGTCGCAGAGAAGTTCTGTGACCATATAATGGCACAATATATTTTTCTGTATTCTTTATTGGCCAGACAGACAGCTGTATGAGATAAAGAGGATGTTGCTCATTACAGCTTCATTCAAAGGAGAAGGGGACATGAGACACAAGAGGGGTGATTTTTTTTCCACAGCATACACATGTTAGAGTACTAAGGGGTAGAGAGTCAAAGACCCGTGGGAACAATACATAGTTTCTTGAAAAAGGGGAAAAAGAAGCCCACCATACTTCGGCTTCTGCCTTCAAAGCATTTTATTGCAGCAGAGATGTGGCCACATCTCTGCTGCAATAAAATGCTTTGAAGGCAGAAGCCGAAATATGGTGGGCTTCTTTTTCCCCTTTTTCAAAAGATTACTGCGTTGGGCTTGAAGCAGCCTGGGATTGAATGCACCCTATAAATATCAAGTAAGTGGTGTGCCAAAGACAAACTGTTTTTTGTGCAATAAATAGTTACTATCTACTACAGACTCAATTTTAATCAAATAATTAAAAATTTTAAAGATAATTTCCCTTTCCCTGTGTAATAATAAAACAGTAACTTGTACTTGATCCCAACTAAGATATAATTAATCCTTATTGGAAGCAAAACCAGCCTATTGGGTTTGTTTAATGTTTGCAGGATTGTTTAGCAGACAAAGTATGGAACATTCCCTTATCCGGAACCCAGGTCCCCAACACTCTGGTTTACAGGTCCCATACCTTCATAATCAGCAGACATTGTTCCAGTTGGGAAAGGAAATTAGAGAAAGTTTTTGATACTAATTAATATACCATCCAATAATATGTGACTGCCCATAATTAAAGTAATAATACATGTAGGGACCCATAGGGTTAATGTGCCCCTATGGCTTTAAATCCCTACACTGCCTGATCTCCCTAGTTTCTGGGCAGATACCCATGTAGCTAGCTGTAATTTACATATCCCAGTTATTGGCCAAGAGGTGTTGTGACCCCTTCCGGTCACACTTTGGTATAGTGAGTGAGAAGGGGTGGAGCTTCTTCCTTGGCTTCTGGTTGCTGATCCAGCTGGATGTTTCCAGGGAGCCTGGGTACAACAAGGCCCAGTAAAGCCAATTTGCCCTAGAGGGACCTGAACCTCTAGTGTGGAAGTCGGGATGCAGGGACCCCAAGAATGACGCTAGTGAGTGTCAGGAATATAATTGTTATAGACTCTCTATGAGAGTGAGACAGTGAGGCAAGAGAGAAAGAGCAGCTTTGTGCTCCATCAAGGAGGTGTAACAGGGAGTAGCTTCCCAGGCTGTAAGATTTGCCTTCAGTGAAGGGACACAGTGGATAGGGTGTGAGGCTTTAGCTTCTCCCCCCTGACCCCTCCACTGGGTGAGATCCAGACCACATGTGAGGTATTTCTGCCTGAAGGTGCTGTACTGCCTTCACTACATCCTCAGGGAATGCACCTGCATTTGCCTCTGATATACTGTCTGACACGTGTGCCTATATATTCTGCATATGCCTCTCTACTGATATAAGTTACCTGTGGATCATTTGTCTCTGAAAATAAAAGTTATTTTGTTCTGTTTGATTTGCAAGAACCTCCTGGCACCCATTTCTTTATTGGTTAAAGCACAGTAGCCTGTGGGAGTTGTAGTTGCATTACACCACACCTTCATTTCTTGCACTTTTTGAAGGCCCTGCCTCCAGTGTAACCGATGCTCTAGTTTACTAGCTGGATGTTAACCCCCTTGGCCTGTATAGCATAAAAACATGTTACATACATATAAAAATTGGTCAAAATTACTTTATAAATATTTGCAATGTTGCCTGCCCATCACTTTTCGGAATCCTTCCTTTCCCTTTTTAAGCCCAGAGAGTGACAGCAAGTTATCATCTATGCAGGCGTCAATTTTGGTGCCATTTGTAGCAGACACATGATATTTCTCACTTCAAATTCCAAATGAAACAGACTTCTGCCAATTCCACTGAAGGATACAACGGAATTCCCAGTGTACATACGACTCCCAAACTCTTTTCTATACTTGCTGTGAGTGAAATTAACTATCACATTTGATTTCAGCCATGGCCTACGCAGCAATGCTTCTCTCCAGATGATCAATATTAATAGGAATCCAGATCCATAAATGAAATACAAGCGGGTGTTTAAGTTTTCTAAAGGCATTTACAGAGCATAACAGATAACCAGACAAATATATATAAGTGGGAAAAAGGATTGTTAATAAAGAGATGTTATATAAGGTAATTTTTCCTGTTGCTTTATTGCTCCAAGCTTCTATGAAGGTGTTATTACTTTATCTTGTAGATTATCCGTTGCCTAAACTGCCATAGCTTCTCAGGCTGGCTGCAACTAAACTTATATAACCCCCTCCATAATATCAAAGTCCCAATATTCCAGTATTGTTATTTAAAGGAGAACTAAAGCCTAACTAAAGAAGTAGGTAGAAATGTTGTACATGATGTTTTGTGCTTCTGTACCAGCCCAAGGCAACCACAGCCCTTTAGCAGTAAAGATCTGTGTCTCCAAAGATGCCCCAGTAGCTCCCCATCTTCTTTTCTGCTGATTCACTGATTCACATGCTCTGTGGTGCTGTCACTTACTGAGCTTAGGGACCCACTCACAATATACAGTACACATAGAATAGAAATGTCACAATATAAGGCTGATTAGTAATTAATACACATAATTATAAAAAGAAAAACACTTTCTAACACTTTTTAGCATTATAGTTTGCAGCACTGATGTGAGCCAGTGCCTTGTCTAAAAAATAACTGCAATCTAATGTAGGGGATCCAATGAGCAGCCTTCCCTACTGTGAGGAACTGCCCGAAGTGAAACCTTTGGCTGATATTAGGGGTCTATGAAGGGAAGTTTTTTTTCCTTTTTGGACTTCACTATACGAAGGGGTGAATGTTGAGGAAAGCTTAAGTAGGTAGCAGCCAAGAATTTTTTACATCTTGGCTAAAGTTGGGGGTACGTTTCCCACCATTGGGTTTTCCATATTTATCAAAATTCTAGACTGCGTTAAATGTGAAGAGAAAAAAAATGTGATTGGAGGATTTTATATTTTTGTCCATGGTTGACATTTTTTTTTAATTAATACTACTTAAATATTGAAAATACTCTTCTGATTGTCTTCTATAGCATCTCAACAGGTTTTAGGTAGTGATGAGCAATTTTTTTTTTGCCAGGCATGGATTCATGGTGAATTTTTGCAACAACAAATGATTCAGTTAAACTTATGCAGGAACTTGTAAATGTATTCAGACCCTTGATCAGTTCTTTTATTAACTGAACAATAATTGCAATTTTGTGCTCTGCAATTTTTTTATGTGAATTTTTTTATTGTAAAAAAAAATCATAAGACAAATACGGTGTAAGAAAAAAAATATATAAATATTTGTATAACTTTTCAATACCCTTTCGTTATTTAAAGAGCCATGTTTTGCAGAATAAATAATTTATAGTCTTTTTGGATAAGGAAGACGTCTGCCTTCTCATATTTCAACAGGCAGATTTGCTCCAGACTTTCAGATTAATTGCATGAAGTTTGTCCACCTCCTTTTTTCAAACTATGTCTTGGATTTTGAATTGGAACCATCACGACTGTGACTGGAATTTGCTCTTGAGCTACTTCAATGTTACTCTGACCAGTGTTTGAGCTCATTGTCGTTCTACAAGATGACATTTTGGCAAGCTTAAGGGGTCTATTTATTAAGGGGCCAATTCACCAAGCTCGAGTGAAGGATTCAAAGTAAAAAAACTTCAAATTTCGAAGTGTTTTTTGGGCTACTTCGACCATCGAATGGGCTACTTCGACCATCGAATGGGCTACTTCGACCTTCGACTTCAACTACGACTTCGAATCGAAGGATTCGAAATAAAAATCGTTCGACTATTCGACTATTCGATAGTCGAAGTACTGTCTCTTTAAGAAAAAACTTCGACCCCCTAGTTCGCCATCTAAAGCCTACCGAACTCAATGTTAGCCTATGGGGAAGGTCCCCATAGGCTTGCCTACGTTTTTTTGGTCGAAGGATATTCCTTCGATCATTGGATTAAAATCCTTCGAATCGTTTGATTCGAAGGATTTAATCGTTCGATCGAAGGATTATTCCTTTGATCGTTCGATCGAAGGATTATTCCTTTAATCGTTCAATCGAAGTATTTGTGCTAAAATCCTTCGACTTCGATATTCGAAGTCAAAGGATTTTAATTCCCAGTCGAATATCGAGGGTTAATTAACCCTCGATATTCGACCCTTGGTGAATCGGCCCCCAAATGTCGAGTTTCTCTGGTCAAGTTTTTTTAATAAAATATCGAATTTTTAGAGAAAAATACAGAATTTTTAGAAATTATGGGGTCCATGTAAGCTTACCTGGTGGTTCGGTGGGGCAGCAATGGGGACACCTGCCACCAGGCCTAGACTGATAATCTGTGGGTTCTGGCAAATGCCAGAGGGGCTGCTATAAGGTGCCATAGAAAGTCACTATTTAGTGGGCTGGTGGGGGCTGATTGGGCCTCTGTGTCTCAGGGCCTATTTTAATTCTCAGTCCAGACCTGCTTGCCACTGCCATTATGGGAATGCCCACAGTCTGTTCTTTTGTGCCAAATCTGTGCACGGATGTTCGTTTCCTCTATACGTTCATGTGTAAGTGACTTCATGTGCAGATGACTATATACCGACACACCAGTTGTATTGTAGTATGGGACCTGTTATCCAGAATACTAGGGACCTGGGGTTTTCTGGATATGGGATCTTTCCATAATTTGGATGTTCATACCTCAAGTCTACTAGAAAATCATGTAGACATTAACTAAACCCAATAGGCTGGTGTTACTTGATGATGATTAGTTACTGCTTTATTATCACAGAGATTGAAAATTTCCATTATTTGGATATAACCGAATCAATGAGAGCCAGCTTTTCAATAATGTTGGGCTTTCTGGATAACGGGTTTCTGGATAACAGATTCCATACCTGCACTAAGCATTGCTGCATCACAGAACTGGGGTTGAAACTATGGCAAGTGTTTTTTTATATGTAAATTTCATATGTTCCACTTATATCTGAGTTTCCTTTTTTTTATCTCTAGTCTACAAAATGGCTTTTTAGCATATTTTATTAGGACCCTAGTGAGTCATTGTGTGACTGTGGGAAATTAGAAAAGCTCCAGGTGAGCAGCTACTGATGTGGAAGTCTAAACATTTTCTGTACAATGTTGACTAATATATCAGAAAAGCAATGTTTATAGTTTATGTGCAAAACAAAAAAAAAACAAACAAATATACAATATTTTCCAGCCTATATTTAAAATGTGTTACATTTCTATTGACTTGAAACTCACTCATCTAAATGCAGGAAGCAAGTTTTCGCTCTTCTCATTAAGATCACGCATCTCAATTTGTGCCGAGCTTATCTCTGCCGAACAGAGCGGGGTGAGCAGAACTATTTGTAGCAGTTCAAAGACAGACTTCTTTTATTTTTGTTGTTTTTTTTGTTTAACATAAATAGAATTAGAAAGGTCAGACAGTTTTGATTAGCATTTAGAATGCTGCTGATTTTTAACGAAAGAACTGCCTTAAATTAAACTTCTCACCAAAAAAAGCATCCCAGCCATGTACATGACCACTTTTATTATTATTTTTTATTATTTATTCTGCTGTAAAAATGTTGGTATGGGACCTGTTATCCAGAATGCTCGGGACCTGGGGTTTTCCGGATAACAGATCTTTCCGTAATTTGGGTCTTCATGCCTTAAGTCTACTAGAAATTAATTTAAACATTAAATAAACCCAATAGGCTGGTTTTGCTTCCAATAAGGATTAATTATATCTTAGTTGGGATCAAGTACAAGCGACTGTTTTATTATTACACAGAAAAAGGAAATCATTTTTAAAAATTTGGATTATTTGGATAAAATGGAGTCTATGGGAGACAGCCATTCTGTAATTCGGAACTTTCTGGATATCGGGTTTCCGGATAAGGGATCCTATACCTGTACATGTAAACATTCCATTGATGGGATACTGACTTTACTTAAAAAAACAGAAATTTGGAAGTACAACCTGCAACATATGTAGGGTGTCCCAAACGTAGAACTAACACCAAGGTCACTACTAATTCTTCAACCTATAACCGCCATCTTTCACTTAGGGAGGAGCACTCCACTATGTATTTTGCCGGGTCTTAAAGTGAGAGGACCAAGGGGAGAGGTCTGGACAGACAAGGGGACTGAACGTGTACTAGAAGGACGGCGAACAAGGAATGTGGTTGAAGGACAGGCCAAGTCAATACCAATCAGGTAGTGCAGTATAGAATCAGTGGTCGAGAGTGTAGTTGGGGTCACAGGCCAGGTCAGAACCAAGAGTATTGGGGTACATAGAAAATATCCACGAGAGTGGTCAATAAATGGGAAGAGGTCAGGGAGCAAACTAGAAATGGTACGGGGACAGGCAAAATCAGGAACAGGCAAGACAAACTAGAAATCACACCCAGGAACTATGAAAGTTGGGCAGTGTGTATTTGGCCGCGGCAAAATCAGGAACAGGCAAGACAAACTAGAAATCACACCCAGGAACTATGAAAGTTGGGCAGTGTGTATTTGGCCGCGGCCCCTTTAAATATTTGAATTGCATGCCAATGCACGTTAACGTCAGACACATCGATCACCCTCATTCATAGACCGGTGCATGAGGGGAGCAGACACGACTGGTGTGCCAGCCGCTCCACCACTGGACAACCAGGTATTCTCACACAACCATCAGAACATTCCCAGTGATGAGGAATTTTCATCTATACAATCCGACAACAACTACACATGATGACTATATTTAATTTACATAGCACAAAAATCTAAGCAACAATTTAGAGTAGAAATAGAAGTATCAATACAAAGGAATATTTCTATGAAGGTTTTCATTTATCCAGGTCATGGTATAACTAGTAGATGTAAATCTAGAGCATCTAGACTTGCTCCACAAGTCTTAACATAAGCAAATGTACGTTATTCCTAAAAAAGCAAAGCAAGCCATCTCTATAGGGCATTGTACTCTACCTGACACATTGCATGCTCATGTTTGGCACTTCATCAATGTCTGATTTTAGTTTTATTTTTGCCATGGTTGGATTGAGACTATTCTGAATACAAATTGTTTCAGTTGAAGTGAATTAGAGATGAAAACCTGGTTGGGGTGCATTCCAGTAGTTGAGCTACACAATATTCCGGCTGATTGACAGGACATTGACATCAGTGAGGTGACTCTGGTTCAGTTTTATGTGTAGTGTTTCATGTACTGGGCACACACAAACACATTAGGATCAATTCCTTCAGGAGGCAAATAACTTTCCTGTATATTTTTGGAGGAAACATGAAAACATCTAAGCTATGGTCCTGTGTTTGAGAAACTGCGGCAAAATTGTCATGGAGACAAAAAAGTTGCCATAAGAAAAAAAAACATTTTGACAAAAAGTCGCCAAGAAAAAAAGTGGCCACAAGAAAAATCACCCTTTGACTTTAATTCATTTATTGACTTCAAATTGTGTTGTAAATGTTTGCTGTTTTGCAATTTTTTTTAGCATTTTGCAAACTTTTAAGTGAAGCAAAACGGGACAGGTTCTCTCCTCCTGTGATACTCCTGCAATTGCATCTGATGTGTTATAATGAATACAATCTCTCTTGATTTTTCATGCAAATTGAGTACAATTTGCATCTATCATTTTCAGAGTGGGGGTTTTGTCACTTCCAAAAAATTTTATTTGCATTCACTGATAGGGTGGTCACTTTTGTTCTGAAAGAATACTGCTCTTTTATTTCAGGGTCAGTGGTGACATCACATGGGGGTAGGGAAAGGGGAATGTGCTGGGCAGGATAAAGGGCGGATCCTTTGCAGACTTCTCAATATAAGAGGTAATTGGGCAGCGAAAAGATCAGGGAAGGGAGGCATTTATGGAATATTACAAATTTATCAGCAAGTATTTTGCTGCTATTTCTGCCCTAGCTGGGTCAATCAAATTCCATCCGGGTAGCAAACTTATTCATTGAGAACAAGTAAAGTGTGCCTTTTAATGCAACTCGCTGTGGGATATCTGGTGTCACCGCGAGATCCATGGTTGTGGTAACGCCAGGGTTCCTCATCATCAATGCAGTACAGAAATACAATGGGAGGAAATTACCTTAATAAACTGCACCACACAGTTAAAGGGGCATTTAATTCTCTGTGAACAAACTTGTAAAAGTGATTCAACAGCAACTCTAAAAATTCTAAACACAACTTGCTTCTAATTTTCTTCAAAATGTCTGAACAATGGTGTTTGCACCGGTTGCAATTGCTGCAGACACAACTAGGAAGGCAGTCCTAATTATATTGGAAATTGGGGAGAAATGCTGCATTATGGATAAAAAAACCCATGACCATTTCCATTTAGATATGCATTTACACACCATATATGTATTCATAAGTTCATTGCAAAATAAATTAGTGCAAAAATATTTGGAGTTTTTTTAAAGTGACTCTTAGGGAAAATAAGTCAGAAAGTCAAGATTTATCTGACCTTTCCTTACCTCCCGTATTTAATTTTATAATTTTCCTTGGAAAGAACAATAGTTTGTTTCTTTTTTTTTATGAGAGCGAGCCAACAACACAAAAATGGCATTTGAAAAGTAGCGCAGGGCTTAAAATCGACACATAAAACACATTCAAGACAGCATCTGTCAGCAATTACCTTGTCAAAATGAGAGACATCTATCAGAATATTAATGGCTAAGATTAGAGTTTCAATTAGTTGGGCGTCATAAATAAAGTATTTTGGAGAGGGACCATAAGGCATTGTTAAAACTCACATTTAACACCAAGAGCTAGAAGGGCATTTCTACATAAACTGTGAATAATATATTTTTTTTTCTTCTTTTTATTCATTTTTTTTATCTCATATTGGCCTGTCCTTTGGGAATATAATTTGAAAGTTCAGGATCCCATCTCTCTACCAATGTCAGATGGGCCCTTGGTTAACCAAAAAGAACTGTTCCTCTATACCAAAGTGTTCTTTAATATGTGGTTTCCCTCAGGGAGCCCTCCTGATGGCAAATGCCACGTCTCCCATGCCCTAAAGTGATTAGTGAGATCTATACAAACATTATAAAATAGCAGTACAGGCCTGTTATCCAGAATACTCAGGACCTAGGGTTTTCTGGATAACAGATCCTTCTTTGATTTGGATCTTTGTATATTAAGTCTACTAAAAAAAAAAAGATGTCAGCACTAAGAGGCTGATTCATGAATGACTGTAGAATGCGCATTTCTCCAAATCGTAGTTTTTAGCTCAAACTAATAGATTTTTTGCATAGTTTTTTTTATTTTTTTTTAAATTATTTATCAAGTGTAAAAAACATAAAATCTACAAATACAAAAGTACTGTGAGTAAAAGCTAGTCAGTGTAAGTTTCCTTTCTTTTTTTCCAAAGATCAACCTTTCATTCATGGTTGTAGAGGTTTTCGGAGATCAAAATGTTCATTGTTGTACACATTTTTCATACGTTCGTGAAAAAATTTGTGGTTTTCAGAATTTTTGGAAGCTATTTTCATCATAGTTTTTGTATTTGGATCTTTAATAACTTTCATGGCATTCGTGGTTTTAGAGAAAAAGAGTTTATTCTTGGTTTCAGAAACGTCTAAAACTACTAAAATTCGACCTTCAATAAATAGGCCTCTAAATAAACCCAATAGGCTGGTTTTGCTTCCAATAATGATTAATCATATCTTAGTTTTGATCAAGTACAAGCTACTGTTTTATTATTACACAGAAAAAAGAAATAGTTTTAAATAATATTTGGAAATAATAGAGTCGATGGGAGACGGCCGTTCTGAGCTTTCTGTATAATGGCTTTCCCATGCCTGTTTATAACTAAACATATCAACCCTTATTTCGGGTGCTGAATCGTTATTTTTGCTTTATTGCAATTATTATCCATTAACTTCCACTGAAATCATTGTGCATCTGTTAAATGTGAATGAATTTGCATTCAAATTCAAATTTCTTATCCACTTTGTCCTTGTCAAGTGAATACTGTATAATTCACATTTAATTCTCTCCTTAGCGTTGTTTTGGAAGTTACCTATCAAACTTCTTTAAAAAGTTTAAAAAAAAACACAATTCTTGCCGGAGGCGTCTCTCATGAAATTATTCTGTGCAAAACCACTGAACGCACATGGAAGTGGAAATAAGTATTTATTGGACAGCCGTGCTGAGATTGATATTAACAGCAGCCTTGTTTGTTTATCATGTCACTTTCGGCCTGGACAGGCCAATGCCTCGTTTTATGAACAATCTGTCACAGAGTCTTGCATCTTTTAACTTTCGTTTTCCTTCAGCAACTCCCAATCTAGTTCTCTTCTCTTTTAGGTAGATCTCAATGTCATTCTAAAGTTACAGCCTTTTCTGTTAGACCTTTCTGAAGACACAGTTCTGAATTTCTTAATGTCATCTCACAGACTTCATCAAAGTAATTCTAAATCCTGTAATCAGGCACCTCAAAGCAGCGTTTTTATGAGTCTTTCTCGTGGCATTGCTCTGTTTCATATTTTGACAGCAGACCAACTGCAAAATGCTTCGTACAACTCTTTGCTTAAAAATGATGGGCATATCTCAAAGGGAAAATCCATTCTACCCTCTTCCTGTATAATTTTGCATTTTGTGGCTATATGTTTTACATAAATTATTTTCCCTTATTGTATTTTGTAAAGAAAGGGTATTATTTTGCTGTTGTTGTGTTATTTTAGATGTATGTGAAAATGCCAAATTGTGCCAATGTCAAAGGCACTCAAAAATGAAAATAAAAATTCTAATAAAAACTTGGCAATGACAAGGACTAGAAAAACAGTAGCTAAGTGGGTAGCACCTCTACCTTGCAGTGGGATCCGGAGTATGGTTTCAGTTGCAAGCAGTCTGTACAGTATGTTCTCTCTGTCTCACACTCCAAAAACATACAGGCAGGTCAACTGGCTTCTGATAGTCCCTATCTTCTGATTGACCCTAATGTGAGTGAATAATATAGGACTTTAGATTGCAAGTTCCACTTACATTACTGTAGGAACCCATAGGTTTAATATGACTATTTGGCTTTAAATTCCTACCCGTCCTCCTTTTCCCTAGTTACTGGGAAAAAGTTCTAGTTTACTTTCACCTATCCAGTAATTGGCCAACAGGTGTAATGACCACTTCCTACCACACTTTAATATAGTGTTTGGAAATGGGTGGATCTTCCTCTTTGGCTGCTAGTGTGCTAACTATTTGGATGGGCCCATTGAGCCTGGGTACACCAAGGCCCAGTAAAGCCATTGCCCTAAAGGGACCAGTGCCTTTAGTGTCTGAGTCGGGGACCAGGGAACCCACGTGATCGAGGTTAGGTAGAGACAAGGTTATATCTGTTATAGACTCTCTAGGAGAGTGAAATAGAGAGTACAGATAGTAAGAGCAGCTTTGTGCTCCATCAAGGATCTGTAGCAGGGAGTAGCTTCCCAAGGCTCCTAGTTTACCTTCAGTGAATGGACCACAGTGGATAGGGTGCCAGGCTTAGACTTCTTCTCCCTGACCACTATGCTGGGTGGGACCTGGACCACTTCAAGGTACATCTGCCTGGGATTCCTAATACTACTTTACTACAATCCCTATCGGAGTCACATTCCTCAGCTGTATCATCCTTCATCCTTTGCCTTTCTCAGCACTGCTAATACCATTGCATATACCTCATATGACTGTAAGTAATCCTGAGGTCATTTGTCTTGTACAAATAAACTGCTACTCTTTTGTTTCATCATAAGAATCTCCTGGGCACCATTTTTTCCTATTTTTATTGCAAACTAGCCTGAGGGTTGTAGTTGCACTACATCATTCCTGAAATCTTCCACTTAGCGAAGGCCCTAGCCTGAAGTGTCGAGTCACATGTAACCCATGCTGCCTTCACCAGCTGGACTTTAACCCCTTTTTTTGTTCTCCTAGCCAAATTAGTGTTAAATTTTTTGCACATATACCGTTAAAATTGTTTGTATATATATGAGGAAAGACTGTCCACGTTCAGGTTGTTCAAGCTGGTGAAGAGCCACTTAAGGGGTCATATGATAACTATGTATAAATATATAAGGAGATCATATAATAATCTCTGTAATGATTTATTTACCAATAGGTCTTTCCAGTTTACATGTTGTCACCCATTCCGATTAGAAGAAAGGAGGTTCAGACTAAATATT
Organism: Xenopus laevis; assembly: GCF_017654675.1. Lineage (NCBI taxonomy): Eukaryota > Metazoa > Chordata > Amphibia > Anura > Pipidae > Xenopus > Xenopus laevis. The sequence goes on along the minus strand of NC_054372.1, from coordinate 196,736,830 downwards.
TGGAGGTTTTTTTACTGTCTTTTACTGTCAGTCAGTCATGCTGACTGGTACATTAGATAGCTGTAAGAAGGGGTTGGATGATGTTTAGCAAGTGAGGGAATACAGGGATATGGGAGATAGCTCATAGTACAAGTTGATCCAGGGACTGGTCCCATTGCTAGATTTAAATGGGGTTTTCTCCTTCTTCTGGATCAACTAGCAGTTAGGCAGGTTGTATATAGATTTTAAACTTATTATGTTACTATTTTACTATGTTACAATGTTGTGACTGTTTTGTTAAGAGGAGCTTTTTTTACAGACAGATTATCTGTGCACTAGTAACTTTACAGGAGTATCTTCAATATCCCTGTTGTGTGATGAAAACAATAGACAAGAATTATTTTTGGTACAAGCTCTATTCTTTGAGCTCATGTTGAACATGGGGCTCTAGTGCTTGGAGGGGAGGAAGTTCCTAAGAGATGAGAAAATCAATGACATTTTTATTGACAACTTTATTTGCATTAATTCAAAGGCATCTCTATATGAGTTTGCACACTCAAAAAACACAATTTAGAAGACAAGAGTGGTATACTTGAAAAATGCTTTACTTTTTATACAGAAAAAAATCTCACAAACAATGCCATAAGTATACCACTTATGTCTTCTAAATTGTGTTTTTTGAGCGTGCGAACCTATAGACAAATTGCATAGTTGTATGTTACCTTATGTAGGGGTAACTTTTGGTTTCTGCACCTCTTATACTATGATCTAGAATATTTACCAATTTGGTGTGCCCTCCGTCTACTGTTAACTCTGCATCTCTACATGAGCACAGTCTTTAAAAAATAATAAGCAATAATTGTATGCCACATAAAAATAAATACCTTATGAAACTGCAGTTCATAGATACTATCCCTCTGTGGGACTTTCTCATTGTGCATATTCACAATAAATATTGATATTTACTTTCATTCAAGACTAATTTGCTTTGTGAACTTCCCCCCGATAGCGCTTTGTTGGTTGTGGTTTCTTCCCACTAGACCTCACCAACATCTTTGTTATGATGCCTCGATATTCATCAGCAAGTTGAACATTTTCTTCATGTGTCTCCTGCCCAACATTACCCTATGTCCTGCCTCATCTCACAGATGTCTTTCTTCTCATCATAGTAATCTACATAAACTGAACCTACCTGGGATGCTGAAGTGAAAGAAAATGGTTTGAGTTGAATTTTTATCCAAGTATATATTTTTTTTTTTTTCAGTAGAAACCTGTAAAAAAATAGACATTTCTTTGGGTTTTAGAAGTAAAAATTGATGACATTTGCCTGCAAAAGATAAATATATATATCGTTACTAGTATTAGAAAGCAGGAACAGAAATAGCTCTGTACTTTTTTCCCATCATGCTGAAAATTGTTCCGTTTTACACAGAGCTATACTTGGGATTGAGATACTTCCATGTTTATCTGTATTTTACCAAAAGTAAATATAAATGACTGCCCATTACATTTCACTTCAACATTTCAATGACAGAAATCTGTAATAGGGAAACAGTCTGGAAAGTAATTTGATATGTAATACACTGAGAGGAATGTCATATCTTCTATTACATTTTATGGCATGTTGAGAAAAATCATAAACAGCAGAGATCCTTGGTAATGTACAAAGTTCCATTAGTACTTTTAGAAAGAAATATGTTCTATTTGAATAATACAGCCAGTTTGCACATTACATGATGCCTGTGTCAGGATCAGCCTCGATCAGCCTTTACACTGTCCAGGACTCTTGCACTTACCAAGTGAGCCACATGAGGCTCTTGGGGCTGGTTCTGACCTTGTTGTTGTTGTTCCTGTATATCTGCCTGTTCCCAGTATGTCTCCTCCCTGTTCTCCACCCACCTCATTTCCTTCATGTGTCTCCCATTCCTAATCGCCATCCCATTATAAAGGGATCAGCGCTGAGTCATTGAATGTGTTTTGTTTGTTCCTGGATGACCTACGTTCCTTGTTCTTGTATTCCTGAAATCCTTGTTCCAGGGTTCTTGTTCCAGCATTCCTTGTCCTCCTGATTTCCTGGTAATGACTTTGTATTTGATTTTTGGCCTGTTCCTGTTATCTTCTGTTGCCATTAAACCTGCAATTCACTATGTCATCTCCAATTGTTTATGGCTAACCCCCTTGGCTTCCACCATACCCACTACAAGTGTGTGTCAGGGAAGCGGGAGTTCCCTCTGGGGAGTTGTCCGGATATAGGAGGAAGCCCCTCAGGAGGGATCCTGGGGGGCCTCAGGACCACCGGGACAAGGCCGGGACAAGGCTTCTGGGGCTTCTGGGGAAACTTGGCGTGAAAATCCCTCACCAGACGAGGAGCGTGAACATCACGGTGTCCTTCCCAGGAGCATTCTTCAGGACCAAAGCCCCTCCACTGAATGAGGTACTGAAGGGACCCTCTGGAGATCCTGGAGTCTAAGATTTTCTCCACCTCGTACTCGAGTTGACCCTCCACAGAGATGGCAGGAGGAGGAGATTGACCGCCAGAGAACCGGTTGGTGATGGCAGGTTTCACCAGAGACACGTGGAACACGTTGGGGATTCTCATCTCTGGTGGAAGCTGAAGTCTGACAGCCACAGGGTTGATTATCTCCAAGATGGGAAATGGACCCACGAATTTTGGACCCAACTTGGGAGATGGTATCTTCAACCGGATATTCCTGGAAGAGAGCCAGACATTATCACCCACCTTGTAGGGAGGAGAGGATCTTCGACGACGATCCGCGAAAGTCTTATGAACAAGAGCGCTCTTCTCTAGGTTCAACTTGGTAGCAGCCCAAATAGCAGACATATGGGCTGCGGAATCGTCAGCAGCCGGGACGTCAGATAGTACAAAGTCTTGGGGAAAAGCTTGAGGATGCTGCCCATACACCGACATGAACGGAGATCTTCCTGTAGAGGAATGACAAGCATTATTATGAGTGAATTCCGCCCATGGGAGGAGATCAGACCAGTCATCCTGGCAGAGGGATACGTGGTTCCTCAGGAACTGTTCCAGGGCTTGGTTGACACGTTCAGCTGCCCCATTCGTCTGCGGATGGTATGCAGATGAAAACTGAAGAACAATTCCCAGGTCCTTGCATAGGGAACGCCAGAATTTGGCAGTAAACTGGGTGCCTCTATCGGAGACGATCTCCACCGGGAAACCATGCAGGCGGAAGATGTACTGGATAAATAACTGGGACAACTCCACCGCAGAGGGCAACTTCTTCAAAGGGATGAAATGGGCCATTTTGGAGAATCGATCAATGACAACCCAGATCACAGTGTTCCCACAAGAGGGAGGAAGTTCGACAATGAAGTCCATGGACAGGTGGGTCCAGGGACGGGAAGGAACCGGCAAAGGCTGTAGTAACCCACTGGGGCGAGAGTGGCTTGACTTAGATGTGGCACAAACATTACAAGCAGCAACAAAGTCCTTCACATCTTTGCGGATATCAGGCCACCAAACCAGGCGTCGTAAGAGTTCAAGAGTCTTAGCTGGGCCAGGATGTCCGGCTTGCCTGGAGCAATGGGTCTGTTGCAGGATAGGCAGACGCAGCTCAGGAGGAACAAATGCCATTCCAATGGGTGTATCAGAAGGAGCAGAAGACTGACCAGCAAGGATTTGGTCGGCAAACTGTGGATACAGGGAGGCAATAATCTTGATTGGAGGAATGATTGGCTCTTGTCTCTCAGGAGAGCGGTCCACCGGAGTGAAGCTACGAGACAAGGCATCGGCCTTCTGATTCTTGGAGCCTGGGCGATAAGACAAGATAAAATTAAATCGAGAGAAGAAGAGAGCCCACCTTGCTTGTCTGGGGTTTAGCCTCTTGAGGGACTGGATGAACTCGAGATTCTTATGATCGGTGTAGATCTGAACAGGAATCAGAGAACCCTCCAGGAGGTGACACCGCTCTTCAAGGGCAAGTTTGACAGCCAAGAGTTCTCGGTTCCCGACATCGTAGTTCTGCTCTGCGGACGAGAACTTCTTGGAAAAATAAGCACAGGGATGCAACTTCCCATCAGCGGGGTGTCTCTGGGACAGGATGGCTCCAGCTCCGACTTCAGAAACATCAACTTCGATGCAGAAGGGTAGTTCAGGATTGGGGTGTCGGAGGACAGAAGCGGACGTGAAGGCCTCTTTCAAGGACTGAAAAGCTTCAATGGCAGATGGAGGCCACAAGCTGGGTTTACCCCCTTTCCGGATGAGAGCCAGGATAGGTGCAATGCGGGAAGAGAACCCCCGGATGAACTGCCGATAATAGTTAGCAAATCCGATAAATCTCTGGATTGCCTTGGTACTCAGCGGGATAGGCCACTCCTGGATGGCAGACACTTTCACGGGATCCATCTCAAATCCCTCAGGAGAGATAATGTATCCTAGGAAGGGGATCTTGGACACTTCGAAGACGCACTTCTCCAACTTGGCGAAGAGAGAGTTCTTCCTCAGACGAGAGAGTACCTCCTTCACCTGGGAGCGATGGCTTTCTAGGTCTTTAGAAAAGATCAGGATGTCGTCCAGGTACACGACTACGAACCTTCCTAGGAGATCCCGGAACACATCGTTAACAAACTCCTGGAAGACGGCAGGGGCATTGCAAAGGCCGAAGGGCATAACGAGATATTCATAGTGCCCGTCACGAGTGTTGAAAGCCGTCTTCCATTCATCACCCTCACGGATGCGAATGAGGTTGTACGCCCCCCGGAGATCCAACTTAGAGAATATCTTCGCCCCCTTCAGCTGGTCGAAGAGCTCTACGATCAAGGGCAGAGGGTACCTGTTTTTTACAGTGATTTTATTCAGGCCCCGGTAATCTATACATGGCCGAAGACCTCCGTCCTTCTTCTCCACGAAGAAGAACCCAGCCCCTGCAGGAGAGGTAGAAGGGCGGATAAACCCCCGCTGGAGATTTTCTTGGATGTATTCCTTCATTGCAGTAGTCTCAGCAGGAGAGAGAGGGTAAGTGCGGCCTCTGGGGGGCATGGCTCCTGGCAGGAGTTCGACAGGACAGTCGTAGGAGCGATGTGGAGGAAGGAATTCCGCAGACTTCTTACAGAATACATCGGAGAATTCCTTATAACAGGAGGGAAGAGACTTTAACTCGGTTGAGGAGATAGTTACCTTCTTGAGGGGTTTAGCAGGAAGGCAATGCTGTAAGCAGAATGGGCTCCAACGAGAAACCTGCCCTGTGGACCAGTCTATGGTGGGATTGTGCAGGCGCAGCCAGGGGAGACCCAAAACAACTGGAACAGCGGGACAAGAGATAATAAGGAACGAAAGTCTCTCTTTATGCAGGGCCCCAACCTGCACAGGTAGTTCGCCAGTGGTCATCGTGAGTACAGACTCCAGGGGTTTATCATCTATGGCGACGATCCGCATAGGAGAATGCAAAGGAAATAAGGGAATTCCCATGTACTTAGCAAAGAGAGCGTCCATGAAGTTACCCCCGGCTCCGGAATCGATGAAAGCATTCCCGAAGATGGTTTTATCAGTCAGACGAATCTGGAAGGGAAGGAGAAACCTGTGTGAGTTTTCTTGGGTCTTCTCCTGAAACCAATCTCGAGACTTTTGAGTAGTGCCCCCTACATGAGTTACCATAGACATACCTCGGGGTACAAAACTCTTAGCCTTTGCAGGACAGGCATTGGCAAAGTGGGAATGTCCGCCACAATACAGACACAGGCCTGACATCCGTCTGCGGAGTCTTTCTTGTTCAGTGAGGCGAGTTCTTCCCACTTGCATGGGTTCCTCCTGGAGAGAAATGGATGCTTGGGCAGGCGGAGTGACAGGAGCCTGCAGGAGAGGCCTCTGGAAGCGGGGTGCCAACAAGGGTTGAAACTTCCTGACACGATCTCTCAGGGTTTGATGCTCTCTCAGAAGAGTGTCCACCTTAACAGCCAAGGCGATAAGGTCCTCAACTTGCGTGGGTAATTCCCGGGAGACCAGGTCATCTTTGATGCGGAGGGAGAGACCATTATAAAATGCAGTATGGTATGCGTCGTTGTTCCAACGAGTCTCAGCAGCAAGTGTACGGAATTCAATAGGATACTCCGCTACACTGCGACTCCCTTGGCGGATTTGGAACAGACGGGAAGCAGCGGATGTCACCCGGCCGGGAGCATCGAAAACGATCCGAAATTCTTTGAGGAATGCTTCCGCGTCATCCATCAGTGGGGACTGCTTCTCCCAGTGTGGAGATGCCCACTCGAGAGCTTTCCCTGCCAGACGAGTAATCACAAACCCCACCTTGGCACGTTCAGAGTCAAATTCAGTGGGGTGTAGGGCAAATCGAATCTGGCACTGATTCACGAATCCTCGACAGGCTTGAGGATCGCCATCGTAGAGAGGCGGAGCAGGAATATGTGGACCAGAGGTGGAGGGCTGGGTAGCCTTGGCAGCAGCCGCTTGCGGAGGAGGTGCCGGCAGGGGGGTCGCTGGTGTCAACAAGGAGAGCTTTTCCAAGATCGCCTCCAGCGTGTGTCCCACGTAATTCTGCCGGGCTTCATACGCCTCCATGCGGGAATGCAGGCCCCGAAAGGCCCTGCCGAAATCTGGCTGAGCTTCCTCAGAGGAATCTGCGCCTGCGTCCGTCCCGCCGTTGTGACGTTTTCGCGCCTGCGCACTTGCGCGCAGGCGTCTCTGCGCCGGCGCCGCTACCCACGTGGCGGCCATGGGCGCCGCCATTTTGGGAGCGGCGTCGGAAGGAATAGCTGCGCCGCCCGGAGCTCCTGGTCCTGCTCCGGGCGGCGATCGTGACAGTGTGAGACTAACTCCAGTTACAGCGGCTTCCCACTGTGAATGTTACAGCTGGTTATCTTAAATATGATCTCTATTAAGTACAACTGTATATGTAAGACATAATCCATGCAGGGGAGTAGAGAATAGTCATAGCTATGGTGTTCTTGCCCCACAGAGTTTTTTAGATGGAGTCAGTGATGCCCATTTGAAAGTTGGAGTCAGAGGAAGCTCATGAATAATTAAAAACCTGTACAAAATAAATGTTGAAGAGCAAATGAAAAGTTGTTTAGAACTGGCCATCCTATAACATACTTAAAAGTTAAATGAAAGGTGGCACTAAACAAGAATATGAAGCCAGTTAAACGTTGGTGCTTCCTGTCAGTTCTACTCCTACAGACATGCAAAGGAGCTGATAAAAAAAGTCTACTGAGACCGAAGAGCTGTTTTTAAGCAGTTCTGATCAAATTGCCCTATGTATAAAGGAAGAGGGGGGCAAGTTTAGTGGAAATACTCCCACTTTCAAATTAGTATTTTCGAATGGCAAAAAGTTACATTTTTTTAATTAAAACAATAGGAATAATGTCATTTCAACACACAAAAAAAAAGACGCCGCAAATATACACAGATCTACTCCAATGTATTTTGGCCATGCTGTCTCCTAAAAGAAATGCCCTGATTGGTGTGTTACCACCACAGCTGTCCTTGTGTTGCATTAAGGCTTCCCAGCTGTAGGGAGCTGTGTATAAATAATGAGTCAACAACACTAAGAAATTGAAATGTCTCACTTTCTTAAATGTATAATAAGTTAGAATTTGGCTTTGCAAAAATGTGCCACATCAGTTCACTTATCAATAGAATTTCTTTTTTACGGTAAACTACCAAAGACTTCAGTAAAATTGATAGATGCATAATCTCTAGGGCCTTCAAAAGTTTTTTTTCCAATTTACATAGCAAAGTAAAATACTGTAGACTTTATCATTTGACCTTGCTGGAAGCACTAAACTTAATGCAGAACTGATGCCTTTGCCCTGTTTACATTAGAACCTTATATATTCTCTTCTGAAAAGAAAATGCTTTACAGGAAAGGTCTCCTCAGCGAGATGGATGACTGTCAACTTCTGGGGCCAATTAGGTTGGTTTGCAAGAAACATAATTCTTTATGATTGCATCACAGAAATAATGCTAAAACACAAAGTTTCCACATTAGAGCAATTTCACAGTTAATCCAAGTAACTATAAAAAAGCAAGCTCACAAACAGGACATGATGAATGCTTTGTAATAAACGTGCATAACTTCAGATACTTTCTCTGGCAGATGCTTAAGTTGTCACTGGTTGAACTTCACTCGGTGACAATAAAACAACATTTCAAAGAGGAACTAACCACTTTTATTATGATGTTTGACAAATGTATACGCCAGGCTGCTTTTAAGTTGATTTGCATTCACCTCTTGGCAAGATACCGAAGCAGACAGATTGATAGTAATACAGGTTTCCCAGATGATGGCTTAAGATGTTTCTTTGACTTTTTTTTTTTAACTGGTGCAGAACAGCATGAGGCTGGCAGAGGATACGTCATGTAAAAACCTGGGAGAGAAAGGACGTTCTCAAGGTTCTTTTAAAGCTACACCTTGGCATTGTTTAGTCATTGGGGATTCTGAGCCAAATACATTGACTGCAAGACATCCAGTGGATCATATTGGAATGGTTTATTTTCTAGTAGCGTTCATTTGATAATTTTGCGATTTATTGTAACATTGGCTATTTTTGTTTCTCATAGGGGGCTTAACAGTGATAAGGGAATAAAACCTAAGAACAAGAGTGCCATTTAGTGACCCAGTTCAATAGGGAAGGACTTTCTTGTGCACAGGTAGGTAGAATTCTAATGAAAGATAATAATAATGAATACTAAAAAGTAGCTATGAGCCTGAGGGTTTGATTACATGGGTCCAAATTTGCCAACATTCGTGTTTTTTTTTTTTAATACTCACAATGGAGTGTCTTTACAGATAATTACCATGTATTTAAGGGCACTCATGGATTTTTATTCTCTGCAGTGTGCAAGGTATGTGGTGGGTAGGGGGCATTTGGGGGGACAACTACATGCAACTTATTTTGCACTTTTCACACTGTGTCAGACATTGTAAATGAGCTTAATTATATAGTTCTTTATTGAAATACTAAACATGATGATTCTTTATATTAGGATAATTGTTTTTGCTTATCATTAAAAGGAATAATCCAAACACAATACCCTACTAGTGATGAGCAATTTTTTTCACCCGGCAAGGATTTGTGGCCAAAATTCCACACTTCGCCATCTGTAAATTTGTTTGCGAAACTGCAGCAAGAATCCACCGCAAAAAAATTGCTTCGATGAAAAGCCGCCAAGACAAAAGAGTAGCAACAAGAATAATGCCAAATGACTTTAATTCATTTGAAATGAGAAAAAAATTTGTGTGTAAATTTTTTTTTTTGATACCTATTGACTTTAATGCTTTTTGCGAATTTTCTGCCGTTTCACACAATCTTCGGTGAAGTGGAACAGGACAAATTTGCTCATCACTATCCTTCACATATAAATCAGTTTATGAAGAAATTATATACATACGTATTTACACTCTATAGGAAGTATTTGGTCCACATGCCTCCCACTGCCTTTCCATGGGGAATGTGTTGCCTATTGTCCCAGTTTGGTGTTGACTATCTCATGTTCTAGTTTAATGTACTGCACTGACTGGAAACCCAGATCTCTTTCTCTTTGGCTTCCAGCAATGCTTTGTTGGATGGCCATAAAGGCTGAGCCCTAAGTGAAGTAAGAGAACAAGGACCCTATGAATAAGGTATGTAGATAGTGGTAGGTGTAGCTCTGTTTCTATTACACTCTAGAGTGTAAGACAGCCAGTTCAGCAAGTTAGGAGTGGAAGATTGGAGGTGTCTCTCCCATGTGATACTACCTGTTAGTGTAGGGATAGTGGATAGGGAATCAGGTAAGAAAGTTTCCCTGGAGGTTCCACTGTTGCCGGCTTTAAAATCGCTGTTTCACAAATCTTTCGCCAGTTTCGCGGGAAATTCGCGAAATTCATGGTGAAGCGAAACGGGACAAATTCGCCCATCACTATTCTTTACCATTTGATACCCAGTAGTCCACAATCCTTAATACATCATAACCTATTTAACAAATAAAAGTAACCAGTGTGCACAATAGTTACGACAGTACAATAAAACACAGGCACAAACAATCAGTAGTAATACAACCCTATAACATCTAATCCCTCAAAACTACTTTTGCAGTTGCAGGTGCACAGTAGAATTCTACTGTAGTGTCACCCCCTGCTAACCATCTATAAAGACTCCTTTCCAAACATTCTCTTGGATCCTCCTTACAGTCGTATCACCTCTTCATTAAATCTCACCATTCTAATTATAACCTACCCACCTTCCAGAAAACTAAGGGCAGCCCCCCAGGAGAAGCCCACCCCACTTCAAATATGTAACTTCTACACCCTGCCAATAATTCCCACAGCCTCCTCACCCCAAGGATGAGAGGAAGGGAGTTTTTACACCCTCCAATTTTTTTTTTTGATTTTGATAGCTTTATATACATGGTTTAATGCTAAAAAAGGTTGGAATTGTACCTAAGAATGTTTAATTAATATCAAAGCATATATTAATTTGAGACTTTGCTTTACACTATGGGGCAGATTTATCAAGGGTCGAATTTCGAAGTAATGGAAGTTTTTTTGAACTCCCATAACTTTGAAATCTTCATTAAAAATGACCAATCGGTTTTTTATGAGAAAATAGGCCTGTTTACAATCAAATTAGAAAGTTTTTCCAAAAAAACCCTTTGATTTTTCAAAATGCACCAATTGGCTCCAAATAGGTTCAAGGAGGTCCCCCATAGGCCAAAACAGCAATTCAGCAGGTTTTAGATGACGAATGTCCAAAGTCAAATTTTTAAAGAGACAGTACATGATAAATTTTGATATTCGAATTTTCTAATTTATTTCAAATTCAAATCAAATTTGGACTATCCCTAGTCGAAGTACACAAAAAATAGCTCAAAAATCTATTTTTTTCAATTAGAATTTTCACTTCGACCTTTCATAAATCTGTCCCTTAGTGAAATGAAATGTTTGTGCCTCAAACCTATTTGAAGTTTATTTACTATAATTTTCATAAAGTATAATAACTTCATCTACTGAATTTCTTTACTTCCCTGCAGCCTACATGATCAATATATTTATATATTATATTATTTGTTCATCTGGTGCACAAGTCGAAAGGTATAGACCATAAAAATAATGCGTTTTGTCTGCTCCCTAGTGAAATGTTTTGAACTTAAACTAGAGTCCCAGGGAGCCTCGGGGAAATGTTGCTTGTTACAAACACAGGTTAATATAGAATGATATTCCGTAATTGCAAATATTCAGACTTTAAATAAATAGACAATAAAAACAGTATTTTGTTGCCATGGATTTGCTGGCGTGTAGCAGTAAATGAACTGAATGCATTTTTATGGATTTTTAACACACTGAACATTTTCGGCGTCTTCTATCTCTCGCAGCCTCACAACATTTCCCAGATTGCTATCAGCAGAGCTAATAATGCATTGGAAACATTTATGAAAAAAAAATACATTTTGTTTAGCTTATATAAGTAAAATGAATAAAAAATTATTTAGAAGCATTAGCTACGATGGGAGAAAAGCGATGTTTGCAGAGGGTGGAATAGTCATAATTATGATGTTCAGATGTCATCATTAGTCTGATGAATTCTTTAGGAAGCAGGGGCACCAGGCAGTGTGTTCCTTGGTGTGTTCATCCATTCCAGCCTTATTCAGAAAGCAAAAGGCAAAGCTTTCAGCAGCTTGTGGTATTAATCACATGAGTGCCACGGATATGGTATGTTATTATCTTTCTTTTGCAAGGTCAAAGTTTTAAACTAAACATAGCATAGAAGGAAGGGGATGCTCTTCAAATAATTAATCATCTAGCAGGGACTGATAACAAAGGTTCCCTGCTGGTTGAAATGGATTAGTGAATATCTTATAGAGATGTTGTTGTGCCATCTCTATTATATTTCTCTAGCTTAGAATAAAGAGAGAGAGAAAGAAGGAAGAAAAAGAAAAGAAAATGAAGCTAGCGAGTAGAGAAAGGTCTGGCTAGGCTAGAGGAACATGACCCCAGGGATTCACATCAGCAAACATTGTCTCTACTAACATCTCTGGTCCAAGGATTTAGAAACACAAGTGCAGTGAGCAAAATATGATTTGGAAGGTAATTTGCTATTGTTTTTATACATAATGTTGTGTTTTTTTTACTCCACAATCTCAACACAATTGCTGCTGAATGTGGAGATCCGATGCATCAAAGCACACGCAGTTTAAATATTGCATCAGGGTGTTATTATATCCAGCACTCAAGGTGCATTTTTTTCTGGATCCAGGGAAAAAAAACATGAATATCCACCATAATTTGAATGCTCTTCATAGGTCTGCTAATCACACAAATTGCAAGGCATTGTCGAAATTGGAGTCTTGGCTGAACTGTTACTTTTTTTACAGATTTTTTTACAGATTTTTTTATATTCAATCTGACATGGGGCTAGACATATTGTCAATTTCCCAGCTGCCCCAAGTCATGTGACTTGTGCTCTGATAAACTTCAATCACTGTTTACTGCTGAACTGCAAGTTAGAGTGATATCACCCCCTCCCTTTCCCCCCCCCCCAGCAGCCTAACAACAGAACAATGGGAAGGTAACCAGATAACAGCTCCCGAACACAAGATAACAGCTGCCTGGTAGATCTAAGAACAGCACTCAATAGTAAAAACCCATGTCTCACTGAGACTCCTTCAGTTACATTGAGAAGGAAAAACAGCAGCCTGCCAGAAAGCATTTCTCTCCTAAAGTGCAGGCAAAAGTCACATGACCAGGGGCAGCTGGGAAATTGACAAAATCTCTAGCCCCATGTCAGATTTCAAAATTAAATATAAAAAAAATCTGTTTGCTCTTTTGAGAAATAGATTTCAGTGCAGAATTCTGCTGGAGTAGCACTATTAACTGATGTGTTTTGAAAAAAAAATGTTTTCCGATAGCAGGATCCCTTTAAGATACATTGTTCCAGTAGGGCTGTGATCCCTATTCAGGTTTCGAGTTCTTTGATTCTGGTTTTCATACGGCAAGCCGATAAATTTGAGTTTTTCATTTTATCCGAACAATTTGTGTTTTTTGGGCAACAATTCAACAAAAATTGCACGGTTCAAATTACCACGAAATTTTGTTGTGGCTTTTCCCACAAAGTAAATTTTTATTTTAAATTGTTAGCAAATTAAGCCAGATCATGGAGGTGAGTTTTGTCGAAATTTTTATCATTAAAATAATTGGCAAAATTTTGGTTTTAATAAATTGTCCCCCATGATTTTGTAAAATTTGATTTGACATCAGAAGGCCAGCCCAGCCCAATAGCACATGTGATAGCATTCATTTCCATGATGTTTTTTTCATCTGTAATTCCATATTGTGTGAGATCATTTGCTAGTTAATATCAACATTCTCCAGGGATATTTCATATTTTAATTATGTGTAATTCAGCCACAGAAAAAGTAACTTTGTTTGAAAATAAAATGGTTTTCTTGCTAAATCCCGAGCAGTAGCTTCTAATGGTTTTATCGGAACCAACAGGAATCTTGCCTCAAACTATTTCAGATGGCAGAATGCAATTTGTATAGGAATTTGGTTAATTTGTTTAATTTTATCTGTCAACATGATTTATGTTCTTGTCTCTTTCGGTGTAGTGAATTTATCACAAGCGTGTATCACATTTTGCCATTGAGAAAGCATTTACTTTAATTTATGCAGCTGTTTAATCTTTAAAAAAGCATTAAATAAAAAAATGTTCTTTATTTGGTATACACCTTGTTGCAAATGTATAAACCTTATCCCTGGGCAGCCATCCAGTAAATTTAAATTACAGTTAGACAGGAGCAAGTGGTGGAGCGGTGCAAGTGCGCATGCATAGATTACTACTGTTTGGAGTTTTGCTACACTCTAAAAAAAACAGGTGTGAGATGCAGAGCTCAGCGTTGCAGCGTTGCCCTGTTCTTATCGACTGCTAGCGGACAAACAATAACTACAGGGCCCAATAGCAGCCTGTGTCTGAAACCTCTCCCAAACTTGGGTATCTAATAAATGCCTAAATGATTCCCTCCGCCTGCAACAATTTAACTGGACTGAAAGGTAGGGTGCAAAGTACAAAAAATGATTTTTTTTAAAGGACAATGAAAGTCTAAAATAAAATAAGGCTAGAAATGCTGTATTTTGTATACTAAACATAAACATGAACTTACTGCACCACAAGCCTTATCAAACAAATGATTTACACTTTCAAAGTTGGCTACAGGGGGTCACCATCTTGTAATTTTGTTATACATCTTTGCAAGACTAAGACTAAGTGCACATGCTCAGTGTGGTCTGGGCTGATTAGGGATCGTCATAAACAAAGCTGCTTGAATTCTGCATGGCTGGGAAGTAAGGCCGGGGCTCCCCCTGCTGTTCATAAGTATGATTGTTCCCTGCAGTTAGGGACCGCCTGACAATTCCTATCCACAGCAGTAAATGAAGGGAGAATTTCACTGCATACAGTCAGGATTCTTATAAAAACGGTACACATTTTTTAATTAAAGTATATTGGAGATAGGTTTCTTTTTCATTAAAGAAAGTAAAAATGGGATTTTATTTTTTTTGCCTTTCCTTGTCCTTTAATTTTGCACCCTGCTTTCCTCTTTTTGAAAGACCCTTATAATACTCTATAAAAACCAACTCCAGTTCCAGACAAGTCTCTCCCTGTTATACCTAAAGAATGTGGTGCAGCTCACAGAATGGCTACAAGTTTAAAGGGCACCTGCTGGGCAAAAATATTATCCCCAACCAAAGGTGTGGACTAATAGACCTCGAATTCTGATTGGGGTAACGGTCGTTTTTTTTTTTAATTGTTAGATCACTCGCAATAGAAGGGAGCTCCATGTCCAATCAGCCATGTTGGGGCACACACATGAGCATAATGAGCAACTTGGTCGTTATGCATGTGACGTCAGAATTGAATTTGCGCATGCGCTTTAATAGACATGGCTGCTCGCACTGGGAGCTCCCTTCTGGTGTGAATGTCCTAGCACTGGTGGGGGGGGGGCAATATAAAAAAAACAACTATGATTACCCCCAACCAGAGTGAGAACTCTATTAGCTTGTACCTTTGGTTGGGGATAATATTTTTGCCCAACAGGTGCCCTTTAAGGTGGAGGTGGAAAAATAAATCAGTGCTATTTTCCTTGCCCAGATCTTCATAAAATACACAATTCAATACATTTAGAACTGTATTATTATACAAATAACTTTGAGAAGCTCAATATGCCACAGACTAGACATCAAGCTACAGGTTGTCCGTTATATTGCTGATGCTTTCTAACGGCATGAAAGGAAACAAGTAAGAAAGCCTTTAGGCGGTATCCACTTGAAAATAAAGAAATAGCTTCAAGTTTTGATAAACAATAAATATAACGTATAGGCAGAATTTATCAAAGTTTTTTCTTTTTTACAGATGGGGAAAAACTGTACATTTTTCTGCAAGACCGCTGTTTCTTTTGATTTATGATGCAATTAAAAGTGTAGAATATTAATACAGAAAGACAGGAGAGTGGTAAAAAATAATCCGCATTTGTAAAAAAAAAATTCTATTTCTCTGTAATAATACAACAGTGCCTTGCACTTGATCCAAACCAAAATATAATTCAGGCTTAATGGAAGCAAAACCAGCCGATTGGGTTTATTTAATGTTTAAATGAGTTTCTAATAGACTTAAGAAATGAAGATCCAAATTACAATAAGATCTGTTATCCGGAAAACCGCAGGTCCTGAGCATTCTGG